>NC_083738.1:2352500-2652500 GCF_033458585.1 Syngnathus typhle | reverse complement strand
AGACAGCGAGGGAGAGTCCGGCCGGGCGCTAGTCGAGCGGGCGCGCAGGGGCGGGAGGCGGACGGTGACGTCGCGCGACGGTGGGCGGGGGGCCGACGCCGGTGTGACGACCGGGCCTTCCCCACGCACGCGCGCGGGCCACATACCGACCAACCGCTTACCCGCGCGCCGCCGCCGGCGCCGGGGTCAATCTCTCTCGCATTGTTTGGGCGCGGCAGGAGAGGAGGCCGGCCCCGCGCGCCGGCGCCGCCCGCCCAGGTGTGGCCCCGGGTCCGTCCCGGCCGGCCGGCCACCCGCACTGGCCGTCCGGTTCCGGAGACGTCCGGGTTACCCTCCTGGGTGGGCCAGGGCGCGTGCGCCGCGGGAGTCCTTCCTCCGTCATCCTCCGCTCATCGCTTCGGTCTAAGGGGCCGGGGAACACAACGCTAGAGACACCAGACGCCTGGTTCTCGGGGCAACATTTTGTGTTCCCCACACTCGTTCTGACTATATTTTGCGATTTGGGTAGTAAAGGTAATGAGTACAGTGACTAGGGGGACCAACTCATCGTACTCTGGCGCACCAACAGACCAAAGCTGGTACTGCAACTACCCCTGGTACCCCAACCCCTGGTACCTGAAGGGACTTTGAAAATTTTCGCCAAATTTCGGAGGGAGCTCCAGGGCGAGAGGCTGATTTTTCGCTATTTGCGGCCGACCGCGGAACCAGCGCGGAGCGGACACTTTACGGCGCAAGAGCCGTTGGCACTTAGAAATTTTTCGCCTGAGTCAGTGCAACTTCCAGGAGGAGAGGCTGATTTTTCGCCATTTGTGGCCGACCGCGGGAACCAGCCAAAGCGGACACTTTACGGCGCAAGAGCCGTTGGCACTTAGAAATTTTTCGCCTGAGTTGGCGCGAGCTCCAGGAGGAGAGGCTGATTTTTCGCCATTTGTGGCCGACCGCGGGAACCAGCCAAAGCGGACACTTTACGGCGCAAGAGCCGTTGGCACTTGGAAATTTTTCGCCTGAGTCGGTGCGACTTCCAGGAGGAGAGGCTGATTTTTCGCCATTTGTGGCCGACCGCGGGAACCAGCCAAAGCGGACACTTTAAGGCGCAAGAGCCGTTGGCACTTAGAAATTTTTCGCCTGAGTTGGCGCGAGCTCCAGGAGGAGAGGCTGATTTTTCGCCATTTGTGGCCGACCGCGGGAACCAGCCAAAGCGGACACTTTATGGCGCAAGAGCCGTTGGCACTTAGAAATTTTTCGCCTGAGTCGGTGCGAGCTCCAGGAGGAGAGGCTGATTTTTCGCCATTTGTGGCCGACCGCGGGAACCAGCCAAAGCGGACACTTTACGGCGCAAGAGCCGTCGGCACTTAGAAATTTTTCGCCTGAGTTGGCGCGAGCTCCAGGAGGAGAGGCTGATTTTTCGCCATTTGTGGCCGACCGCGGGAACCAGCAAAAGCGGACACTTTACGGCGCAAGAGCCGTTGGCACTTGGAAATTTTTCGCCTGAGTTGGCGCGAGCTCCAGGAGGAGAGGCTGATTTTTCGCTCTTTGTGGCCGACACCCGGAACCAGCGCGGAGCGGACACTTGACCGCGCAAGAGCCGTTGGCAATTAGGAAATATTCGCCAGAGTCGGCGCGAGCTCCAGGAGGAGAGGCTGATTTTTCGCTCTTTGTGGCCGACGCCCGGAACCAGCGCGGAGCGGACACTTGACCGCGCAAGAGCCGTTGGCACTTGAGAAATATTCGCCAGAGTCGGCGCGAGCTCCAGGAAGAGAGGCTGATTTTTCGCTCTTTGTGGCCGACGCCCGGAACCAGCGCGGAGCGGACACTTGACCGCGCAAGAGCCGTTGGCACTTAGGAAATATTCGCCAGAGTCGGCACGAGCTCCAGGGAGAGAGGCCGAATTTTCGCGATTCGGATCCGACAGGGGAACCGTCGCAATTCGGACAGCTTGTGCGGCAGCCCACGCTGGCACTTAGAAAATATTCTGAAATTCTCACCGACTTCCGTGGTGGAGAGGCCGAATTATCGCGATTCGGATCCCAAAGGGGAACTGTCGCAATTCGGACAGCTTGTGCGGCAGCCCACGCTCGCACTTAGAAAATATTCTGAAATTCTCACCGACTTCCGTGGTGGAGAGGCCGAATTATTGCGATTCGGATCCGACAGGGGAACCGTCGCAATTCGGACAGCTTGTGTGTCAGCCCTCGGTGACACTTAGTAGAAAATATTCTGTAATTCTCACCGACCTCCGTGGTGGAGAGGCCGAATTTTCGCCATTCGGGGCCGACAGGGGAACCGTGGCCACTCGGAGAGCTTGTGTGTCAGCCCTCGGTGACACTTAGAAAATATTCTGAAATTCTCACCGACTTCCGTGGTGGAGAGGCCGAATTATCGCGATTCGGGGCCGACCGGGGAACCGTCGGCACTCGGACAAGTTGTGCGGCAGCCCACGCTCGCACTTAGAAAATATTCTGAAATTCTCACCGACTTCCGTGGTGGAGAGGCCGAATTATAGCGATTCGGATCCGACAGGGGAACCGTCGCAATTCGGACAGCTTGTGTGTCAGCCCTCGGTGACACTTAGTAGAAAATATTCTGAAATTCTCACCGACCTCCGTGGTGGAGAGGCCGAATTTTCGCCATTCGGGGCCGACAGGGGAACCGTGGCCACTCGGAGAGCTTGTGTGTCAGCCCTCGGTGACACTTAGAAAATATTCTGAAATTCTCACCGACTTCCGTGGTGGAGAGGCCGAATTATCGCGATTCGGGGCCGACAGGGGAACTGTCGCCACTCGGACAAGTTGTGCGGCAGCCCACGCTCGCACTTAGAAAATATTCTGAAATTCTCACCGACTTCCGCGGTGGAGAGGCCGAATTTTCGCGATTCGGATCCGACAGGGGAACCGTCGCAATTCGGACAGCTTGTGTCAGCCCTCGGTGACACTTAGAAAATATTCTGAAATTCTCACCGACCTCCGTGGTGGAGAGGCCGAATTTTCGCCATTCGGGGCCGACAGGGGAACCGTCACCACTCGGACAGATTGTGTGTCAGCCCTCGGTGACAGAAAATATTCTGAAATTCTCACCGATTTCCGTGGTGGAGAGGCCGAATTATCGCGATTCGGGGCCGACAGGGGAACCGTCGCCACTCGGACAAGTTGTGCGGCAGCCCTCGGTGACACTTTGAAAATATTCTGAAATTCTCGGGGCAACATTTTGTGTTCCCCACACTCGTTCTGACTATATTTAGCGATTAGGGGGTAAAGGGGATGGGTACAGTAACTAGGGGGACCAACTCATCGTACTCTGGCGCACCAACAGACCAAAGCTGGTACTGCATCAGAGCTTACCCCTGGTACCTGAACGCTCGCCCCTGGTACCTGAGCGCTCGCCCCTGGTACCTAAGAGCTACCCCGGCTGCCGCGAGCGATGCCCGGCGAGGCTTCCAGGGCCGCGGCTAAGCATTTTTAACCAATTATGGAGCTTTAAGAGGACTTACAGGTGGAGCTCCAGGGCCGTTCCGCCTAGCTTTTTACATCCAATTAGGCTTCCAGGGACGCGGCTAAGCATTTTTAACCAATTATGGAGCTTTTTTGGGACTTCCATGTGGAGCTCCAGGGCCGTTCCGCCTAACCTTTTACGCCCGATTGGGCTTCCAGGGACCCGGCTAAGCATTTTTAACCAATTATGGAGCTTTTTTGGGACCTCCAGGTGGAGCTCCAGGGCCGTTCCGCCTAGCTTTTTGCGCCCGATTACGCTTCCAGGGACGCGGGTAAGCATTTTTAACCAATTATGGAGCTTTTTTGGGACCTCCAGGTGGAGCTCTAGGGCCGTTCCGCCTAGCTTTTTACGCCCGATTACGCTTCCAGGGACGCGGCTAAGCATTTTTAACCAATTATGGAGCTTTTTTGGGACCTCCAGGTGGAGCTCCAGGGCCGTTCCGCCTAGCTTTTTACGCCCGATTACGCTTCCAGGGACGCGGCTAAGCATTTTTAACTAATTATGGAGCTTTTTTGGGACTTCCATGTGGAGCTCCAGGGCCGTTCCGCCTAGCTTTTTACGCCCGATTACGCTTCCAGGGACCCGGCTAAGCATTTTTAACCAATTATGGAGCTTTTTTGGGACCTCCAGGTGGAGCTCCAGGGCCGTTCCACCTAGCTTTTTACGCCCGATTACGCTTCCAGGGACCCGGCTAAGCATTTTTAACCAATTATGGGGCTTTTTTGGGACCTCCAGGTGGAGCTCCAGGGCCGTTCCGCCTAGCTTTTTACGCCCGATTACGCTTCCAGGAACGCGGCTAAGCATTTTTAACCAATTATGGAGCTTTTTTGGTACTTCCATGTGGAGCTCCAGGGCCGTTCCGCCTAACCTTTTACGCCCGATTGGGCTTCCAGGGACCTGGCTAAGCATTTTTAACCAATTATGGAGCTTTTTTGGGACTTCCATGTGGAGCTCCAGGGCCGTTCCGCCTAACCTTTTACGCCCGATTGGGCTTCCAGGGACCCGGCTAAGCATTTTTAACCAATTATGGAGCTTTTTTGGGACTTCCATGTGGAGCTCCAGGGCCGTTCCGCCTAACCTTTTACGCCCGATTGGGCTCCCAGGGCCGCGGCTAAGCATTTTTAACCAATTATGGAGCTTTTTTGGGACCTCCAGGTGGAGCTCCAGGGCCGTTCCGCCTATTTTTTTACGCCCGATTACGCTTCCAGGGACGCGGCTAAGCATTTATAACCAATTATGGAGCTTTTTTGGGACTTCCATGTGGAGCTCCAGGGCCGTTCCGCCTAACCTTCTACGCCCGATTGGGCTTCCAGGGACGCGGCTAAGCATTTTTAACCAATTATGGAGCTTTTTTGGGACTTCCATGTGGAGCTCCAGGGCCGTTCCGCCTAGCTTTTTACGCCCGATTACGCTTCCAGGGACCCGGCTAAGCATTTTTAACCAATTATGGAGCTTTTTTGGGACCTCCAGGTGGAGCTCCAGGGCCGTTCCGCCTAGCTTTTTACGCCCGATTGGGCTTCCAGGGACGCGGCTAAGCATTTTTAACCAATTATGGAGCTTTTTTGGGACCTCCAGGTGGAGCTCCTGGGCCGTTCCGCCTAGCTTTTTACGCCCGATTACGCTTCCAGGGACGCGGCTAAGCATTTATAACCAATTATGGAGCTTTTTTGGGACTTCCATGTGGAGCTCCAGGGCCGTTACGCCTAACCTTTTACGCCCGATTGGGCTTCCAGGGACGCGGCTAAGCATTTATAACCAATTATGGAGCTTTTTTGGGACCTCCAGGTGGAGCTCCAGGGCCGTTCCGCCTAGCTTTTTGCGCCCGATTACACTTCCGGGGACGCGGCTAAGCATTTTTAACCAATTATGGAGCTTTTTTGGGACTTCCATGTGGAGCTCCAGGGCCGTTCCGCCTAACCTTTTACGCCCGATTGGGCTTCCAGGGACGCGGCTAAGCATTTGTAACCAATTATGGAACTTTTTGAGGACTTCCAGGTGGAGCTCCAGGGCCGTTCTGCCTAACTTTTTACGCCCGATTACGCTTCCAGGGATGTGGCTAAGCATTTTTAACCAATTATGGAGCTTTTTTTGGGACCTCCAGGTGGGGCTCCAGGGCCGTTCCGCCTAACTTTTCACGCCCGATTGGGCTTCCAGGGCCGCGGCTAAGCATTTTAACAGATTATGGAGCCTTTTGTGCACCTCCAGCTGGAGCTCATCCGCGCGAGACCGAAAGAAAAAAAACGGCATGAAAATTAAGAATCGAAAAAGCTCGATTTTTCTCAACCGGGGCGCGGGTAGTCCTAACCGGGGCGCCGCCCCGGCTCGCCCCGGCTTGGCTACGCCTCTGCGGATATCATAAGGAGGCCGCCATTACAGATGCGCAGAACGGATGCGCAAGACACGTCAGCTATATAAAGAGCGAGAGTTCAGTTCTCTACCTAAATCCGTATTACAGGTAATATTTTATTTCACAAAACTTTGCCTTGTTCCTTTCTTCTCTGCTGTTCACTTCAAACACGCTCCATGCGACCGCAATGCTCTCGTATCAGACGCTTGCTCGATCACCTGCTCGTTTGCTGTCTGTCACAACGTACCCTACACAAATCCGAAACATTTGTTGCGGCTCCGAGTCACGACGAGGGGCAAGTTTTGGTTTCCAAGGGTGTTTTTATTCCTCTTCAACGTCTCTCCCATACAGAGCCGCCTTTTTCACGTCCACACGCCTTTTTCAAATGTGCGCACGGAGCGCGGTGGTGCGTTTACGGGCAGTCGGAGAAATCAACGCCAACAAAAGAAATTACATCCAGCCTAGTTAAGACCATACCAAAGACTATAAAAATGGGACCCATTGCCTCCCTGCGTGTGTGACGATCATTGGGACTTAAAAAAAAAAAAAAAAAATCATAAAAATTGGGTGCGTATTATACATGGGTACAGGCTTTTTTCCAGCATCAGCATGCCATTTTTAGGGTGCGTATTATACATGGGGGCGCACTATACGCGGAAAAAAACGGTACCTGTCTCGTATTTAAGTCCTGTCTGTGTGTCACTCCCGATCGGATCATTGTTGCTGTCATTGTCATTGTCACGCTGTCTTTTGTTCACGTCTCTGTTCAGTTTCTGTTGTTGGTTTTGTTAGTCAGTTACGTCAGTCTGCCGAGTCTGGTAGTTTGTTTTCATCAATAAACCCTGGTTCAAGCTGCACTTGGTCGCCCTGCTCCATTTCCATTCCGATCCATAACAGAATGATCTGACCATCACAGCGACCAGCGACGCCGGACACGCGGACGCCATCGGAGTTCCCCCCGGCGCCATCAGCTCCGCGGCCACCATCGGACTTCGCTCCAGCGACGCCGGATGCACGTGCGCCATCGGGATCCACCTTTGCGCCGCCGGATCCGTGGCTGTCGCCGGACTTCGGCCAGCGCTATCGGACTCGCGGCCGCCATTGGGCCTCGTGCCAACAATGCCGGACCCACGATCATCAGAGATCCTGCTCCCACTGCTGAAACACGCGTCTGACTCCTGCTGCTGCGTGCAGCTCTGGCTTCCTGTATGCCGCTGTGTGTGCGGCTGTGACTCTTGCCGCTGCACGCGGTTCTGACTCTCCGTTTGCCGCAGAGTGCAGTTCTGTTTCCCCGAGTTTCCGCCGATTGCGGTTCTGTCCCCGAGTTTCCGTCGATTGCGGTTCTGTCCCTGAATAGCCGCCGATTGGGGTTCTGTTTCCCCGAGTTGCCGCCGATTGCGGTTCTGTTTCCCCAAGTTGCCGCCGATTGCGGTTCTGTTTCCCCGAGTTGCCGCCGAGGGCAGTTCAGGCTTTATCACAGACCAGTGGGGTCGTCTGGACTGGTGAGCTTCCCCCTCGCGTGCCGCCGTGGGGGGTTGTTTTTTTGAGACTTGTGGGGGGGGGTTCTGTCACGACTCGTCCCCGATCATGTCCATATTGTCATAGTTTCTGTCCGTGTGTCTGTGTGCCCGCCCCTCCCCTCCTGTGTGCCCATGATCAGCGTGATCATTCTCACCTGCCTCTCATTACCTGTCTCGTATTTAAGTCCTGTCTGTGTGTCACTCCCGGTCAGATTGTTGTTGCTGTCATTGTCACTCTGTCTTTTGTTCACGTCTCTGTTCAGTTTCTGTTTTGTTAGTCAGTTACGTCAGTCTGCCGAGTCTGTTAGTTTGTTTTCATCAATAAACCCTGGTCCAGGCTGCAATTGGTCGCCCTGCTCCATTTCCATTCCGATTCGGGACAATTATTCGGGGCGGCTCGGTGGCGCACTGGTTAGCACGTCTGCCTCACAGTTAGGAGGGTGCCGGTTCGATTCCAACTCGCTGTGTGGAGTTTGTATGTTCTCCCCGTGCCTGCGTGGGTTTTTCCGGGTACTCTGGTTTGCTCCCACATCCCCAAAACATGCTTGGTAGGCAAATTGAGCACTCCAATTTGCCCCTAGGTGTGAGTGCGAGTGCGGATGGTTGTTCGTCTCTGTGTGCCCTGTCATCGGCTGGCAACCGGTTCAGGGTGTCCCCCGTCTACTGCCCGATGACTGCTGGGATATGCTCCAGCACACCCTCAAACCC
This sequence comes from Syngnathus typhle, assembly GCF_033458585.1. Lineage (NCBI taxonomy): Eukaryota > Metazoa > Chordata > Actinopteri > Syngnathiformes > Syngnathidae > Syngnathus > Syngnathus typhle. Next base: position 2,644,436 of record NC_083738.1, on the reverse strand, counting down.
CGTGGGGACGAGCAGTATAGAAGGTGTATGGATGGATATATTCCATTGATCCATCCATCTTCTTCCGCTTATCCCGGGTCGGGTCGCGGGGGCAGCAGCTTCAGGAGTGACTCCCAGACTTCCCTCTCCCCAGCCCCTTCATCCAGCTCATCCCGGGGGATCCCAAGACGTTCTAAGGCCAGCTGAGAGACATAGTCTCTCCAGCGCGTCCAGGGAGGCGTCCAGGAGGCATCCTGATGACATGCCCGAGCCACCTCATCTGGCTCCTCTCAATGTGGAGGAGTAGCGACTCTACTCCGAGTCCCTCCCGGATGACCGAACCTCTCACCCTATCTCTAAGGGAGAGCCCGGACATCCTGCGGAGAAAACTCATTTCAGCCGCTTGTAGCCGGGATCTCGTTCTTTCGGTCCATAGCTCGACCCATAGCTCGTGACCATAGGTGAGGGTAGGAGCGTAAATCGACCGGTAAATTGAGAGCTTTGCCTTTTGGCTCAGCTCTCTCTTTACCATGACGGACCGGTACAGAGTCCGCACTACTGCCGACGCTGCACCGATCCGCCTGTCGATCTCGCGCGCCATCCTCCCCTCACTCGTGAACAAGACCACAAGATACTTAAACTCTTCCACTTGGGGCAGGATCTCATCCCCGATCCGGAGAGGGCATTCCACCCTTTTCCGATCGAGGACCATGGACTCGGATTTGGAGGTGCTCACCCTCATCCCGATTGCTTCACACTCGGCTGCGAACCGCTCCAGTGAAAGCTGGAGATCACGGCCTGAAGAAGCCAACAGCACAACGTCGTCTGCAAAAAGCAGAGACGCGATGCTGAGGTCCCCAAACCGGACACCCTCAACGCCTCGGCTGCGCCTAGAAATTCTGTCCATAAAAAGTATGAACAGAATCGGTGACAAGGGGCATTCTTGGCGGAGTCCAACCCTCACTGGGAACGAATCCGACTTACTGCCGGAAATGCGGACCAAGTTCTGGCATCGGTAATACAGGGACCGAACCGCCCTTATCAGTTGGCTCGGTACCGCGTACTCCCGAAGCACCCCCCACAGAACCTCCCGAGGGACACGGTCGAAGGCCTTCTCCAAGTCCACAAAACACATGTGGACTGGTTGGGCGAACTCCCATGCACCCTCGAGGATCCTGCTGAGGGTGAAGAGCTGGTCCACTGTTCCACGGCCAGGACAAAAGCCACGCTGTTCCTCCTGAATCCGAGTTTCGACCTCCCGACGGACCCTCCTCACCAGCACCCGTGAATAGACCTTACCAGGGAGGCTGAGGAGTGTAATTCCCCTGTAATTGGAACACACCCGGTCTCCCTTCTTAAAGAGAGGAACCACCACCCCAATCTGCCAATCCAGAGGCCCCGATGTACATGCGATGTTGTAGAGACGTGTCAGCCATGACAGCCCTACAACATCCAGAGCCCTTAAGAAATCCGGGCGGATCTCGACCACCCCCGGGGCCTTGCCACCGAGGAGTTTTTTAACTACCTCAGTGACTTCGACCCCAGAGATTGGAGAGTCCGCCTCAGAGTCCCCAGGCCCTGCTTCCGCAATAGAAGGCGTGTAGGTGGAATTGAGGTCTTCGAAGTATTCTCCCCACCGACACACGACGTCCAGAATCGAGGTCAGCAGCACGCCATCTCCACTGTAAACAGTGTTGACGTTGCACTGCTTCCCCCTCCTGAGACGCCGGATGGTGGACCAGAATTTCCTCGAAACCATCCGGAAGTCATTCTCCATGGCCTCGCCAAACTCCTCCCACGCCCGGGTTTTTGCCTCAGCAACCGCCGAAGCCGCGTTCCGCTTGGCCATCCGGTACCTGTCAGCTGCCTCCGGAGTCCCACAGGCCAAAACGGCCGGATAGGACTCCTTCTTCAGCTTGACGGCATCCCTTACCGCCGGTGTCCACCAGCGGGTTCGGGGATTGCCGCCACGGCGGCCGCCTCAACAATGGAGGCGCGGAACAAGGTCCATTCGGACTCAATGTCCCCCGCCTCCCCCGGGACGTGGGAAAAGCTCTGCCGGAGGTGGAAGTTGAAGCTCTTCCTGACAGGGGATTCCGCCAGACGTTTCCAGCAGACCCTCACAGAGCGTTTGGGTCTGCCAGGTTGGACCGGCATCTTCCCTCACCATCTGAGCCAACCCACCACCAGGTGGTGATCAGTTGACAGCTCCGCCCCTCTCTTCGCCCGAGTGTCCAAAACATGCGGCCGCAAATCCGATGACACGACTACAAAGTCGATCATCGAACTGCGGCCTAGGGTGTCCTGGTGCCAAGTGCACACATGGACACCCTTATGTTTGAACATGGTGTTCATTATAGAAGATCCGTGTCGAGCACAGAAGTCCAACAATAGAACACCGCTCGGGTTCAGATCGGGGGGGCCGTTCCTCCCAATCACGCCCTTCCAGGTCTCACTGTCATTGCCCACGTGATCATTGAAGTCACCCAGTAGAACGATGGAGTCCCCAGAAGGAGCGCTCTCCAGCACTTCCTCCAGGGACTCCAAGAAGGGTGGGTACTCTGAGCTGCCGTTTGGTGCATAGACACAAACAACAGTCAGGACCCGTCCCCACACCCGAAGGCGGAGGGAGGCTACCCTCTCCTTCACCGGGGTGAACCCCAATGTGCAGGCGCCCAGCCGGGGGGCAATAAGTATACCCACACCTGCTCGACGCCTCTCACCGTGGGCAACTCCAGAGTGGAAGAGAGTCCAGCCCCTCTCGAGAGGGCTTATACCGGAACCCAAACTGTGCGTGGAGGCAAGTCCGACTATATCTAGTCGGAACTTTTCTGCCTCGCACACCAGCTTGGGCTCCTTTCCAGCCAGAGAGTTGACATTCCATGTCCCAAGAGCCAGCTTCTGCAGCCGGGGATCAGACCGCCAAGGTCCCTCCCTTTGGCCGCCGCCCAGCTCGCACTGCACCTTTGCACAGGTGGTGACCCATGGGAAGGATATATTATTCGTTTTTGTCTCTTAATTTCTCTTTTTCAAATATCAAACAAACGTCAAAGGGAAATATATTGGAAAATGGTCAAATGTTCAAGATTCAAGAGTTTTTTATTCGCCATGTTTGAGCGTGCCAAACAAGGAATTTGACTTCGGTAAAACACATCCTCTGTTCAACATTTAGGTGACTAACAACACTCAGGACATGTGAAAAATGGCAAAAACAGTGTAGACAAATTCAAAAAGGTGTGAAGAGCAGGATGTTATTGCACAGTAATGACTCTGAGACTCTATGAGTGGTGTTAGTTCATCAGAGCAACAGCCTGGGGGAAGAAGCTGTCTCTGTGTCTGCTGGTTTTGGCGTCCCGATCTCTATAACGCTGTCTGGAGGGGAGTAGTTCAAACAGACTGCAACCTGGGTGAGAAGGGTCTGTAGTAGGGGTGTAACGATACATCGATACACATCGATTAATCGATATAATGCTCTACGATTTATTGGCATCGATGCTAAACGTAAACATCGATTTATATCGCCGTGTTTGGCCTCGGATATTAGACGCGACTTTATTTTTAAATCCAGTTCATTGTTGCTTGCTTCCTCTTTCCGGGAGCAGTGCGCCCGGCGTTGTTGTGTTGTGAGCAGAGCAGGCACGTGAAAGAAGTCGACAACTAGTACGCTGCTCCTGGGCTGGTGCTATGGCTAGTGTCCAAAAAGACGAGGAAATTTGCTCCCCTTTAGGCTTCAAGTCATTCGTTTGGAAGCACTTTGGATTCCAAAGAAAAGATGGCTCAACGGACAAGACACGTGCAGTTTGTAAATCCTGCCATGCGGTGATCAAATATTCAGGGAGCACAAATCTCGCCGCACATTTAAAGAAAAAACACGACATCAAAGTTCAGTATTAAAATAAGCACTTTGTATACTACAATACTCTTGTAATTTCGTAATAAAGAGTTTGCAGTACCTTGTTGATTTTGCGTATGAATTGTTATAAATTAGGATATTGTTCTATATTTTTTATTAAAAAAAAAAAAATCTATTGTAGAGCACTATCGCGATATATCATGAATGAATCGCAGCAGGCTTTAAGATATTGGCAAATATCGTATCGTAGTTCTTTGTATCGATATTATATCGTATCGTGACAAAACCCGCGATTTACACCCCTAGTCTGTAGAGATGTTCCTTGTACGTTTCCTGGTCCTGGACAGGTACAAGTCTTGGGTAGATGGGAGGTTGATTCCAATGATCTTTTCTGCAGTCCTGATTGTCCGTTGCAGTCTGTTCTTGTCTTGTTTGGAGGCCGATCCAAATCAGACAGTGATGGAGGTGCAGAGGACAGACTGGATGATGGCAGTGTAGAAGGTCTTCAGAAGCTCTCGCTGCAGGTTGAACTTCTTGAGCTGTCTCCGGAAGTACAGCCTCTGCTGGGCCTTCTTCCGGACAGAGTCTATGTGGCCGGTCCATTTCAGGTCCCGAGAGATTGTGGTTCCCAGGAACTTGAAGGTGTCTGTGGAGAGAATAGTATTACTGCGAATAGTGAGGGGTAAAAGTGGTGAAGGGTCTCGCCTGAAATCCACTGTCATCTCCACGGTCTTGAGCGGGTTCAGCCCCAGATGGTTTTGGCTGCACCAGTGGACCAGCTGCTCCACCTCCTGTCTGTACGCAGTCTCATCACCATCCTGGATCAGTCCGATGAGAGTGGTGTCGTCTGCATACTTCAGGAGCTTCACAGGAGAGTCACCTGAGGAGAAATCATTGGTGTAGAGAGAGAAGAGCAGTGGGGAGAGGACGCACCCCTGAGGGGCTCCAGTATTGGTGGTCCGGGTGTCAGATGTGATGCCACCCAGCCTCACACGCTGTCTCCTGTTGGTCAGGAAGCTGGTGATCCACTGACAGGTGGAGGCAGGCACCGCAAGCTGGATGAGCTTCTGTTGGAGGATGTCAGGAGCGATGGTGTTGAACGCCGAGCTGAAGTCCACGAACAGGTCTGGTCTGCCTGAACAGGTCGCGGTCGCCCCTCCTGTAGGCCTCCTCCTTGACTTTGCGCAGCCTCCTGAGGTTCGGTGTAAACCAAGGTTTGTCGTTGTTGTACGTGCAGAAGGTCTTAGTCTGCACACACAGATCCTCACAAAAACTGATGTATGATGTGACAGTGTCAGTGAGTTCATGCAAGTCTGAAGTTGCAGCTTCGAAAGCTCCCCAATCGGTGCAGTCAAAGCAGGCTTGGAGGTCCTGCCTTGACTCCACTGTCCACTTTCTCACCGTCCTCACCACAGGCTTAGAAGTTTTTAGTTTCTGCCTGTAGGCCGGGATCAGATGAACTAGACCAGGGGTGGGCAAACTACGGCCCGCGGGCCACATCCGGCCCACGGGACCGTTTAATCCGGCCCGCCAACCCTGAACAAATTGTATTATTAAACTTTTTTTTTTTGGTCATTTTGCCTGCAATGACTGCGTTTTCCCAGTAGATGGCGAAGCGCTCGCCTGCGCATTTACTACCGGAAGCCGTGTCAGAAAGCTCGGTGCACACTCACAAGTGCGTGTACGTACTCAGTAGTACGGACTTGGCGCACTCTCGCTCTATTCGTATCAGTCCCGCATTTAGAGCGTGAGCTTTGACGACAGCATTCTTATAATTCGCGCGCTGAGCTTTCAGATGCAGTTTTGCGCTAAAGCCACCCACAAACCTTCCCCTGGAATCCTTCCATTAAAATGAGTGGCCCGAAAAAAAGAAGTGAGTGCCGAATGTTAAAAAAGAGTGGACAATTTGGCTCGACGTACGCGACGTGACGTTCAGCCACATCAACATCAACCCGTCACAGATCAAGGTAAACGGACCAACACCTCGGATCTCGCCTAAGAATTGCCACAACAAATTTTACTCCAGACTATGACGCACTAGCAAAAAGGGAGACCAACAACACTGTTCCCACTGAAAATGAACGGGAGGCTCTCAAGTTTATTGTAAAAAAATGCATTTTGAATATGATTTGTACACATAGCAGGGATTGAAACTAGCGACCATTCTCATTTTCAAACAATGCAGGATGCTCAAGGACATTGATGCACCACCTATTTGCGACTAATCTTAACCTGTAAAGTTCTTAAGGCTTACTTTAAGGAGGTGTTTCCCGTTTCCTCACCTCTGTTACCAGGTGTTTGCGAGTTAAAACTCTGCTCTGATTTTCAGATACCCCTCACCGTGTTGCTGTTTTGATTACTTTATTTGGATGTATGCTTTCACGGATTCTTCAAGATGATATATTTGGTCAGAATGTTTGCCGTTTGATGTGATCTCATAAGATAAACATCTTTCATTAATCTGACCTGCAGGCACTGAAGTGATGGAGATTGTTATTCATAATAACAGTGTCGTATTTTATGAGAATCACTGATAGCAGTTTTTTAGTGAATTATTATTTTTTTTAATGCTGTTAATAAATGCATTTGTTTTCAAAAAAATTGTTTGGAATATCCATGCTTTACTACCTACTAAAGGCCAAGATCTTTTATGCAATGACCTTTACAGGTCGCTTATATGACTTCACACAACGCCTACGTCCATCTGCTCCTTGTCCGGCCCTCCGGTCCAAATTTAGAACCCAGTTCGGCCCGCAAGTCCAAAAGTTTGCCCACCCCTGAACTAGACAGTGGTCCGAGAGTCCTAAAGCTGCACGAGCCACAGAGTGGTATGCATCCTTGATCACGGTGTAGCAGTGGTCCAGAGTCTGTGACCCTCTGGTGGGACACGTTACGTGCTGTCTGTATCTGGGGAGTTCGTGTGCGAGGTTCGCCCTGTTAAGATCACCCAGAACAATGATTAGTGAGTTTGGTAGAAGTTTCTCCATGTCTGTTACCTGGTCAGCCAGCATGTGCGTGGCTTCACTCGCACGTGCGTGTGGTGGGATGTAAACAGCCGCCATGACAATCGAGGAGAACTCCCGTGGTGAATAGAACGGCCGGCAGTTTATGAAAAGTGTTTCTAGGACAGGGCTGCAAAACTCCTTAAACACCGTGACATCAGTACACCAACATTAATGTCATTAATGTAGAAACAGAGACCACCTCCCTTTGATTTTCCGGAGAGCTCCGCGCTGCGATCTGCTCGCGTTAGCCTGAACCCGGCTAGCTCCACGGCGTGGTGGGGGGTTCGTTCGCTGAGCCACGTTTCCACAAAGCACAGCGCGGCGGATCTGCTTAAGTCCGTGTTCCTTGAAGTGAGGAGCAGCAGTTTGTCCATCTTGTTTGCCAGGGAGCGGACATTCGCCAGATGAATTGACGGTAGGGCAGAACGGAACCCTCTCTGCCACTGCCTTACGAGTGCTCCGGCTCGTTTTCCGCGCCGCCGTCGTCGCGCTTATACAGCACCGCCGCTCCGGCTAGAATTTCACAAACAGTCTGAATCGGAGAGAACAGGAGAGAAAATACCAGAAGAAGACTTCTCTGGTAAAAGTGATCCGCGATGGACAGCAGAGGACACAGAAAACACACAAAATAAGACTAATAAACAGAGAGCGACTCACCGTGGCTGCCATCCGCGGCGCCATCAAATGTTATATATTTAAATAATATATTTGTTGCAAGTCATGAAAAAATAAGTTAATTTATTCCTTCCTACCTACCGACTTATCTAGCTATTATTGTGTGTTGTCCTGACCAACAGAAGACAGCATGTGAGGCTGGGGACCATCACAGCAGACACCCGAACCACCAACACTGGCGCCCCCCAGGGATGCGTCCTCTCCCCACTGCTCTTCTCTCTATATAGTATATAGAGAGTATATACTCTATATACTATATAGAGAGAAGAGCAGAATTCTGCTTACCCTCCACCAGTGAGCGTGCAAAGACCCCAACGGCTGAACGCAGTTTTTTCACTCACACACTCAAGTTGAACTGGAGTATTGAGGCGAGAACCCCTCGTCTCGGCAGTGTGTTGCTTACAGTGTCTAACATTTTTAAAGCATGTACAGCAGGGGTGTCAAACTCATTTTTGTCGCGGACCGCATTGTAGTCATAGTTTCCTCCAGCGGGCCATTATGACCCCGCTGTGGGATGAATAAAGTTCTATCAAATTATATTATATACATTATAGGCTACACAACAAAATGATGAATAACTCGTTTTGAAATCACAGACTAGTAAAAACTGTTCAAATAGTTTAAAATGGTGAATGTAATAAAAACAAGTTATTTCTATAATTTTTAAAAGTGAAAAGAATTTGTAATTTTGTTGTTGATTGACACATGAAGTTTATGCACAATTTGCCTTTGCGGGCCACATAAAATGATGTGGTGGGCTGTATCTGGCCCCCGGGCCTTGAGTGTGACACCTATGCTCTATACCAGTGGTCCCCAACCGCCGGGCCGCGGACCGGTACCGGTCCGTGGGTCACTTGGTACCGGGCCGCCAAGCCGCACAGAATTTTTTTTTATCGACGATCAATTAATTCATCTCAAGACACTCGTCCTGGTCACGTGACATGTTTCCACAGTCGAGCCCGCAAAGCTAATATGTGGTGACAGGCTAACTAACCAGGCAATGAAGCATTCAAAACTGCTCCAAACATGGAGACCAAGCATCCTGCAATAGAAGACAAACCTTAATCACTTCGGGTGTCATTGTCTCCGATTACGTCTAGATGGGACCAGCTCGTTTCTGAGAAACAAACTCAGTGCTCCCACTAATTCAACGTAATGGTGAGTTTTATTTTTGTCATTTGTACTTGTTTTTATGTCAGTCGTATCATTTTATTTCATCGTATTTATATATTTACTATAAATGTATTATTCATTTATTTATATAAATGTATTATTTATTTATATAAATGCCGGTCCGCGAAAATATTTCTGACATGTAACCGGTCCGTGGCGCAAAAAAGGTTGGAGACCACTGCTCTATACCTCAAGTTTCAAACTCAAGGCCCGGGGGCCAGATACGGCCCGCCACGTCATTTTATGTGGCAGGCGAAGACTAATTGTGCATCAAATTCGTGTGTCATTACTAGAATTGCCAATTGTCTTTACTTTTAATAAAATCTTTTTTTATATATTTGACCAGTTTGATTTGAAAACGAGTTATTTGTCAGTTTGTTTCGTAGGTTTTACTGTATATAATATGAAGTGCTCGTACATTTACTTGGGTTGACAGTCATAATGGCCCTCCGAAAGAAGCTATGACTACAATGCGGCCCGCGAAAAAAATGAGTTTGACACCCCTGCTCTATGCCAATGATTGCTCCTCAGGCGACTCTTCTGTGAAGCTCCTGAAGTATGCGGATGATACCACTCTCATCAGACTGATCCAGGATGGTAACGAGATTGCGTACAGACAGGAGGTGGAGTGGCTGGTCCACTGGTGCAGACAAAACCACCTGGAGCTGAACCCGCTCAAGACCGTGGAGATGACAGTGGACTTCCACTTAACTATCCTCACTAATGCTATTCCCTCCACAGACACCTTCAAGTTCCTGGGATCCACAATCTCTCGGGAGCTGAAATGGACCGGCCACATAGACTCTGTCCGGAAGAAGGCCCAGCAGAGGCTGTACTTTCTGAGACACCTCAGGAAGTTCAACTTGCCAAAAGAGCTGTTGAAGACCTTCTATACTGCCATCATCCAGTTTATCTTCTGCACCTCCATTACTGTCTGGTTTGGATCGGCCACCAAACAAGACAAGCATAGACTGTTTCAGGGCTGTATTCATGGGTAACGTGACGTTCCGTCGAGTCGCTCCGGAAATGACGTTTTCTAGTCTGTAAACTGGCCTTCTGAGGACCCAGCCTGTGAATAAGACGGCGGGCCGAACGCAATTTAAGTGAACTTGATTGATCTGCATTGAAGGAGTACACAATTCTTTGTGTGTGATATCTAGTTATCATGTTAAGTCAAAAACAATTTGTTGAGAGCTAATTTTTGGTCATCCTTTTTCACAATCTTACATTTTAATGAAATGTTTTCTCATGCATATCATTGGACACCTCGAGCTGATAAACCGATGATAATTCGGATACGGGGATTAAGGACACCCACCAAAATGTAAACTAGATGGAACTGCATCCTGTCTGCATTGCATCGAAAGACAGTAAATACAATTCTAATAAAACTTTCAAGACTATGATCTAACTTGTGTGTTTTCATTAAATTTGACTTTGTTAGTTGAACCCTGGCATATTTCCTCTTGTATTACGCAAACAGTATTCAGCCATGCTGACGTTACCGAGCTTGCTTGCAATTAACCTAGATGGCTAACGTTAACGTGGTATTAACGTTAATGCTTGTAACGTTACTAGGTGGCGTATTTATTTATTTAGGTATTTACAGTGGGACAGATTGAAGATGGGGTGCTGCATGCATGTGTGCCATTCATGTAAAGAGCCCACTAAAAGAATTCAATTTTCAGAGACAAGTTGGGTCAAATTTATTAATTGTACATTGCAGTGGGCTAATTTAGATGTCCCAGAAAGTGCAATAACACAATTTGCTGTTAGAACATTCAACTTAACAGTTAACAGCCCGATTCCAGATGTGCTAGCTAACGCAGGTTACCACAGAGAATGCCACATGCAATTTGCAAACACACGGAACATAGAGGCTGCCCGCAAGAGGAAGGAAAAAAATGACAAAGACCGCAAAAGGTTCGTACCAAATTAGATTAGATTCAAATTTATTGTCAATGTACGGCACAAGTACAGTACAGCGAAAAGAACTTTGATATTGAACCAGAAGTGCAAAAAGCAGTAAAGTGCAGGGTAAAAAGTAATACTGAGCAGTAGGTACAGTGCAATCAGGTAAATATGAGGTGAGTTATACTATGCGGGATAATATACACGAGGGACGAGTACGGATATGACTAGGTAAGTATTTACAATAAGGTGCAGTAGAACAAATATCTGCAGGCGGTACTAGAATGCTGATTATAAATATTGGGTTATAAATATGCAACATAGAGTCAGTATAACCAGATATGAACAGAAATGTACAAGTGGAGTAAAAGTGATGAATAAATATATAGGATAGGAATGCAGCAATTATATGCAGATATGGACAGTATATGCAGGTAATACAGGTGTTGTTGTGGTGGGGTTGTTGTGCTGCAGGGTTCAGAACTCATCAAATCAGGGGGATGACAGGGGTGTTGTGCTGCGGAGTTCAGGGTGATGATGGCAGAGGGGAAAAAGCTTTTCCTCAGTCTACCCGAACAGTCCGGTATCGCTTCCTAGAAGGAAGAAGAGTAAACAGTCTGTGGTTGGGATGATAGGAGTCTTTGATGATGCACTTTACTTTAAACATATGGCACATGATTATTGTATTTTATTTTACTGGACTGGCCGTGAAATTTGCTCAGTTTTTTCTCTTAAGGAGAAAGCGATGAATATGGGTGTGAGAGAATGTGTATTAATCCTGTAACATGGACACAGCATCTTAATCCTGTAACATGGGGACAGCATGTATGAGTCAAGATCAGATCTAGTCTGGAATAGACAGGAATCAACAGAATCTTGATTTTGTGACGTGTAACTACAGTGCAGGGGTGTCCAGCTCAATTTTTGATCTTGCAAGATTACGATAGACCCCACAGGCTAGGTTAGATTAGATTAGGCCTAGAAGATATCTGTAGTGTCGTCCAAGGTTGAGCATCTGGGGAAACAGAAAAACAACCAATACATTTCGGAGCATTGCTACTACAATACATAAAGTTAGTCATCACATTATCTCTCTATCTACCCCCCCCCCCCCCCATACAATTTAGTTTCCCTTTCAAATGTAGAAGACGCAGAGGCACACGTAACTGAGAAGAGAAAAAATGATGAATACAAGAGCACAGGGAACATACAGTATCAAAGAGGATACAAGCACTTCTGTGAAACACCTCTCTTGTACAGACGTGTGTGTGTGTGTTTGGACTGTCTGAACACTATTAATAATAAATGGTAATGTTGTTATTGTGTTACAAATATAAATGTTCTCTACCACTATGATCCTCTCTTTGGTCTTGTTTAATGGTATTCCACTACCCACAACATGCTAGTGAAACACCCAACAAGAATGTGAAACAACTATTATTAGCTTTGGGTTAGGGTTGTTTGACAAACGTTTATGTTAGATTACTCTCTGATAAAGACGGTAAGGCAAAACCAGGGGTTACTGTAGCTACTCTCTGTAACGTAAATTAGTCGTGTAATCTCTGAAGCCAAAATTGACTGCATATAAACTGCTGATGACTCCTAACATCCTATCATATTTGAGGACTTTTCACACTGCACGTTCTTAGCCTCGGGGCTATCCTTAGCCATTTTCAATATGAATTTATATTAAATAAGAACCTACCGAGTGCGAACCAAGTCCATTGTGTTATATCCTTACTATTCTCCAGGTTCTTAGATAGCAAGAATAGTTTGGACAACGACGTGAAGGATAACTGCTTTATTCCTCAATCACAGTGCGTTCACAGGGCGTACCTCCACAAGAGAGAATGCCCCTCGAAGTCCGATCCCACTCCCGGGGGTTTTCTCCTACGGAACTTAGGTTAGCCCAGTGCTTCTCAATTATTTCCTGTGACGCCCCCCCTAGGAAGAAGAAAACATTTTGCGCCCCCCCCATGTTATTAATATTAAAGGAAAAACAAAAAATAAATAAAAAAGAAAGATCAACTTACAATAAAGAATGACTTTATTAATAACAGTGTTTTTTAGTCTGTAACAGAACAGATTCAAAGTGCTGCTGTAGAGCAAATACTCTTCCAGTGATACCGCCACCCCCACCTACTGCAGTGGATGTGTAATTAGCCTTTAATCTAATACAGCCAAAAGAAAAACATGTTCCCGCGCCCCCCTTGGTATCGCACTACGCCCCCCCAGGGGGGCCCGCCCCACTATTTGAGAAGCACTGCTTTAGGAAGTGATTCATTCACTCTCGTTCACTGAAAAGAGCCGTTCGTTTTGAACGGATTGTTCACTCACGAGCCAACACTAGTTGCGAAGGACCCAGCCTCGAACTGGCCTTGGAGGACGCAGCCTGTGAATTTGGACACAACTATTTGTACTTGCCATCGTTAGCGATCTAGAAAGGCCAATCCTCTGCGCATGCGCGCCTCAGGTCGTTCAGGAGCCGCTGATCGTGTCTTGACGAGGGTTTTCCGACACAGACGTTAAGTGTGGGTGTCTAGCTAAAATACGTATTTGACGAACAATGGAAGGAAAAACTCAGATCCAAGAAGCAATTAAAACTCAAGGTGACATAGTTCGTAGGATGAAGTCCGAGAAGGCAAGCAAAGAGGAGGTAAGCATCGTTATAATTGCATACAAGTGACCCGTTGAGGGGTTAACATGGTGTGCCCATATATCACACATGAGTGCATGAAATGGGGGAAGAAATCGAATAATAAAGAAGCTCAGATTACAGTCATCGGCGGAATTGAACTACGAAAAAACGGCATTCATTCACTGTTGTGGTTAGAAAATGTATAGGGAAGCCAGGAATGTTTGCACAAGTCCAGGAAGCAGCATAAATTACTTTTAAAATTGTAATTTGGTCTCAGTACTTAAATATTTACTTTTCTTAGTGGCGTTTTAGTTGTATTCAGACTTCTGATGCAATAGGTAACTGGGTAGACAAGCAGCAATAATTGCAAACTTACTTAAATACTGAAATCATTATCATAAAATACACTGACAATCTACGCTTATTCCGGGTAACTCTGAAAACGCCTTTATACCGTATTAGTTTTAAATTAATTGTCCTCGAATCTGTACGTTACATTTTACCGCAGACCATTGACACAGTACTAACGTCATACACTGTTGCTGCTGATGCAATGCATACAGATTGTGTACGACCTTTAAAGCAGGGCTGTGCCTATATGTGGATTGCTTTTGGCCGGATACTTTGATTGATTTAGTACATCTTATGTTTTGTCCTTCTCAACTGGGGTATTGATGCATCATACACCGCCACCCCTAGTGATAGGGTTGCTTACCACTTTTCTCCTGTTCTTCCTGCCCGACCGTTGGTGTCCTGCTGGCCATTCACGGAATATTTTGACCATCTACGGAATACGTTGTACCAACTGGGTCCTTCATTACTTTGAATGGCTTTTGGGTTGGCTGCCACAATACCATTGGATGATACACTCCTGAATTTTGGTTTGTTTTTGACACGGTCTTGTGCCCTGTGTTCTTGAAATGAACATGTTTGCCATGTTTGCTGTCCGGACCCACTCTGCTACTGTTGGCTTCCTACTCGCAAACTGTGCCAAATCTCAATGTTCTTTGATGGGAATCACTGTGGCTCAGGTATGTACTATATTTATGTCTAGTATTTCACATGTATGTGCTTGTTTCTGCATTGCATGTATATCACATTTTATCAGTGTTATAAGCACATATAAGCATTTTAGAATTGGTTTTATGGAATTTTGAATTGATTCCGAATCGCCAGGACTAGGAATTGAAGTTCTTTGTAGACTAGATTTTTTTTCCTGCACTGCTAGTTGTGATAATGCCATGTTATAAATTCTATTGCTAACTTGTCCAACGCAGATTGACAAAGAAATTGCCAAACTTCTACAACTGAAAGCGCAATTGGGAGGGGATGATGCAAAACATCAGTTTGTTCTTAAAACAGCTAAGGTAAGGTTCACTGTGCTGCAAGTGACTTAAGATATTCTTTTGATCATTGAAACAATCTAAGGTTTGCTGGAAATCTGTAAAAATGTGTGAACATATTTTTAGTTTTACTTTTTCAATTTAAGGGTAAGTTTTCAACAAGATGTTTGTTGCTTTAGGAATGTATGTATATTCTATGTAAGCTTTATCTTTTTTGTTTTCTGCTTATTTTCGCCACAATAAATACCAGCCAGATAGTACCGTTTTTTTCCATGTATAATATGCCCCCATGTATAATACGCACCCTAAAAATGGCATGTTGATGCTGGAAAAAAGCCTGTACCCATGTATAATACGCACCCAAATTTTGACTCTTACTTAAGTCCGTAAACGTAAAATTATTTCAGAAAAAAAATATCATCTTTGGGAACAACCGGATGTTATTCTGCCGGTCAGTATCACTGCGCATGCAGTAACAAACTCGATAGCGAAGAAATATGTGAGACTCTCAACAGGATCACCAATATTTGAGTCAAAGGCAAAGTCTGCTTTATTGTCAATTTCTTCACATCCCAAGACACACAAAGAAATCGAAATAACGTTCCCACTATCCCACGGTGACAAAACATAGTACACAATATACATACAAGTAGGGGTGTAAATCGCGGGTTTTGTCACGATACGATATAATATCGATACAAAGAACTACGATACGATATTTGCCGATATCTTAAAGCCTGCTGCGATTCATTCACGATATATCGCGATATAGTGCTCTACGATCGATATATATACCGTATTTTCCGGCCTATAAGGCGCACCGGCCTATAAGGCGCACCTTCAATGAATGGCCCATTTTAAAACTTTATCCTTATATAAGGCGCACCGGACTATAAGGCGCCCCATTAATGCATCATGTCAGATTTTTAATCCAAATCAAATCATTCTCCATTTTATCTTTTTTATTTCAACTTCAGACGGAAACAAATTACTTTATAATCTTAAAATAATGATCCATAGTCTTTTTGAGTCATGATCCATAGTCTTCAGCGGGCCACTTATGATTGATTTCATGACACAATGCTTTGGGCCAGTTTAAATTTAGGAATTTGGTCCATATATAAGGCGCACCGGGCTATAAGGCGCACTGTTGGTTTTTGAGAAAAATTTAGGTTTTTAGGTGCGCCTTATAGGGCGGAAAATACGGTATATATTTTTAATAAAAAATATAGAACAATATCCTGATTTATAACAATTCATACGCGAAATCAACAAGGTACTGCAAACTCTTTATTTTGGAAATTACAAGAGTATTGTAGTATACAAAGTCCTTATTTTAACACTGAACTTTGATGTCGTGTTTTTTCTTTAAATGTGCGGCGAGATTTGTGCTCCCTGAATTTACAATTTACAAGGATTTACAAACTGCACGTGTCTTGTCCGTTGAGCCAGCTTTTCTTTGGAATCCAAAGTGCTTCCAAACGAATGACTTGAAGCCTGAAGGGGAGCAAATTTCCTCGTCTTTTTAGACACTAGCCATAGCACCAGCCCAGGAGCCGCGTACTAGTTGTCGACTCCCCTTTCACGTGCCTGCTCTGCTCACAACACAACAACGCCGGGCGCACTGCTCCCGGAAAGAGGAAGCAAGCAACAATGAACTGGATTTCAAAATAAAGTCGCGTCTAATGTCTGAGGTCAAACACGGCAATGTAAATCGATGTTTACGTTTAACATCGATGCCAATAAATCGTAGAGCATTATATCGATTAATCGATGTGTATCGATGTATCGTTACACCCCTAGTATCGATGTATCGTTACACCCCTACATACAAGTAAACACAAAAAAAATAAAAACAAGAAGGCACAAACAATGAATAAATAAGAGTGGTGAATAAATAATAAATAAACAAATAACACAATAAGAGCAGCAAAAATGGAGCAAGTGTGCATACAGCAGTCAGACTATATCGCAAAAGTACAGGACGCTACGCAAAAGGGGGGAGAGAGTTCAGGATCTTAACAGCCTCGAGAATGAAGCTGTTGGTGAGTCTGGTGGTGCGGGAGCGCAGGCTCCTGTACCTCTTCCCAGAGGGCAGAAGATCGAACAAAGAGTGAGCGGGGTGACTCACATCACTCACAATCGTGGTCGCCTTGCGGGTGAGATGGGAGGTGTAAATGTCCTTCAGGGAGGGGAGTGAAGCACCAATAATGGGGGGCTAATCGGACGTCAAGCGCAGCGCGTTCGCTTCTCTTCCGGGTGGGGGGTGCTAATCGGACGTCAAGCGCTTTGTGTCGCGGGCTCCATCTAGTGTGGAAACTGAGAAGTGCTCAAGCTGTTGTGCGGGCCACATTCAATTATGTTTTCAGAATTTGCTGCGGGCCAATAAAAACGCCCGTGGGCCATAGTTTGGACACCCCTAGTATAGAGCGTGTTTGAAGTGAACAGCAGAGAAGAAAGGAACAAGGCAAAGTGTTGTGAAATAAAATATTACCTGTAATACGCATTTTGTTATTTGCTGATTGAAACTGCTAATTAAACAGTGAATTGAAACTAATCGGTAGAGAACTGAACTCTCGCTCTTTATATAGCTGACGTGTCTTGCGCATCCGTTCTGTGCATCTGTAATGGCGGCCTCCGTATGATATCCGGTTTGCGATGGAGATTAAAAAACAAACTATTTGACAATAACACACCATCAAGGATTGCATCATCTCATCAAACGATGTGTCGTCAATTATGAATTTTACTGACTGTGTTGGGCAGGATGGCTGAATGTGATGCGCGATAGACAACAAACAAGAAGAAAGGTGATTTCAAGTTTTATTTCGAGGAAGATTTTCTTCAAAAATTGTTGTACCCATGCATAATGCGCACCCCAGATTTTAGGACAATAAATTAGTTAAATTTTGCGCATTATACGTACATGGAAGAAAACGGTAGTTATTCACTGAAACTTTCACTGTTGAACTAAGATCACCATCCATCCATCCATCCATCCATCCATCCATCCATCCATCCATCCATCCATCCATCCATCCATCCATCCATCCATCCATCCATCCATCCATCCATCCATCCATCCATCCATCCATCATTTGTCCCCACGGGGGTCGCTCTGTAACAAAAGAAACAAAGAGAAGAACCCTTTAAAATTGTAACGTTTCACTGGAGACCAGCGATGATTTTGCAATCCAAATTTTATTATTGTAAAAATCAATATGAAGTTGATTGTTTTTCATTCAATTAAAATTTAACTATTAAAGGAATATGTACATTTCACAACGTGAACTGATTGGTCTATCACACCTGCAGGATGTGAAGCTTCAAGAGTGAGAGGAAACTTGGCTATTCTACTTGAAGGGCTTTTCTATTAGATTTTGTGACCGCCAGCCACTTTCATAGTTGGAGCTAAGACTTTTAGCCAACAGTACTTGCCTCACCCAGTGTGCAAACATGGGAGTGGAACTGTATTATCATGGTTGTCATCTGCAAAATTAAGAAGGACGTTTCTGGTTTCTCCTTTAGAATATGAGTTTGAACAACTATGTAAATTGTGATGGTTTGATTTCTGTGGCTTGTACAAAGTAGACATAATAGAAAAGTATTTTATTACTCTCATATTCCAAGTAGAGAAAAACCCCCAGCATTTAAGTCATTACTGGAAGCAAGTGGGAAGCAACTATGCAGGTTTGAAATGTAGCTAATACCTTTAATTCCGTATTTTCCGGACTATAAGTCGCTCCGGAGTACAAGTCGCACCAGCCATTAAATGCATAACAAAGAAGAAAAAGACATGTGTTAGGGTGGTGCTCACTCTAACTTATTTTGCAAGGACCACACTGGAGACAAGTTAGTCGTTTTAGACACCTGCAGGCGGAGAGTTCACTCGTCGCTGTGCTCTCAGCGATAGTCGAATGAAATCTGACTCAGGCCTCGTCAGGCGCTTATTTATTGAGAGAAACAAAGTGGGGTTATGAGTGGGGGTTTGGGAATACACAGGTTGAGCTGGAGACGCCCCCCTGCTGATCAAGGCATAGCAGGGGGCCTTTTACGACTTTCTGTAAACCAAGCACCTTTGATTGCTTCCTCTGAGTTTAGTCAATCAGTGGTAAACTAATTTTGTCTAGACAGGACAAACTAATTAAATTATTACAGGTTACATTCCAACATAATCATACGATGAAGATATTCTGCAAACCCTAACATATCCCTCCTGTTTTATCATATGATTATGTCAAACCCGAACAACCAAACATAAGTAAGAAAATGAAATCAATGAGATGAAAACAATAACTTCCAGCGAGGTTTTTCCCTCAATACTCCAGTCCAAAGTATGTGCAACTTAAAAACCTGCGGCCAGATTATGTGCAGGAAAAGAGTTACACGGTCCCTCTGCCTTAGGCGACCAGACTGTTATCAATAAAAAAAAAAAAGAAAAACACAGAAACGGTACATCATTGAATCCATCACTTGCAAGGCATTTTCGATGGTCAAATCATCAAGTTTCCGTAAAGCAATGCCGAGTCAAACAGCATCTACGCAATCCACGTTTTGAATTAGGGGTCCAGCACTCCTTGTAGCTTGCAGTGGCTGAGGTGAATCCAGCTGGGCCGTTCAGCGATCTTTACTGCAGTGGGGGTAGTCAGCAAGGCTTGAAATGGTCCCTCCCACCGTGGGCTGGCCCAGTTCTTTCTTTTGATGACTTTGATGTAGACCCAGTCTCCTGGCTTGATGGTGTTGTCGACCTGTGAGGATGACAGAGCAGGCGGCAGTAAATTTGCATTTGACACCTCTGTCAGTCTGAGCGTTCTGACCATGAAATCTGCCAAAGACTGTTCTTCATCTGCCTTTTGTAAATCTGCATGGAACACAGGTAGTCTATATGGCCTCCCGTGGATGATTTCAAAAGGTGTTAGCCCTTCTGAAGTGGGAGTAATTCTCATATAGAGCTTTACTAAGTCTAGGCACTCCGGCCAAGGTCTGCCTGTTGTTTCCATGCATTTCTTCAACCTGCTTTTGATAGTATAGTTTGCTCGTTCAACCAGGCCAGCGCTGGAAGGGTGATAAGCGCAGTGGTTTTTTAACGTTATCCCAAGGTGTACAGCCATGTTCTGTACCACTTGGTTCACAAAATGTGGACCATTATCACTGTAAATGGTTTGGGGAATGCCATGAGTCGGTATGATGGCTTTGCAAATGGCTTTTGCCACTGTTAAGGCATCTGCATGTTTAGATGGGACTATTTCCACCCATTTGGAAAATGCATCAATCATCACTAGGCAGTATTTGTGAGGTCCACTTTGTGTGAGCTCAATAAAATCCATGTGCATGATTTGAAATGGGTACGACGGTTTTGGAAATGAGCCTCTCTTAGGTCTCATGTTTCCTTGTGGATTATGTTTCACACAAACGGGACATGCTTTACAAAATTTTTTTAAGTAAACATCCAAACCAAAGGTAGTGAATTGTTGATGTATGATGAACCTCATCCCCCCCCCTTTCGACACATGGCAAGGCCCATGCGTCGCTATTGCTGCTGCCTTAAAAAGTGATTTAGGTAAAACAGGTTTGTCATTGATGCGGAGGATACTATCTGTATCCGCTATTGCACCTTTTGTTGTCCACATTCGTTTTTCCACCATTGGAGCATTGCCCTGCATATCTGTCAGTATAGTCTTATCTATGAGTTGCGTGTCCTCTGAATCTATTAAAAAAAATTCATGGCCATGTTTCCCTGCCGCTGCTTCTTTAGCAATTCTATCTGCTAATCTGTTTCCATTCGAGGCTTCATCTGTGCCTGTGGTGTGAGCAGCACATTTACACACAGCTAGTTTAGCAGGTAAATGAATGGCCTGTAACAAGTCTTTTAACAAGGAGGCATGGGTAACCGGCTTACCAGTTGATGTTGTCATCCCCCTGCGCTCCCATTGTTTTGCAAAATAGAACAGAGTAGAAAACGCATACTGACTGTC
The DNA here is from genome assembly GCF_033458585.1 of Syngnathus typhle. Lineage (NCBI taxonomy): Eukaryota > Metazoa > Chordata > Actinopteri > Syngnathiformes > Syngnathidae > Syngnathus > Syngnathus typhle. Next base: position 2,623,884 of record NC_083738.1, on the reverse strand, counting down.
TGTGTATACAGTGACTTCCTTATCTTCCGCCAATTCACAAGCTCTTGTTAGTGCAATCAGCTCAGCCGCCTGCGCTGACCTGTTGTATGGAAGCCTCTCTGCTTCAACAATTTGGTCTGGCAATCTCACAATTGCATACCCACTTTGATTGTTCCCTCTAGGATCCTTTGTACATGACCCATCCACAAACAACTTTCCCCTTTGTCAAGTGGTGTGTCAATTAAATCTTGTCTGGGCAGCTGTAGGTGTTCTGTATCATCCAAACAGTTATGTGGTGTACCATCCCCCGGCAACGGAATCAACGTTGCTGGGTTAAGGACTGTGCACCTCTTTATCACAATGTGTGGTTGTGACAGAAGCGTAGCAGTGTAGGATAGGTGTCTGGCAGGTGACAAAAAGTTCATCTTGCTTTGCAGTAGCAACACATCTACAGCATGTGGAACTAGCAACTCCATTTTGTGAAAGAGCACCACATCTGCAGATTGTCTCACTGCAAGCGCTGCCGCGCATACTGCTTGGACACAGTCTGGCAAGGATTGAGCCACTGGATCCAATTTTTTTGAATAAAATGCAATTGGTCGTAGTTTGCTGCCATGTCTCTGCAGCAACACTGAGGTCATAAAACCATTCCTGCAGTCCGCCGTTTGTACAAAGGTTTTATTGTAGTTCGGCAAGATAAGAGATGTGGTTTCCATCAGAGCCTGTTTCAGCACTACAAAAGCATCGTCTGCTTCCGGAGTCCACATTAATTTTTCCGTCATTGCCATGGGGACTCCATGCGCAATATCTAACAGCGGTTGCGTCTTTTCCGCATAATGTGGGATCCATGCTCTGCAGTAATTGCAGAGCCCCAAAAATGACATAATTTGTTTCTTCGTCTCCGGTTTTGGTGCATCTGCAATGATTTGCTTCCTGGCCTTTTGTATCTGTCTTCCAGAAGCTGTCAACGTGTGACCTAAATAGTTCACTTCCTGTCTGACCCATTGGAGTTTGTTCTTGTTCACTTTATTCCCTGTTTTGCAGAGATAGCGTAACAGTGCTACGGAGTCTTCCCTGCAAGCAGCTTCAGTTTCAGAGGCCACCAGGAGATCATCTACATAAACTAGAAGTTGGCTTTTGTTTGACATCTGAAAATCAGCCAAACAGGCCATGATAGCTTGCATGAAAATAGTTGGACTATCAGCAAATCCCTGTGGCAATCTGGTGTACGTATAACTTTGCCCTTTAAAGGTGAACGCAAACCAGAACTGTGAGTCTGGGTGAATTGGCACCGAGAAAAACGCATTGCTAAGATCAATTACCGTGAAAAACTTCTGGGTAGGTTTCAAAGTGTTCAGAAGTGTGTGTGGGTCAGGCACATTAGGTGCTCTTGTCTGTACTGCATCATTCACTGCTCGTAAATCTTGTATCATTCGCCAATCAATTTTATTGGCCTTTCGAACTGGAAAAATAGGGGTGTTGCAAGGAGAATCCGAGCACTTCCTAATGATTCCTCCTGACAAAAGATCATTTATAACAGGGGCAATCCCGTTTATTGCCTCCTGTTTTAACGGATATTGCTTAACTCTTGGACGCCACTCTGATCTTGGTTTGATCTGCACTGGCGGAATGGATGTTAACTGTCCTACATCAGATGGCCCCTTTGTCCACAGCTTGTCAGGAAGCCCAGCCAATACCCCCTCCTCCTTTTCATTCGAACAAATGTTAACTAGTCAGGGACGCGCACACGCCTCTGCCCTACCAACACCTACTTCACACACCGTTCGCTTCCACATGTCACAACTGGTACTGTAGCTCCACCCATCACCTTTATCCTCATAATCAGTGACAGAATCAGCAAGTTCAATCCGGCAACCCACATCTGCCCATGTTATACTGTGAGGTTTAAACAATGGAATGTGGGGTACAGCCGACAACTTGTATTTGTCATCCTGAGGAGCGGGCAGAAGCACAGCAGCAGCTGCAAATGACCTGCGATCAGTGTACAGAGCAGTGATTGTTAAAGTTACTTCTGTGTCACTGAGAAAACTTTCAATATAGTCAACATGTGGGTCAGTGAGGATGTTCATGGTGACATGTAAGTCATCACAAGTCATTTCCGATTCAGGTCGTGTCAATTGTTTTCGGGCTTCACTCAGCAAATCGCCTGGTAGCTTGGGATTCTGTTCAGCCGAGACGTCATAGGAACAGAAAATCCGCTCACCTGCTTGTGCAGCATATGAGTCCACATCTCTCACTCTACATGCTCGCATACCATCCTTTACTGGAATTATTGCAATTCCCAACCTAGTCATCAGATCCCGTCCCAGAAGGTTTATGGGACATTTTGGGGATAGCACAATCGAGACTGAAGCTATGACTCCCGTTTCATCATCTCTCACTACAACTGGATTGGAGATACTCTCCTTGTGTACCTGCCCATCAGCAGATTTTACCCAAATAGTATTTTGGGAGGCCTTTAGATTTGGGACTTTAGTTTTTATTACGGTCTTACACGCTCCGGTATCACACAAAAACTCTACTTCACTTCCTCCAATGTTTAAGGTGACACATGGTTTTTCTTTCAATGCATTCAAAATGTCCCATGCTGCATGGACATCTACTATCTCTTCCTCTGTAGTAGGACAAGAGATCACAGGGGGGCAATCTAGTCATGCTGAGAATTTGTCTCTTCCTCTGCCATTTCCTCTGCCATTTCCACCACCCTTTGATTGGTATTGTTTTGCAAAACGACACGATCTTGCCAAGTGTCCTCGTCTACCACAGTTCCAACAGGTCTCTGAATCTGGTGGGGGTTTTGAATTATATGGAGGCCTGCGACCTTGTTGGCCTCTACCTCTTCCTCTTGCCTGCTGGGACCCATGAAAGAAGACTGTTGTATCTTCATCTAGGTCAGTGCTTCTCAATTATTTTCTGTTACGCCCCCCCCTAGCAAGAAGAAAACTATTCGCGCCCCCCCTCCCCACCGTGACTATCCTAACTTGTCTTGTAAGTCGTAAAATGTTGCACTGTCGCAAACGTGACAGAAGTAACAATGAGAGCGCCACTGCCCCCTGCTGTCGTAAACGCGCAATTACACTTTATTCTAGTACTGCCAAAAAAAAAGCCTGTTCCCCAGGGTCACACGCGCCCCCCCAGGAATAGCACCGCGCCCCCCAAGGGGGGCGCGCCCCACTATTTGAGAAGCACTGATCTAGGTCAACATCATCATCATCGCCTAGATGAAATACATCAGAACTTTTGCCTCTTTTGATCACTTTTTCAGCATGTCTGGCCCATTGCATAGTTGTTGTCACACTTGCAACATCTACTTCCACCAAATGTTTCCTCACCCAGTTGCCGATTTCAGGGCGGAAATTAGTAAGGAGCGCATTTTTACGCTGTTGCTGATAAGCACTCTCAGCTGCATCATTGAATGGGATGCCACTATGCACCCTGAACTCTTTTTCAAATCTTAAGCGAAAATCATCAGTATCTTCCCCAGGCTTCTGTTTAATTCCTGCCAAATGACCATAATTCGCTCGCCTTCGAAATATAGTTCTCACTCTTTGCACAAGATCATTCCATTGTGCTGCATACTCCCCTACCAATTGATTTCCCCCACCGGGATAGGGAAAAGGCCCTTGATTATTTCTACCTGTATAATGACCTCTAACCTTTGCCCAGTCTTTTCCCAAAGAAGACATTGCAGCTTCTCCTGCCTCATGCCCATTCAGCCTATAAGAATGTATGATCCCAGCCATGTCTTCTGCCCATTTATCTGGGTCTTCAGCAACAGGGGTAACCCCTTCAACTGCTTTTCTTGCCTCTTCCAAAGTCCATGGCCGAAAAACATACGTATGTGGAGGTTGGCCTTCCCCTACAATAGGGTTTGGCACCTGTATCATTGGGCACACATCAACATTGTCCAAATTTTGGGAAAACCTAGCAGCAGTGGTCAAACTTCGTGTTTGTACAGGACTTCCAGCAATGTGACACTGACTTTTCTTTCTGTTATATGGGGGAGGGTGCAGGTCTGTTAAACCTGGATACAAGTTTTGCATACGAGCGGAAGATCTTTCTTGCTCCGCTTGAGCTGCATTTCCAGCTACGGCCGGAGCCGTGGCCGGGACAGTGCGCCTGCGCACTGTGGCCTCGTTTTCCTCCGGCCTGACAAACATAGATGCAGCCTCATCACTTCTCAACTTTCTATCTTTTGTCTTTTGGATTTGTTCTCTTCTCTCTTGTGAAGCACTCAACCACATTCTAGCACAAATCAATTCCTTCTCTTTACTACTCTTTTTCAGTCCCTTTGACTTCCTCTTCACACTCTCCTCCAAGACATCAACCACTACCTTCCAGACTTCCACTTTCAACTTTGCTTCTACTCCAAACTTTTTCTTCCACTTTGGCATGTATTGCATACAATTAAGAAATCTACTCGCCATGTACTTCTCATCTCCTTCAAGAGCTAGGGATCTACCGTTCTTATTTCCCATCTTACTTCGGTTTTCTAGGTTTATACAATTTTTTATTTCTTTTTCTTCTTTTCTTTACTTTGAGGATCCTCAATGCAGGTTTAAATTGACCTCTGACCAAATTCTCTCTGCAGTCAATTTATCCTACCAGTCGCACACTCAACCACACAACTTTCATGCAAACACCTTGGAAAAACAGACAAAAAAAATGAGAAACTACGCCCTTCTTCAATTAAGAAAAAGAAACTCCTTTCTCTTAGCCCGTTCCTTCCACTGGGACTAGACTCCCAGCTGTTTCATAGCTTGGAAACACCAAAGCCGTAGCTCATAACTCGGACAACCCGAAATGTATCTCATAGCCAGGACAAACCAAAGCCGTATATCATAACTCGGACAAACCAAAGCCGTATCTCATAGCTCGGACAAACCAAAGCTGTATCTCATAACTCGGACAAACCAAAGCTGTATCTCATAGCTCGGACAAACCAAAGCTGTATCTCACAGCTCGGACAAACCAAAGCTGTATCTCATAGCTCGGACAAACCAAAGCCGTATCTGCGCTTTTTTCTATGACTTACTTGTCTCCCTTGGTCCGCTGCGCTGCCGGGTTCCCGTCAATCCACTTCTGACAGACGAAGGCAGACCTAAGATGCTGGCCCAGCGAAGAACTTCCTTCCCAGGTCTTTCGTTACCAGGTCCTCCAATGGACGCTGGCCTGTCGACAATGCAGCACGTCCTCCTCCGTCAGCCAGATGGCGGGTATGAGGGTCCCGGGTTTCGGCACCAAAAATGTTAGGGTGGTGATCACTCTAACTTATTTTGCAAGGACCACACTGGAGACAAGTTAGTCGTTTTAGACACCTGCGGGTGGAGAGTTCACTCGTCACTGTGCTCTCAGCGATGATCGAATGAAGTCTGACTCAGGCCTCGTCAGGCGCTTATTTATTGAGAGAAACAAAGTGGGGTTTTGAGTGGGGGTTTGGGAATACACAGGTTGAGCTGGAGACGCCCCCCTGCTGATCAAGGCATAGCAGGGGGCCTTTTACGACTTTCTGTAAACCAAGCACCTTTGATTGCTTCCTCTGAGTTTAGTCAATCAGTGGTAAACTAATTTTGTCTAGACAGGACAAACTAATTAAATTATTACAGGTTACATTCCAACATAATCATACGATGAAGATATTCTGCAAACCCTAACAACATGTATGTCGCAATGGAGTATAAGTCATATTTTGGGGGCAAATTTATTTGATAAAATCCAACACTAAGAACAGACCCGTCATCTTGAAAAGCAATTTAAAATAAAAATAGAGTAGAGGCAACAACAAGCTGAATAATTGTATGGTATGCTAAAGTTACATAACACATAAACAACGAACTGATAACGTGCCTCGTATGTTAACATAACATCTTAAGAGTTATTCAAATAACTAGCATAAATAACATGCTAACAAGTTTACCAAACTGTCCATGTCACTCCAAATCACTAAATCCAATGAAATCTTCATCCTCTGTCATTTCTATACAACTTCGCTAACTCCGGAAGTAGAAGATGCGGCGCTTCCTCTTCTACATTGCTTACGTCAGACTGTGTTATTAATTTCACACATGAGTCGCTCCCGAGTATAAGTCGCACCCCAGGCCAAGCTATGTAAAAAAACTGCAACTTATAGTCCGGAAAATACGGTACATTTGGAGTGCGTTTTATTTGTATTTTATTTAACTTTAATTCATTCAGGTAAGGTCATTGAGAAAAGATTCTCTTGCAATGCCAAGTATACCATTAAAAAAAGCAAAAATGGTCAATACAAGAAAGTTGTGACACTACTGTACTTTTTTTGTTGTGTGTTTTGATAAAATATTTTGAAATATTCATCATCATTCTTTCCACTTCACAGTGTAGCTTGCAGTTTGAAACATTAAAAACCATATGGAATACTTGATCATTTACAATTGACAAATTGTCCTTGTTTCAGGGAACGAGAGACTACAACCCTAAGCAGATGGCAATAAGAGAGAGAGTTTTTAACACCATCATCAGCTGTTTCAAACGCCATGGAGCAGAAACCATCGACACACCTGTTTTTGAACTAAAGGTCAAGATTCTCATTGCCTTACACAAATGTAAATTATTAATGATTTTTTATCTTCGTGACATAACACTTTGTGCTTGTTGATATGTAGGAGACCCTGACAGGGAAATATGGTGAAGACTCCAAACTCATCTATGACCTTAAAGACCAAGGAGGAGAGCTGCTGTCCCTTAGATATGACCTCACCGTATCCTTAATGTATACAGTGCGTTGCGAAAGTATTCGGCCCCCTTGAACCTTTCAACATTTCGCGACATTTCAGGCTTCAAACCTAAAGATATAAAAGTTAATTTTTTTTGTCAAGAATCAACAACAAGTGGGACACAATCGTGAAGTGGAACAAAATTTATTGGATAATTTAAACGTTTTTAACAAATAAAAAACTGAAAAGTGGGGCGTGCAATATTATTTGGCCCCCTTGTGCTAATATTTTGCAGCGCCATCTTTTGCTGCAATTACAGCTGCAAGTCGCTTGGGGTATGTCTCTATCAGTTTTGCACATCGAGAGACTGGAATTCTTGCCCATTCTTCCTTGCAAAACAGCTCGAGCTCAGTGAGGTTGGATGGAGAGCGTTTGTGAACAGCAGTCTTCGGCTCTTTCCACACATTCTCGATTGGATTCAAGTCTGGACTTTGACTTGGCCATTCTAACACCTGGATACGTCTATTTGTGAACCATTCCATTGTAGATTTGGCTTCATGTTTTGGATCATCTCTTGCATATCACCCCGACTCTGGAACTCTCTCCCCCAGTCTGTCTGTGACTCACCCACACTCCCCATATTTAAGTCCCGTCTAAAAACTTACCTCTTCTCCCAAGCTTATGACCTCCCCTATCCATAACTGGTTTCCTCTTCTTAAGTTTATCCGATTGTTTCCTCCCCGATCATGTATGTCCTTGCCTTGTTCCCTGTAAGCGTCTTTGGGTTCTTGAAAAGCGCTATACAAATTTAATGAATTATTATTATTATTATTATTATTATCATTGTCCTGTTGGAAAATAAATCTCCGTCCCAGTCTCAGGTCTTTTGCAGACTCCAACAGGTTTTCTTCCAAAATGGTCCTGTATTTGGCTCCATCCATCTTCCTATCAATTTTAGCCACCTTTGGTTTCATCTGACCAGAGCACCTTCTTCCACATGTTTGGTGTGTCTCCCAGGTGGCTTGTGGCAACCTTTAAACGAGACTTTTTATGGATATCTTTGAAAAATGGCTTTCTTCTTGCCACTCTTCCATAAAGGCCAGATTTGTGCAGCTCTGATTGAAGCCTGAAATGTGGCGAAATGTTGAAAGGTTCAAGAAAGACTGACGCTAATGCTATGAAAATGAGTGCATAGACAAAGTGAAATACAGTTTATTATTTTGTCATCTCAAGCTAACCGCTTTACTGTTTCCGTCGTTTCCATAGATCAGAATCAGAATTAAACTTATTACACTTGTATACATATATATTGCACTTTTCAACACTCCTGGAGAGTCCAAATACACAAGAAAATGGTTTTTAAAGCAAAAAAAAGTCAATTTTCCATGTTGTATGCCCCTTAAACAACACAAAATATGAAACTCAAATCATATATTGTTTTTCATCAGTGTCTTCAGAAAACCAAATAAGGGAACAACCAGTTTAAGCAATTTTAAATCACTCAGCTGTCTTTTAGTTAAAGTCTGCTTTATTGTCAATTTCTTTACATGCCAAGACACACACAGATTGAAATTACGTTCCCACTATACCACGGTGACAAGACAAAGTACACAATATACATACAAGTAAACAACACAACAAAATTATGTTTGCCTTAATACCCTCACTTTCAGGTGCCATTTGCTCGTTACCTGGCGATGAACAAGATCACCAACATCAAGCGCTATCATATTGCTAAGGTTTACCGCCGTGATAACCCTGCTATGACCCGTGGACGCTATCGAGAGTTTTACCAGTGTGTGAGTCCATTTGCCCTATCCAAGTTCTGCTGTTAAGCTTTTACTGATTTACCCCATTTGGTCTATTAGAAGTTTTCTGATATTACCAGAATGTACAAATGTTTGACGAGAACGTCCTCCAAAATATTATTTATTAGGGCCCGAGCAGCAAGCGCTGTGAGGTTGCTATTGTTTTTCTAGGAATTATTAGGGCCTAAGTAGGGGTGTAACGATACATCGATACACATTGATTAATCGATATAATGCTCTACGATTTATTGGCATCGATGCTAAAGGTAAACATCGATTTATATCGCCGTGTTTGACCTCGGACATTAGACGCGACTTTATTTTGAAATCCAGTTCATTGTTGCTTGCTTCCTCTTTCCGGGAGCAGTGCGCGCGTGTTGTGTTGTGAGGAGAGCACGCACGTAAAAGGGGAGGCGACAACTAGTACGCGGCTCCTGGGCTGGTGCTATGGCTAGTGTCCAGAAAGACGAGGAAATTTGCTCCCCTTTAGGCTTCAAGTCATTCGTTTGGAAGCACTTTGGATTCCAAAGAAAAGATGGCTCGACGGACAAGACACGTGCAGTTTGTAAATCCTGCCATGCGGTGATCAAATATTCAGGGAGCACAAATCTCGCCGCACATTTAAAGAAAAAACACGACATCAAAGTTAAGTGTTTAAGTAAGCAATTTGTATACAACAATACTCTTGTAATTTCCTAAATAAAGAGTTTGCAGTACCTTGTTGATTTTGCGTATGAATTGTTATAAATCAGGATATTGTTCTATATTTTTTATTAAAAAAAAAATATATCGATCGTAGAGAACTATATCGCGATATATCGTGAATGAATCGCAGCAGGCTTTAAGATATCGGCAAATATCGTATCGAAGTTCTTTATATCGATATTATATCGTATCGTGACAAAACCCGCGATTTACACCCCTAGGCCTAAGTAGTGACCGCTGTGAGTTTTTTTTTTTTTTAGGAATTATTTTTTAATTTTTCTCAGTAAAGCATCCTATCCTATTTTGACACCCAAAACATGCACGGAAACTCACTAAATGTTGTACATTCATCAGCCCTGATGAAAAATTTGCTATTTTGAAGTTGTCATGAGCAAAATTGCTCTGTAGCGCTACCTAGAGTGGGGAAAAAGATCCAATGACCTAGAACTGTAAAAATTGGCAGACACGCGTAGCACCCTGAGATGTACAAAAAAAATCCATCCCAGCCCATGTCTAAAATGAACAGGATAAGAGTTATGTATTAATGTCTAATTTTGGCTGAAATTTGCACATTTACAGAGGTCATACTTTTGCACCCTTGTCCTAAAGCAGTGGTTCCCAAAGTGGGCGCCACCGCCCCCCTGGGGGGGTGGAAAGATCTGGGGGGGGGCAGTGAGAAAGAAAGGGGCGGTAGGGGGGCGGCAGTCCGAAGTCGAAGTCAGAAGTTTGAACGTTTGTTTGACGATTTGTACACAACACGATCAGCAGGACGAGTCTCTGACTGCTATCAAGTGCTGTGGAACAAGGTCAAGATGTACTTTATTGCCTTCCCAACATCATATATAGTAGAACGGGGCTTCAGTGCAGTCGCCTTACTTCTTTCCAAGCAAAGAAACCGACTGAAAATTACTGACCCCGGGGATCTACGACTTCTTAGTGAGTTCCAGCCTGATGTTGAGAAGCTTATGTCCCTGCACCAAGCACATCCATCCCATTAATATTAAGTGCGAGACAATGAAGGTTACTGGTGGAATGTTTATTTACCATTCTATGTTGCTGAAACAGTTAAAACTGCTAAAAAATAATTGGTTTACTAAATTGGGTTTTATTTGTGAAATACACATTTGTGTTTAACCTTTCTCTTTTCAAATTGCAGCATACCAAATATCAAGAAAGAGGTGTTTGTTTCCATATGTGTCTTTGGGGGGCGCTAGGAATTCACTGGGGAGCCAAGGGGGTGCCAGCCTGCAAAAGTTTGGGAACCATTGTCCTAAAGGATCCAATCCGATGGGTTGTACCATCTTTAGACATGAGAAAACAACTGCCAAAAAACGTAGTTTTCAAAATGACAACAGCTTCTTTGAAAAATGACATCAATATTTTGTATATTAGATTAGATTAGATAGAACTTAATTTATCCCACAGTAGGGAAATTTTCTTGTCACAGCAGCGTACAAGAGTGCAAGAACACAAGAAACATGTGCAAAATGTAAAAATGAATAATACAGACAAAGACAAGTGCACAAACAAAAACAAGTACGAGTAGTGGTCAAGATAATGGAAGGAAACCAACCCATGATCAGGTGCTGCATGTGTTGTATAGCAGTGGGAATGAAGGACCTGCGGAACCTCTCCTTCTTACACCGTGGTGTAACAGTCTGCTGCTGAAGGAGCTTCTCGGGGACCCCATAATGTCATGGAGGGGGTGAGAGGTGTTGTCCGGGATGACCTGCATTGGCCACACAGCCCCACAGCATGATGGAACCACCACGACATTTTCCTGTCGGTAGCAAGTGTTTGTCATGGAATGCTGTGTTCTTCTTCCTCCGCCCCTTGTTATGTCCAAATAACTAAATTTTAGTTTCATCAGTCCACAGCACAGCTTTCGAAAATGAATCTGGCTTGTCCAAAAGTGCTTTAGGACAGTGGTCCCCAACCTTTTTTGCACCACGGACTGTTAACGTGTCAAATATTTAATACATTTATATAAATAAATAATACATTTAAAATAAATATATAAATACGATGAAATAAAATGATACTACTGGCATAAAACCAAATATAAACCACATAAAAATAAAACTCACCGATTATGCCTAGATGGGACCGGCTTGTTTCTGAGAAACAAGCTCAGTTCTCCCACTAATTCAACAATCAATGGAGACAATGACACCCGAAGCGTTTTTCTTTCAAAACATTCCAAAGGTTTGTCTTTTAATGCAGGATGCTTGGTCTCCCATGTGCCGAAGCAGTTTTGAAGGCTTCAATGCCTCGTCAGCTATTCTCTCGCCACATATTATTCAGAGTGGGCTTGGCGCGTCAGTCACCTGTAGCGATAAATCCATATTTTAAGTAGGACTCCTGAAATTTTCTTTTAAATGCAGCTTTTCTTTTCTTAGAAGTCGTAACCTCTTCTTCCTTCTCCTCATTGGGCTTTTTTCCATTTCCGAAGATGCTTTCCAAACATCTGTTTCTTGCTAATTTTTAGTCGCTTCGCGGGCTTGACTGGGGTGACATGTCACGTGACCGGGACGAGCGTCTTGACCTGAACTAACCTGTGTCAAGAGACACAGATGCACCGATGGATGTAATTGGGAGAGAATTGCCAGTTTTTTTTATATTTTGCAAAATAATTTCTTACTCATTTTTGCTAGCTTTGCGGGCTCGACTCGGGAAACAGGTCACGTGACCGGGACGAGCGTCTTGACCTAAATTAATTGATCGTCGATTAAAATAAAAAAAATTAAAAATTCTGTGCGGCTTGGTACCAAGTGACCCACGGACCGGTACCGGTCCGCGGCCCGGTGGTTGGGGACCACTGCTTTAGGATACCTCAAGCAACTCTGTTTGTGGCATGTGCGCAGTAAAGGCTTCTGCCGCATTATTCTCCCATACAGCATCTCCTTGTACAAAGTGCACTGAAAAGTTGAACGATGCACAGTGTCACCATCTGCATGAAGATCATGTTGTAGGTCTTTGGAGCTGCTCTGTGGGTTGACTTTGACTGTTCCCACCATCCTTCGCCTCTGCTTATCTGAGATGTTTCTTGGCCTGCCACTCCGGACCTTAATTAGAACTGTGCCTGTGGTCTTCCATTTCCTCAATATGTTCCTGAATGCAGACTGACAGCTGAAATCTCTGAGCTAGCTCTTGGTATCCTTCTCCTAAACCAGTGCTTCTCAATTATTTTCTGTTACGCCCCCCCTAGCAAGAAGAAAACTATTCGCGCCCCCCCTTCCCCACCGTGACTATCCTAACTTGTCTTGTAAGTCGTAAAATGTTGCACTGTCGCAAACGTCACAGAAGTAACAATGAGAGCGCCACTGCCCCCTGCTGTGAAGATTCGCAATTAAACTTTATTCTAGTACTGCCAAAAAAAAAGCCTGTTCCCCAGGGTCACACGCGCCCCCCCAGGAATAGCACCGCGCCCCCCAAGGGGGGCGCGCCCCACTATTTGAGAAGCACTGTCCTAAACCATGATGTTGAACAGTCTTAGTTTTCAGGTCATTTGTCAGTTGTTTTGAGGTTCCCATGTTACCATTCTTCAGAGAAGTTGCAAAGAGGACAACTTGCAACTGGCCACCTTAAATACCGTGAACTGGAGATGTTTTGCAAAGAAAAATAGTCAAAATACCGTCCGTCCACCCGCCCGCTTCCGCTTATCTGGGGTCGTGGCGGGATCAGCTTTAGGAGGGACTCCCAGACTTCCCTCTCCCCAGCCACTTTATCCAGCTCGTCTCGGGGCATCCCAAGGCGTTCCCAGGCCAGATGAGAGACATAGTCTCTCCAGCGCGTCCTGGGTCGTCCACGGGGTCTCCTACCGGTGGGAATGCCTGGAACACTTCCACAGGGAGGCGTCCAGGAGGCATCCTGATGAGGTGCCCGAGCCACCTCATCTGGCTCCTCTCAACGTGGAGGAGCAGCGACTCTACTCCGAGTCTCTCCCGGATGACCGAGCCTCTTACCTTATCTCTAAGGGAGAGCCCGGGCACCCTGCGGAGGAAACTCATTTCGGCCGCTTGTATCCGGGATCTCATTCTTTCGGTCACGACTAGGGGTGTAAATGGCGGGTTTTGTCACGATACGATATCATATCGATACAAAGAACTACGATACGATATTTGCCGATATCTTAAAGCCTGCTGCGATTCATTCACGATATATCGCGATATAGTGCTCTCCGATCGATATTTTCTTTTTTTTAATAAAAAATATAGAACAATATCCTGATTTATAACAATTCATACGCAAAATCAACAAGGTACTGCAAACTCTTTATTTAGGAAATTACAAGAGTATTTTAGTATACAAAGTGCTTATTTTAACACTGAACTTTGATGTCGTGTTTTTTCTTTAAATGTGCGGCGAGATTTGTGCTCCCTGAATATTTGATCACCGCATGGCAGGATTTACAATCTGCACGTGTCTTGTCCGTTGAGCCATATTTTCTTTGGAATCCAAAGTGCTTCCAAACGAATGACAAGAAGCCTAAAGGGGAGCAAATTTCCTCATCTTTTTGGACACTAGCCATAGCACCAGCCCAGGAGCCGCGTACTAGTTGTCGACGCCCCTTTCACGTGCGTGCTCTGCTCACAACACAACACGCGCGCACTGCTCCCGGAAGGAGGAAGCAAGCAACAATGAACTGGATTTCAAAATAAAGTCGCGTCTAATGTCCGAGGTCAAACACGGCGATGTAAATCGATGTTTACGTTTAGCATCGATGCCAATAAATTGTAGAGCATTATATCGATTAAGCGATGTGTATCGATGAATCGTTACACCCCTAGTCACGACCCATAGCTCGTGACCATAGGTGTGGGTAGCAGCATAGATCGACCGGTAAATTGAGAGCTTTGCCTTTTGGCTCAGCTCTCTCTTTACCACGACGGACTGGTACAGAGTCCGCATTACTGCCGACGCTGCACCGATCCGCCTGTCGATCTCGCGCTCCATCCTCCCCTCACTCGTGAATAAGACCCCAAGATACTTAAACTCCTCCACTTGGGGCAGGATCTCATCCCCGATCCGGAGAGGGCATTCCACCCTTTTCCGACTATGGACTCGGATTTGGAGATGCTGACCCTCATCCTGACCACTTCACACTCTGCTGCGAACCGCTCCAGTGAGACCTGGAGATCACGGCCTGAAGAAGCCAACAGCACCACGTCGTTTCTAAAAAGCAGAGATGCGATGCTGAGGTCCCCAAACCGGACCCCCTAAACGCCTCGGCTGCACCTAGAAATTCTGTCGATAAAAATCATGAACAGAATCAGTGACAAAAAGCAGCCTTGGCGGAGTCCAACCCTCACTGGGAACAAATCCCACTTACTGCCGGAAATGCGGACCAATCTCTGGCATTGATGATACATGTACCGAACCACCCTTATCAGTTGGCTCGGCACCCCGTACTCCCGAAGCACCCTCCACAGAACCTCCCGAGGGACAAGGTCGAATGCCTTCAAGTCCACTAAACACATGTGGACTGGTTAAGCCAACTCCCATGCCCCCTCGAGGATCCTGCTGAGGGTATAGAGCTGGCCCACTGTTCCACAGCCAGGACGGAACCACACTGCTCCTCCTGAATCCAAGGTTGGACCTCCCGACGGACCCTCCTCTCCAGCACCCCTCATTAGACCTTACCAGGGAGGCTGAGGAGTGAGATTTCTCTGTAGTTGAAAGACACCCTCCGGTTCCACTTCTTAAAGAGGGGAACCACCACACCAGTCTGCCAATCCAGAGGCACCGTCCCCGATGTCCACGCAATGTTGCAGAGGCGTGTCAGCCAGGACAGCCCCACAACATCCAGAGCCTTTAAGAACTCCATCTGTTTTTTTAACTGCCTCAGTGACTTTGACCCCAGAGATTGGAGAGTCCACCTCAAAGTCTCCAGGCCCTGCTTCCACAATGGAAATCGTGTCGGTGGAATTGAGGAGGTCTTCAAAGTATTCTCCCAACCGACTCACGACGTCCCGAGTAGAGGTCAGCAGCACGCCATCTCCACTGTAAACAGTGTTGACGGTGCACTGCTTCCGCCTCCTGAGACTCCGGATGGTGGACCAGTATTTCATCGAAGCCGTCTGGAAGTCATTCTCCATGGCCTCGCCAAACTCCTCCCACGCCCGGGTTTTTGCCTCAGCAACCGCCGAAGCCGCGTACCACTTGGCCATTGGTACCTGTCGGCTGCCCCCAGAGTCCCACAGGCCAAAACAGCCTGATTGGACTCCTTCTTCAGCTTGACGGCATCTCTTACCGCCAGCATTCACCAGCGGGCTCGGGGATTGCCGCCACAACAGGCACCGACAACCTTATGGCCACAGTACCGGTCGGCTGCCTCAACAATGGAGGCACGGAACATGGTCCACTCGGACTCAATGTCCCCTGCCTCCTCCAGGACGTGGGAAAAGCTCTGCCTTAGGTGGGAGATCTTTTTATAGTGGCACTCCACTTTCGGTTTTCTTTTTTTTCTCTTCCTCTTCCTGACAGGGGATTCTGGCAGACGTTCCCAGCAGACCCTCACAGTGCGTTTGTGTCTGCCAGGTCGGACCGGCATCTTCCCTCACCATCGAATCAGTTGACAGCTCCGCCCCTCTCTTCACCCGAGTGTCCAAAACACTCGGCGGCAAATCCGATGACACGACGACAAAGTCGATCATCAAACTGCGGCCTAGGGTGTCCTGATGCCAAGTGCACACATGGACACCCTTATGTTTGAACATGGTGTTCATTATTGACAATCCATGTCGAGTACAGAAGTCCAACAATAGAACACCGCTCGGGTTCAGATTGGGGGAGGGGGGCGTTCCCCCCAATCACGCCCTTCCAGGTCTCACTGTCATTGCCCATTGAAGTCACCCAGTAGAACGATAGTCCCCAGAAGGAGCGCTCTCCAGCACTTCTTCGAAGGACCCCAAAAAGGGTGGGTACTCTGACCTGCTGTTCGGCGCATAGGCACAAACAGTCAGGACCCGTCCCCCAACCTGAAGGCGGAGGGAGGCTACCCTCTCCTTCACCGGGGTGAACCCCAATGTGCAGGCACCCAGCCAGTAATAAGTATGCCCACTAGGGGTGTAACGATACATCGATACACATCGATTAATCGATATAATGCTCTACGATTTATTGGCATCGATGCTAAAGGTAAACATCGATTTATATCGCCGTGTTTGACCTCGGACATTAGACGCGACTTTATTTTGAAATCCAGTTCATTGTTGCTTGCTTCCTCTTTCCGGGAGCAGTGCGCGCGTGTTGTGTTGTGAGGAGAGCACGCACGTAAAAGGGGAGGCGACAACTAGTACGCGGCTCCTGGGCTGGTGCTATGGCTAGTGTCCAGAAAGACGAGGAAATTTGCTCCCCTTTAGGCTTCAAGTCATTCGTTTGGAAGCACTTTGGATTCCAAAGAAAAGATGGCTCGACGGACAAGACACGTGCAGTTTGTAAATCCTGCCATGCGGTGATCAAATATTCAGGGAGCACAAATCTCGCCGCACATTTAAAGAAAAAACACGACATCAAAGTTAAGTGTTTAAGTAAGCAATTTGTATACAACAATACTCTTGTAATTTCCTAAATAAAGAGTTTGCAGTACCTTGTTGATTTTGCGTATGAATTGTTTTAAATCAGGATATTGTTCTATATTTTTTATTAAAAAAAATATATATCGATCGTAGAGAACTATATCGCGATATATCGTGAATGAATCGCAGCAGGCTTTAAGATATCGGCAAATATCGTATCGAAGTTCTTTATATCGATATTATATCGTATCGTGACAAAACCCGCGATTTACACCCCTAATGCCCACACCTGCTCGACTCCTCTCACTGTGGGCAATTCCAGAGTTGAAGAGAGTCCAGCCCCTCTCGAGAGGGCTTGTACCAGAGCCCAAACTATGTGTGGAGGCAAGTCTTCCATGATTCGTCACCCCTCCATGAGTCGTCACCCCTCCATGAGTCGTCACCCCTCCATGAGTCGTCACCCCTCCATGAGTCGTCACCCCTCCATGAGTCGTCAACCCTCCATGAGTCGTCAACCCTCCATGAGTCGTCAACCCTCCATGAGTCGTCAACCCTCCATGAGTCG
Source organism: Syngnathus typhle (assembly GCF_033458585.1). Classification (NCBI taxonomy): domain Eukaryota; kingdom Metazoa; phylum Chordata; class Actinopteri; order Syngnathiformes; family Syngnathidae; genus Syngnathus; species Syngnathus typhle. Next base: position 2,606,594 of record NC_083738.1, on the reverse strand, counting down.
TCAACCCTCCATGAGTCGTCAACCCTCCATGAGTCGTCAACCCTCCATGAGTCGTCAACCCTCCATGAGTCGTCAACCCTCCATGAGTCGTCTACCCTCCATGAATCGTCAACCCTCCATGAGTCGTCAACCCTCCATGAGTCGTCACCTTATAGTGGTGGAGGGGTTTGCGTGCCCCTATGATCCTATGAGCTATGTTGTCTGGGGTTTCATGCCCCTGGTAGGGTCACCCATGGCAAAAGGATCCTAGGTGATGGTCCGGACAAAGCACTGGCCAGAAGTCCTCCTATGATGAATAAAATATATGGACCTAGTATTCCCTAGCCCGGACGCGGGTCACCGGGGCCCCCCTCTGGAGCCAGGCCTGGAGGTAGGGCTTGAAGGCGAGGGTATGGTGGCACAGCCCAAAAAGAAATCGTGGGTTCCCCTTCCCATGGGCTCAACACCTGTAGGAGGGCCAAAAGGGTCGGGTGCAAAGCGAGCTGGGCGGCGGCCAAAGGCGGGGACCTTGGCGGTCCAATCCCCGGCTGCAGAAGCTGGCCCTTGGGACATGGAATGTCACCTCTCTGGCTGGGAAGGAGAAACGTTCCGACTGGTCAAAACCTTCAATTAGAATCCAGACTCTCATTGGAAGCTATAGGAAGCATTTAGAGGCTGTTGTTTTTGCAAAAGGAGGATCCACTAAAATTCAATCAGTCAGTCAATCAATATATCAATCAATCAGCTTTTATTGGCCAAGTTTGTGCATGCCAAACAAGGAATTCGACTCCGGTTGTTGTCTGCCTCTGTACATTTAAGTGACTGACAACATTCAGGTGACTTACAACAATTAACAAGGATGAGAATTTTCCGCGGATCCGCGGATTTCTGTTTTTTCTGTCAAAAGTATCATTTTCGTGAATCGTGAAAATCCGTTGAGAAATTTTTGTTCATATATGGCAGGGCAACGTTAGCCTCAGCGACTCGCGCGGGGGGGTGGGGGTGGGGATTGTAGACTCGTGGGAGGGGTGTAGGGAAGCGGGCAACGTTAGCCTCGGCAATTGCGAGCATTCGCCCGTCCCCCGCGACGGCATCTTACGGAAATCGTCTTGCCTCTGTAAACCTAACTAACTGGCAGCAGCGATGCGACACCATCCGCCTTATTTTCGGCAGCATTTTGCCGCTACTTTCGTCACTTCATTTCCACTTGTTAATTTACGCGGAGAACTAAGTGTTTTTACACCGCCACAATGTGAATTTGCGATTGGGTTTTCATCACTTGTAGACAAGTTATTTAGTTAGATAGATCTAGGGATATGTATGTGTACAGTCAAACCTCGGTTTTCGAACGTCTGGTTCTCGAACAAATGGAATTCGCACGAAAAATTAGAGATTTTTTTGGTTCAATTGTCGAACAAAATTCGGAAGTCGAACCTCGCGAGATGAGCCGAGAGGACCCGAAAAAACCCAACCGCGCGGCCCGGATGTCGACAGACCGTTATCGTATTTTCGTTACTTTGAGGGTTGTATTAACCCCTAATCATACCACCAAAGAAAGCAAGTGGGAGCAGTAAAGCCATCCTAAAACACAAAGACGCTCTTAACGCAGTAGGTTCACCTGCTCATCATTTGGGGAGCCATGTAAACTGCTGGTTTTGGTCCACTGTGTTTTATCAAGTCCAGAATAAATGCAGATTTTAGAGCACTACATGCTTACGTCTGCTGAAAAGCTCTATGGAGATGATTTCATTTTCCAGCATGATCTTGCACCTGCCCATAGTGCCAAAACCACCAGTAAATAGTGTACTGACCATGGCATTAGATTAAATTAGGTTAGATTGGATAATCCTTTATTATTCCCTCAATGGGGAAACTCCTGTGTTAGCAGCAGTACACTTAACATCATCAGCGGTCACTCGTAGTCTAGTATGACGGTCCTCCTTCTTGGTCTTTGTGGGTCTTCAGGTGGTTGAAGAGGCCGATCCTGGACCCGATAACTCTGGTGCAGTGTGGACAGGGGAATGTAATAGTGGTGGGTTTGGGTTGGGCCTGCTTGGTGGGGGCCCTCTCCTTTCTGCATCTGCGTTTGTCTTGAGCGGCATGGTAAAGGTCAACGTTATATTGCGCGGCGCCGTCACGGACAAGGATTCTCCACGTCGTCCTGTCTGCGGCCTTGTCTTCCCAAGTTTTAAGGTTTATGTGACACTTCTTCAGGTTTGCTTTTATGTTGTCCTTGAACCTCTTCTTCTGACCTCCCGGGGCCCTCTTCAGTGAGCTGGGAATAAAGAACTTGTTTTGGGAGGCGAGAGTCAGGCATGCGGATTACATGGCCAATCCATCTCAGTTGGTTTTGGGCAATGGTGGCAGTGATGGTAGGCAACCCAGCCTCCTCCAGGACGCTGATGTTGGTGCGTCGGTCCTTCCAGCTGATCCTGAGGATTTTCCGGAGGCATCTCTGATGGTAGGTCTCCAGTGCCCTTAAGTTCCTGCTGTATGTGGTCCAGGCTTCTGACCCATACAGAAGGGTGGGGAGGACCACAGCTTTGTAGACCAGGATTTTGGTCTTTGCTTGGAGGTCACGATTCTTGAAGACTCGCTTGCGTAGCCTTGAGAAAGCCCCACTGGCACAGCTGAGGCGATGGTCAATTTCATCATCAATGGTGGCTTTAGATGACAGGAGGCTGCCAAGATAGGGGAAGTGGTCAACCTTTTCCAGTCGGATGTCATCAATAGAGATGTTTGGGGGCGGACAAGCAAACTGCAGTTTGGTAGTGGTTGGTGGAGGATTTGGGTCTTTTTTATATTAATGGCCAGACCAAGCTGTTTGTATGCCTTCGCGAAGGCAGACAGAATACTCTGTAGGTCTACTTATGACAGGGCCACAAGGGCATTGTTGTCCGCATACTGCAGCTCCATGATGGATATGGTGGTGGTTTGACCTTTAGCCCTGAGTCGGTTGATGTTGAGGAGTTGACCGTCAGTTCTGTACATGATTTTGACTCCGTGGGGCAGATGCTTGCTTGTATGGCGGATGATAGCAGCAATAAAGATGGAAAATACTGTTGAAGCGATGACGCATCCCTGTTTGACACCTGTGTCAACCCTGAAGGGTTCCGTCTCGTCTCCACTGCCGCTGAGCACTGTGGCTGACATGTTATCATGCAGTAGTCTCAGTACTCCGATGTATTTGTCTGGGCAGCCAATCTTGGATAGAACCAGCCAAAGGGGCTGACTGTTAACTGAATCGAAGGCTTTGGTGAGGTCTATGAAGGCCATGTATAGTGGTTGATTTTGTTCCCGACATTTTTCTTACAGTTGTCGAACAATGAAAACCACGTCTGTGGTGCCTCTGCTTGGGCGAAATCCACTCTGAGACTCAGGAAGGATGATTTCTGACAGGGGGGTGAGTCTGTTGGCCAGAACCTGAGCGAGGGCTTTACCTATTGTGGAGAGGAGAGAAATGCCACGGTAATTCCCGCAGTCTGCCTTGTCTCCTTTCTTGAATACGGAGACGATTAAGGCATCTCTGAGCTGCGCAGGGATTTCCTCTTCTTCCCAGATTTTAAGAAGCAGGGCATGGATGTGCCTGAGAAGGTGGGGTCCGCCTTTCTTCAAGACCTCTGCTGGAATTCCATCGGGCCCAGCAGCCTTGTTGTTCCTCATCTTCCCAATGGCATCCTGCAGCTCGTTCAGGCTTGGTGGCTCTCCCATGCTTTCAGCTGTGGGCTGTTGTGGTAGTTGATCAAGAGCCTCCATCTCAGGTATAGTGTCCCTGTTTAAGAGTCCTCGTAGTGTTCTTTCCACCTGTTTGCAATTGCCTCCTTGTCCTTCAGCAGCAGGCCATCCTTTGAGCGAAGGGGGGTTAGGCAGCGGGGGCTGGGACCATACACCGCTCTTGTGGGATCAAAGAAGCCTCTCGTGTCTCCAGAGTCAGCAAGCTGCTCGATCTCCAGAGCCTTCTTTGTCCACCATTGGTTCTTCAATTTCCTAACCTGTGTTTGGACGGCTGCCTTCGCTTTGGCATGGGCTACTCTTTTCACCTTGCAGTGGATGTCATTTTGCCAGGTGATGAAAGCTTGCCGCTTGTTGTTAATTAGCTGCTGGATCTCAGTGTCATTCTCATCAAACCAGTCTTGATGCGTCCGCTTTTTGTGCCCGAAGATTTTTTTGCAGGTGTTCATTATGGTAGTCGAAAGTGTGCTCCAGTGTGTTTCAGTATCCTCTGGGTAGTGGTTGGGCAGCGCTGCACTATGAGCCTCCTGCAGCTGTTGTTGCTAGGCGGTGTCATTCAACAGCTCGATGTTTATTCTTGGCCGGCATTGTCTTTTCTGCATCCGCTTTTTCCGCATTAGGCGGATGGACATGATGGAGCGAATGAGGCGATGGTCGGTCCAGCAGTCGTCTGCACTGGTCATTGCTCTGGTGTTTAGGACATTGCGGCGGTCTTTAGAGCGGACAATGACATAGTCGATGAGATACCACAGTTTGAAGCGAGGATGCATCCAAGATGTTTTGAACTTGTTTTTTTGACGGAAAAGTGTGTTGGTGATGACCAGGTTGTGTTCTGAGCACTTGGTTAGTAGTAATGTGCCATTAGAGTTTGTGTTTCCAACCCCTTCCGTCCCAGCGTACCCCTCCATAGGTGGTGGTTTCGTCCCACTCTGGCGTTGAAGTCTCCAAGCAGGATTAGCTTATCCTCCTTGGGGACTTCCGATAGGACTTTGTCTAGGTCAGCGTAGAAGGCCTCCTTATCTTCGTCCTGTGCATCAAGTGTTGGTGCATAGGCACTAATGACCGTGGCCATCTGATTGTTGGCAAGCATCAGGCGTAGGGTCATTAGGCGCTCGTTAATGCCCACAGAGAGTTCATGGAGGTGGTTGATGAGGCGGTTCTTGATAGCAAAACCCACACCATGGATTTTTGGCTCAGTTGCAAGTTTTCCTTTCCAAAAGAAAGTATATCCACCTTTTTCCTCCTTCATCTGCCCTTCATCTGCTAGTCGGGTCTCGGAGAGTGCTGCGACGTCGATCTGGAACTTCCTTAGCTCTCTGGAGATGATGGCAGTTCGCCTTTCAGGTCGATCACTGGCTTGGTTGTCCGTTAGGGTCCGCACGTTCCAGGCTCCAATGTGTACATGTTTTTGTTTCTGACCGCGTGATGGTGATCCCTCTGGATGCGGTATTCCAGACAGGATTTTGTGAGGCAGGCTATGTTTAGGGTACCTTTTCTAACCCCCTCCCCTAAATGGGATGAGCAGAGTGGATCCTAAATAGGGCTGCTCAGTCATGGGCGCAGCTGCCGAGAAGCTCTTCTGCCTCAGTCCAAGAACTTAACGACTGAATCTAACACCCACTGCCTGTGTGCCAGGTTGTGGCTAGGGGCTGCCAGACCTCACTGTCCTGCCCCCGTTACCACTTCCTGATCGGCACAGGACTTTGTTGTCCAGGATCTAAAATGGAATACGTTCCCTTCAGGAGGACGCCTGCGCGTGATGTCTTTTAACGTAGGGAGACTGATGCGCCTTAGCAGAGAGGGGCCGGCATCCAATGGCATGGGTCCATGACGATTGGAGACCACCCTCTGTTGCAGCCTTCGTCCGCCTTCAGTACCATTGTGACTCACAGTGTCATCCTCCGCCACTCCCTCCGTTGAGGTCTTTGGATCGCACTTTGTCTGGAACCTCCTCTTCGACCTTACCGCCATGGTTGAACCTACCACCTACCTTAGAGATAGGGTGAGAAGTTCGGTCATCCGGGAGAGACTGGGAGTAGAGTCGCTGCTCCTCCACGTTGAGAGGAGCCAGATGCGGTGGCTCGGGCATTTTATCAGGATGCCTCCTGGATGCCTCCCTGGGGAGGTGTTCCGGGCATGTCCCACCGGTAGGAGACCCCGGGGACGACCCAGGACGCGCTGGAGAGACTATGTCTCTCAGCTGGCCTGGGAACGCCTTGGGTACCCCCGGGATGAGCTAGATGAAGTGGCTGGGGAGAGGGAAGTCTGGGAGTCCCTCCTGAAGCTGCTGCCCCTGCGACCCGACCCCGGATAAGCGGAAGAAGATGGATGGATGGATGGACGTCTCTCCTTCGCTGCTGCAGCCGTATTAGATTTAAATACGTTCGTAGGCTTGCCGTCAACTCCAGTGTGGTAAAATAAGATGATCTGTTTTTCCTCAGTTGTCATGGTGAGTCATGCTTGCAGATCTAGTTAAATTATTTATGTTGTTATGTACGTAGGTAGGTAGATATTTTTGCCTTTTACACTTTAGCTGGTAACCAAAACGTATACTATACACAACAATTTTAGATTGAGGTAAAATGAGAGAAATGCTAAATATTTTTGCAGTTTTTACTGGGGCTGGGGAAAAGGTTGACCACTTTAACCAAATCGATCAAGAAAAGGGTTGACTTGATGTCTTTTCCCCTGGTTTCTTGATTATTCAATGAATGGCTCGTCGGAATAATCAATCCAAAATGATTCGTTAGTGAGAGCCCGACTTTTTTTTCCTTTTTTTTTTTTTTTTTTTTTTTTTTTACAAAAGTTATCCTTCCAAATGGCTGGAAACATCATCAATCGTACTTCATCGGCCACTTCATCTATGCCAAAGACTTAGTTTGAATTATTATTCTTTAGTTAGTAGTATTTGATAGTGGAGCAGGCACCCCTCTAGTAATTTTGTTGTTGCTTTGTTGGTCTTAGATGTTGTTAGATGGTTGTCAATTCATAACGGATGCATTTCATTATTAATTCTCTGCGTTGTAGGATTTTGACATTGCTGGCCAGTATGACACCATGGTTCCAGATGCTGAGTGCTTAAGGATTGTCCATGAAATCCTCAGTGAGTTGGACCTTGGGGACTTCCGCATCAAGGTAACATCACACAGATCTTTAAATATCATTTGTACTTAAAAGTAATTAAAAAAGGACATCCGTGTTTAAGGTCAATGACAGACGCATCCTTGATGGGATGTTTGCTGTGTGCGGTGTTCCAGGTGATATGTTCCGTACTATCTGTTCAACAGTGGACAAATTGGACAAGGTAGGCAGAATTTCTTCTTTGTGTACACTACCTCTTCACTTGGCAAAGGAGCATTTTAAGTTGACACCGCCACGACCATTTGTAAACAGATCAAGCCTATATACTTTTTACCCAAATTATTTCTGATAGGCAGGATAACAGTCTAAACATTCATTTAGCATGAGAAAAGGGAGGAGAGCGCAGCACCCCATCCCTTCCTCTTACACACGCACACGCACACGCACACACACGCACACACACACACACACACACCTCTGCTCAGCCAAATTTATTGTGTGACATTATTATGTCACGCACCAACATGATAATGACAAATTGACTCCTACAGTACTAAACCCACAGACCACATTTTCAACAATGAACATTGTGTGCATTGTCTCACACAGACAAACTCTCAGTTCAACAAATTCCACAAACAAAAACATAATTTACATAATAATAATAAACATAATAAGTTTTTTCACTTACTATGTGTGGCGGGACAGACCATTCGTTTTAGTTTGTCGTTTTCAGGAGACAAGATTTCAATAACGTCACTGAGGCATTTTTTAACAAACTCCACTTCATTGTATGGCTTTTTAGCCCGTGCAATGTTCCAAGCCAGTTGAAACAATGCAAGTGTGATAGTCTCTGAGTGCTTTGTAATTTTTTTGAAAAACTGTACCTACTTTTCTGCCTGACTTTTCAAAGTGTCCAAACTTGTGCTTGCGAAATTCAGTCCCTTTTGCAAAGTCCTGATCGATATTGGTATGAAGTGAGCTGAAGCGGCGCTGACCATTTGAAGCTTTTAAATGCGCTAATGACGTCCGACATATCAGGAAGAATGGCTTGCCATAGCGTTCAACAAAAAACAAGTTTAACTCTGTTATAAACGTCATGTGTTCATCGTCATATATTCGTTTAGCTGTGCATTTTTTCCTTGCCATTTTGAGAGCAAAATTGACACTCCTCAAATAGGTGTGCCCCTCCTCCTTTGCGGGATTTCACATCACGCGCATGCGCGTTTGACCAAAATACCATATTGAACTCAAGCGAAGCAAATATGCACGAAAAATAAACACAAATGTTGATATGAACGTAAAAGAGCCGCATGAAACCAGCCAAAGAGCCGCATGTGACTCGCGAGCCGCGGGTTGGCCACCCCTGGCATAGATGGTGGTGAAATTACATTTTATGATCAGTAGATTCTTTCAAACATAAAATTCCAACTTTAATACTTTTTTGTCACTATCTACTGGAATACTTTTCAGTCCTATGACAATCAACTTAAATGACTTTTTTTCTGTTCTCTACTTTTTAATGTGCTGCTGCTTATCTTCCACTCATCTATGATCCATTGTCCACAAGATGCCATGGGAAGATGTCAAGAGAGAGATGGTGAATGAGAAAGGCTTATCAGAGGAAGCTGCTGACAAGATTGGGGAGTACGTCAGTCTGCATGGTAAGAGCACAAAACAAATCATGTGACTTCTCAGTGACATTTTGCCCCTGACCCGATTGTGGAATACAGTGGAACCTTGGTTAACGAACGCAATCCGTTCCGACAAGTCAGTTGGTATCCGAAATGTTCGCAGTCCGAAGCAACGGTCCCCATAGGAAATAGTAAAGCAAATTGAAATCAAAATTTAATAATAATAATACATTTTTTATTTATGAGGCGCCTTTCAAGGCACTCAAGGTCGCCATACAGACTTAAAATAGCATAGAAAATGACCGGCAGCAAGTCGCGCCAGTGTTCACTCACATCCGGTAGACACAATTACAACATATTATCAAGATAAAAAAAATGTGACCTACTTACAGGACTGTCTCAAAAATTTAGAATACTCTGATAAAGTTTTTTATTTTCTGTAATGCAATTAAAAAAACAAAAATGTCATACATTCTGGATTCATTACAAATCAACTGAAATATTGCAAGCCTTTTATTATTTTAATATTGCTGATTATGGCTTACAGCCAATGTTCCCTTTAAGCTGCGCGCGTGCGCAATCGCGCACTGCTCGCACATTCTCAGCGCACAAGAAAATCTATCCAGCGCATAAACAACATGGAAGCGAACACGCAGCGTTTGACGTCCCATTACCAAGCCCCCCCCCGGAAGCAAAGCAAACACGCAGTGTTTGACGTCCCATTAACAATACCCCCCCCCGGAAGCGAAGCGAACAAGCAGCGTTTGACGTCCCATTAAACATTGCACAGGGAGCATTGCTTACAGCTTAAGAAAATCGCAAAATATTAGAATATTTCCTCGGACCAAGTAAAAAAAAAAAAATGATTTATAACAGCAAAACCAAATCAAACATTTGAAAATTTCCATTAATGCACTTAGTACTTGGTTGGGAATCCTTTTGCACGGATTACTGCATCAATGCGGCGTGGCATGGAGGCAATCAGCCTTTGGCATTGCTGAGGTGTTATGGATGCCAAGGATGCTTCAATAGCAGCCTTTAGCTCATTTGCATTGTTGGGTCTGGTGTCTTTCAGCTTCTTCTTACAATACCCCAGAAATTCTCTAATGGGGTTCAGGTCAGGGGAATTGGCAGGCCAATCGAGGACAGTAATGCCATGGTCAGTACACCATTTACTGGTGGTTTTGGCCTTGTGGGTAGGTGCCAGATCATGCTGAAAAATTAAATCATCATCTCCATAGAGCTTTTCAGCAGACGGAAGCATGTAGTGGTCTAAAATCTGAATTTACTCTGGACTTGATGAAACACAGTGGAGCAACACCAGCAGCTGACATGGCTCCCCAAACCATTGCTGACTGTGGGAACTTCACACTGGATTTCAAGCAACTTGGATTTTGCTCCTCTCCAGCCTTTTCTTCAGATTCTGGCGCCTTGACTTCCAAATAAAATCCAAAACCTGCTTTCGTCTGAAAAGAGGACTTTGGACCACTCTTCTTTTCCATAGCCCAAGTCAGACGCTTCTTCCGTTGTCTTGAGTTCAGAAGTGGCTTGAGCATGGGAATACGGCAATTGTAGCCCATTTCATCTTCACAATGCTGTTAAGACGGCGGTCATCTCTCTTGGTTGTGCAGCGCTTCCTGCCACATTTCCCCCTTCCAACAGACTTTTTGTGGATGTGCTTTGAAACTGCACTCTGAACAGCTTGCTCTTTGAGAAATTTCTTTTTGTGTCTTACCCTCCTGATGGAGGGTGTCAATGATGATCCTCTGGACAGCAGTCAGATCAGCAGTCTTCCCCATACTTGTGATTTAGTTTACTGAACCAAGCTGTGTTTTTCAAGGTTCAGGAAACCCTTGCAGTGGTTTCGAGTTAATTAGACGATTCAAGTGATTAGTTGAATACCCTACTAGTATACTTTTTCATAATATTCTAATATTTTGAGTTAGGATATTTGAGTTTTCTTAAGATGTATGCCATAATCAGCAATGTTAAAATAATAAAAGGCTTGCAATATTTCAGTTGATTTGTAATGAATCCAGAATGTATGCCATTTTTGTTTTTTTAATTGCATTACAGAAAGTAAAGAACTTTATCACAATATTCTAGTTTTCTGAGACAGTCCTGTATACACTACGTACAAAAAAGCTGCGTTAGCTTAGCTCAGGCGCTGCGCTGCCACTTGGCGTGAGCCATGCGCGTGTCGCCGCTGAGGAAGTTGAGAATGGTCTGCACCAGCTCGGGCAGGTTGTAGTCGTGCTTCCAGGCCCAGTCGCGTTTGGTGTTGGAGTCGTCAATGTCCATCGGCCAGGAGTCGGTGATGTCCTGCCGGACGGGGTCTACGTTGTACGAGACCTCCAGCTCTGGCACGTGCTTGCGCAGCTCCCGCACCAGCGCTTTGGGCGAGAAGCTCATGGCGTTGATGTTGAACGTGCGCATGCTGAGCGTGTCGGCCGGCACCTCCAGCACCTCCAGGGTAGCGCGCAAGCAGTCGTCGATGTACATCATGGGAAGCCGCGTGTCAGGCCGCAGGAAGCACTCAAACTTGCCCGTCTTGAGAGCGTCATTAGCCAGGCTAGCCAGGATGCGTTGGCGGGGGCTGCTAGCAGGCAGCCAGCTGGTAGTGGAGGTTGTTGCTATTCTGGCAGCCAAAAGATGCAGGGAGTTGCAAAGAGATGCCAAAAGGTAGCAAAAAACACTAAAATACTAACTTTAAAATTGATTTTGAAAAGTAAAGAAAGGGACTAAAACTAAGCTAACTCTGGTGGAGGAGCGGCGAACATTCAGCGCCTGCGTCCTCTTATTTAACACAAAAAAAGAGAACAGTTATGGTACAGTAAAATGGAGTAAACAAAGGAAAACTTGACGATTTGACTGCAAAGTTATGTCGTGGGCGAGTGAATGGCGGCAGTGGTGGTGGTGGGCGGGGGTTACTGCTTGGAGGGTGAATCCCCTGCCGTCAGTACACTTCCCTTCTCTGTCGCTTCGAAGGAAAGTACTTGTCAAGCGTCTGTTGCTGTTCCTTCTTTAAAATCGTTGAAATTGTCGATTTCGACATGCCGTATTGTGCCATGATATGCAACACATGCAACGCCCTCTCAAACCTAGCTATCGCTTCTTTTTTCAAATTGATTGTTGACAGTCTTTCTCTTCTTTGGAGCCATGAGCAGTATTCTGTGATTGTTACATACACAATTCTCCCTTGAAACTAAGGAAGTGGTTCTTAACCTGGGTTTGATCGTACCCAGTCTGTCTCAGGGTTTCAGCAGAGCCTCCACTGGTCCGAACACACCTGATTTATCGTGTAAATTTGTGATGACGCATATCTAAACTGGTCTTGCAAAGGCAACAGCAGAAGTCACACTTATTTGCAGGTATGTAATTTGTTTTGAGTTCATGCATTGTGTTGGTTTTGTACTTTGAACAAGGCGACGTTCATGCATGGCTCATTTTGTGCCCCAGTAAAAAAAACGTGATGTCTTGAATTTGAAACAATTTGATTTTTAATTAAAGAGGGGTTCGGTGAATGCACATATGAAACTGGTGGGTTTCGGTACCTCCAACAAAGTTAAGAACCACTAAACTAAGGTTTGAAGGGTATGTTGCAGGCGGGTGTGTTCTGGTGTGACAAACATCCGTTTTTGTTCGTCGGTCTTGTATTCCTCGCAGAGGGTGACATAGCTGTTCGCTAACCTAGACGTTGTTTGATAACCGTGGCATTTTTTGTTGTTGCGAAATCTATGATCGTTATCCGAATTGTTTGCTATCAGAGGCGTTCGTTAACTGAGATTCCACTGTATATCAGTTTGTAGGTAAAGAGTGCAATTGTACGAGACTACAAATATGAATTGGCAGTGTTTATTTGTTTGCTGGAAACAGCTGATTTTTAAGCCCCATCCTTACCCCTTAAGAGCAGTTTGAAGAGAAACATGAGGGATTTCTATTACAAGTAATATTTTAAAATAATCTGGAATTAATCCATATTTATCCACATACCGTATTTTTCGGACTGTCATTTTTTTCATAGTTTGTGTGGGGGGCGACTTATACTCAGGGGTGACTTATATGTGAAATTATTCACAAATTTTCAAAATTAAAAAATTGCGATGTCGTAAAACCACGATAAACGAACCGCAATGTAGCAATTTTAGAACTTTTATTATTATAACAATTTTTCTATAACAAGGTACAACATCTAATGTTTTTAGAACTCTTATTATTATAACGTTTTTTTTTTGTAAAAATGTACAATTGTACGCACTGCAATCGTGTGGGCACCCCTTGCCTTCTGCTGGCGTGTGGGCAGGTTTTGTGCCATAGTTCCTCAATTTAGAAGTTTTATTTTGACTTTTCCTTTTTTTTAATTTGGGAAAAAAAGTCTGCGATGTCGTGAAACTGCGATAAACGAACCACGATGTAGCGAGGGATTACTGTATTGATAAACTAAAATGGTGAACAAGCTACCAATATCAACCAATTATGTTGATAGAATCAGGGCTGTGGACTCGGTCAGACATTTGCACCGAGTCCGGCCTCTTGACCACCGAGTCTGAGTCCGATTCCGGCTATCCTTTTTTTCTGTTAATTCATGTGACTGCTTAGTCTTTATTCAAGGATAATTTAGATCAAAATCTAAATAATTACAACAGCTTTGTGATGGCTTTGTCTTTATTAAACATATAAACGAATACAATAAACAGATACTTTCAAATTTTAATCATTAATTACACCATTATAGCTCAGACATTTATCTAAACACAAATAATTAGTGACGACCCCACAACTATCGAAACACATCAAAGATATAAGATGGGTGACATAATCGTCCTTGACATTGGTACATAATGTAAACATTAGCCTAAGTGCAACTCAATGTGGCCGCATTGATCGTAACTTACGCTCCGTTTCCCCCCAAATCTAGAGGCAAAACATTGTTCTCTCGCTGCTCCCGGCGTCTTCCATCTTGGCTGCGCGCGGGGCATTGTGGGTCTTGTACGTGCACGCACGCACGCAGGCAGGCGCGGGCACGCACGCAACAACTAAATTTGTCTTCATAACAAGCAAGTAGGGCTGTGGACAGTATTCCTACGCGCATTCTCAGCAGCATGATGAAAATAAGATTGAACGTATTTTTTTTATTGTCGGACTCGGTGGACTCGGTCAAAATCATCACCGAGTCAGAGTCCGGCAAAAATGACAAAGTCCGACCGAGTCAGAGTCTCCGAGTCCACAGCCCTGGATAGAATATACCACCATCAATTTGTAGCGAACATGTCACCTTTCATCCTAATTAATGGTCAACCTAGATCGTTGAATCCTGTCTAGCTGTTAGATAATGATTACCGTATTTTTCTGACTAAAAGTCGCTCCGGAATATACGTCACATAAACCACAAAATGCACAATAAAGTGGAAAAAAAACCCATATAAGTCGCTCCGGAGTATTAGTCGCATTTTGGGGGAAATTTATGAGACAAAATCCAACACCAAGAACAGACATGAACGAGCAACAACAGGCTAAACGATACGGTATGCCAGTGCTTCTCAAATAGGGGGGCGCGATGCTATACCTGGGGGGGCGCGTGTGACCCTGGGGAACAGGCTTTTTTTTTGGCAGTACTAGAATAAAGTGTAATTGCGCATTTACTACAGCAGGGGGCAGTGGCGCTCTCATTGTTACTTCTGTCACGTTTGCAACAGTGCAACATTTTACGACTTACAAGATAAGTTAGGATAGTCACGGTGGGGAGGGGGGGCGCGAATAGTTTTCTTCTTGCTAGGGGGGGGGCGTAACAGAAAATAATTGAGAAGCACTGCGGTATGCTAACGTGACAAACACAAATGAGAAGCTGAGAACGGGCCTGATGTAACAATAACAGTTATTCAAATAACTATAACATAAATAACACCTTTATCAAACCATCTGTGTCACTCCAAATCATTGAAGCCATCAATCGAGTTGGTCCTCCTTTATGTCAACAAGTTCGATGTCAGCGGCGCGTTGCAGTTCACATTTTTCTACAGGCCCACATAAAATATATAATTTATAAACTATGTATGAAACAACAATAATATAAACAACAATTTTAGCGAACCATCCGTGTCACGCCAAATCAATAAATCCATCAGAATCTTCGACGTCCGTGTCCCTTGAAAAACAAACAAACAAACAAACAAACAACACAGCTGTTGACGCCGGAAAGACTACGTGTGCCACGGACGTCAGACCAGATATATCAAATAAACGTAATATGAACAACAATTTTATTGAACCATCTGTGTCACTCCAAATCAATAAATTCATCAGAATCTTCGTCTTCCGTGTCACTTAAAAAAAACCACACAACTGTTGATACCGGAACTACGTGGGCCGCTGACGTCAGACTAGATATCCATCCATCCATCCATGCATTTTCTGAACCGCTTAGTCCCCACGGGGGTTGCGGGCGTGCTACCAAGCATGTTTTTGGGATGTGGGAGGAAACCGGAGTGCCCGGAGAAAACCCATGCGGGCCCGGGGAGAACATGCAAAGTCCACACAGGGAGGGCCGGAGGTGGAATCGAATCCGCACCCTCCTAACTGTGAGGCGGACGTGCTACCCAGTGCGCCACCGAGCCCCCCAGACTAGATATATCAAATAAATATAATATAAACAACAATTTTAACGAACCATCCGTGTCACTCCAAATCATTACATCCACCGGAATATTCAAACTCTGTGTCAAAAAAACAAAACAAAAAAAACCTGCTGTCGATTCTGGACCTAGGTGTCAGTTGGCGGCTCCAATCATTCCACAGATCTACGTATATAACTATAATGTAGCGTTACCAAAGTACCAGGCAAGACATGGGTTTGGTAACTGGCTCTTCATTTCACAAATCAAGAGCTCAACATGTGAGCTATTACACGCAAGCGCCCTGGATCGCTCTTTCCGCCCCACCCCCCTGCTACCCTAGAAAATCGGAAACTACCAAAGTCTAACAACATACACGTTGCTACTTTAAACAAACTACCGTTTTTTTTCCGTGTATAGTGCGCAAAATTTAACTAATTTATTGTCCTAAAATCCGGGGTGCGCATTATACATGGGTACAAACAATTTTTTAATTTTTTTTTTTTATTATTATTATTTTTTTTTAAGTCCCAATGATCGTCACACACGCAGGGAGGCAATGGGTCCCATTTTTATAGTCTTTGGTATGGTCTTAACTAGGCTGGATGTAATTTTTTTTGTTGGCGTTGATTTCTCCGACTGCCCGTAAACGCACCACCGCGCTCCGTGCGCGCACGGGACAGCAAACGAGCAGGTGATCGAGCAAGCCTTGTCTGATACGAGAGCATTGCGGTCGCATGGAGCGTATTTGAAGTGAACAGCAGAGAAGAAAGGAACAAGGCAAAGTGTTGTGAAATAAAATGCACAGAACGGATGCGCAAGACACGTCAGCTATATAAAGAGCGAGAGTTGTTTTCTTCCTATTAGTTTCAATTCACAGTTTAATAGTAGTTTCAATCAGCAAATAACAAAATGCGTATTACAGGTAATAATATTATTTCACAACACTTTGCCTTGTTCCTTTGGTCTCTGCTGTTCATCCTAAAACACAAAGGCGCTCTTTAAGCAATGCGACAGTGAGCGCCCGGCGCGCTGCGGTTGCGCGACCGCACCAAATTAAGCTCCCTGCGCAGTGCGCACTGAGGTCCACTTAAATTTTAGAAAGTACATCAGGACTTTAAAAATATCTTCTAAATTTCAGCGACGGCTCTGTCACAATAATCGACCAGCGCGGTGCAGTTGGGCGGTCGGCGGCGCGCTACGGTTGAGCGTTCTCTCTCGCGCTCTCTCTCTCGCTCGCTCTCGCACACACGCGCACACACGCAAACCGGATATCATACGGAGGCCGCCATTACAGATGCGCAGAACGGATGCGCAAGACACGTCAGCTATATAAAGAGCGAAAGTTCAGTTCTCTACCTAAATCCGTATTACAGGTAATATTTTATTTCACAACACTTTGCCTTGTTCCTTTCTTCTCTGCTGTTCACTTCAAACACGCTCCATGCGACCGCAATGCTCTCGTATCAGACAAGGCTTGCTCGATCACCTGCTCGTTTGCTGTCCCGTGCGCGCACGGAGCGCGGTGGTGCGTTTACGGGCAGTCGGAGAAATCAACGCCAACAAAAAAAATTACATCCAGCCTAGTTAAGACCATACCAAAGACTATAAAAATGGGACCCATTGCCTCCCTGCGTGTGTGACGATCATTGGGACTTAAAAAAAAAAAAAAAAAAAAAAAAATAAAAATTTAAAAAAATTCATAAAAATTGGGTGCGTATTATACATGGGTACAGGCTTTTTTCCAGCATCAGCATGCCATTTTTAGGGTGCGTATTATACATGGGGGCGCACTATATACGGAAAAAAACGGTATATATCAAATAACTATAACATAAATAACAAGTTTATCGAATAATCTGTGTCAATCCAAATCATTAAATCTCCCGACTTCGGAAGTCAGTGAGGCTCCAATTATTCCACAGTCATAGTGCGCCCTCATGCGGTTTAAAGTGAAAATAACATGTGAAGTGATCAACTACTTCCAGCGGACCGCGCGCGGCTCGGCTGACGGCGCAGCGCGACCTGGTACCGCCAGAGTTCCAGGCGGCCGGGAAGACATTTAAGCGCTGCCGCTGCAGCTGCGGCGGGGAGTTGCCTCCCTCCGGTGGACACGACGAGTAAATACACCAGCAATCGCACTTACGTATACTAGTAAGTGAACTGTTAATGATCAAGTAAAAATTTGTGAAAAAATTCACATATAAATCGCTCCTGAGTATAAATGGGGGGGGGGGGGGGGAAACGCGATTTATAGTCCGAAAAATACGGTACCTGTTTTTGTGTGGGACCCATGGTGGTATTATTGTGGGACAATGTTGGGTAGAGAGCCACATCTATTTTTTTGTTACCACAGTTATTATGAACATGTTGAATTGCAAATGACAGTGTTTTTATCGGCGGCTAATATTTGGAGGTATTTAAAATTAGGTAAGGCACCTGAGACAGCTACATGGTCCTCTGACCAGCTCAGTGGCCTAGGGGTAGAGTGTCCGCCCTGAGACTGGAAGGTTGTGGGTTCAAACCGCGGCCGGGTCATACCAAAGACTATAAAAATGGGACCCATTGCCTCCCTGCTTGGCACTCAGCATTAAGGGTTGGAATTGGGGGGTTAGATCACCAAATGATTCCCGAGCGCGGCACCGCTGCTGCTCACTGCTCCCCTCTCCCCCAGGGGATGGATCAAAATCACATGGGGATGGGTTAAATGCAGAGGACAAATTTCACCACACCCAGATGTGTGTGTGACAATCATTGGGACTTTAACTTTAACTCTGAACCTGGAATTCAGTTGACAGTGTGCATTTAGTTGCATCATATTTGGCCGTAACTGTC
The DNA here is from genome assembly GCF_033458585.1 of Syngnathus typhle. NCBI lineage: Eukaryota > Metazoa > Chordata > Actinopteri > Syngnathiformes > Syngnathidae > Syngnathus > Syngnathus typhle. The sequence goes on along the minus strand of NC_083738.1, from coordinate 2,588,722 downwards.
GCTGATGTGCTGTGTTTCAGGTGGGTAAAAATGTTGAAGTGATGGTTAGAAATTGCAACACTGTTGGTAGTCAATAATTAGCTCTCCATAATGTGATTATTGTACTTAATGTAGATTTTGCGCACATTTGTGAGCATGAAAAAGTATGACATGGTGACATAAATGCACCTGCTCTTTGATAGTCTCAGGGTTCTGTTTAAAGCGCAGAGAGAACCATGAAGACAAAGGAACACACAGGCAGGTCCGAGATACTGTTGTGGAGAAGTTTAAAGCCGGATTTGGATACAAAAAGATTTCCCAAGCTTTAAACATCTCAAGGAGCACTGTGCAAGCAATTATATTGAAATGGAAGGAATATCAGACCACTGCAAATCTACCAAGACCCGGCCGTCCCTCCAAACTTTTATCTCAAACAAGGAGAAGACTGATCAGAGATTCAGCCAAGATGCCCATGATCACTCTGGATGAACTGCAGATAACTACAGCTGAGGTGGGAGAGTCTGTTCATAGGACAACAATCAGTCGTGCACTGCACAAATCTAGCCTTTATGGAAGAGTGGCAAGAAGAAAGCCATTTCTCAAAGATATCCATAAAAAGTCTCGTTTTAAGTTTGCCACAAGACACCTGGGAGACACACCAAACATGTGGAAGAAGGTGCTCTGGTCAGATGAAACCAAAATCGAGCTTTTTGGCCACAATGCAAAACGCTATGTTTGGCGTAAAAGCAACACAGCTCATCACCCTGAACACACCATCCCCACTGTCAAACATGGTGGTGGCAGCATCATGGTTTAGGCCTGCTTTTCTTCAGCAGGGACAGGGAAGATGGCTAAAATTGATGGGAAGATGGATGGAGCCAAATACAGGACCATTCTGGAAGAAAACCTGTTGGAGTGCAAAAGACCTGAGACTGGGACGGAGATTTATCTTCCAACAGGACAATGATCCAAAACATAAAGCCACATCTACAATGGAATGGTTCACAAATAGACGTATCCAGGTGTTAGAATGGCCAAGTCAAAGTCCAGACCTGAATCCTATCGAGAATCTGTGGAAAAAGCTGAAGACTGCTGTTCACAAACGCTCTCCATCCTGAGCTCGAGCTGTTTTGCAAGGAAGAATGGGCAAGAATTCCAGTCTCTCGATGTGCAAAACTGATAGACATACCCCAAGCGACTTGCAGCTGTAATTGCAGCAAAAGGTGGCGGTACAAAGTATTAGCGCAAGGGGGCCGAATAATATTGCACGCCCCACTTTTCAGTTTTTTATTTGTTAAAAAAGTTTAAATTGTCCAATAAATTTTGTTCCACTTCACGATTGTGTCCCATTTGTTGTTGATTCTTGACAAAAAAATAATTTTTTTATATTTATGTTTGAAGCCTGAAATGTGGCAAAATGTTGAAAGGTTCAAGGGGGCCGAATACTTTCGCAAGGCACTGTAGATAGATAGATCCGCAGGGGGAAGAGAATAGTTCTGAATAAATTAGATAGGTCAACAATTAATAATTAAATAAATCAAATAAATAAACAATAAACAATGTCCTGACCGTGAACATGCCCGGAACTCCGGCGACGAGTTAAAAAGTCTCACGGCATGGGGAAGGAATGAACCCCTCAGCCTCTCCGTTGAGAAAGACTGTGTCAACAGCCTGTCACGGAAGCTGCTCATTTGCCCAGTGGCGGTGCTGTACAGTGGGTGTTCGGATTGTCTTTAATTGTCTTTGATGGACAGCAGCCTGGCCAACACCTGCTGTTCTGCCACAGACGCCAGATCAGGTAGCTCTGTGCCCACAACAGAACCCGCTTTCCCTCACTAGTTTGTCTGGGCGGGAGACATCCCTCTTCTTGCCGCTGCCCCCCCAGCATGCCACTGCAAAGAAGATGGCTCTCGGGACAACATATTTGTAAAACATCTGCAGCATCGACATTGAAGGATGCTAACCGCCTGAGGAAGTACATTGTCATTTCTTGCACAAAGCGTCCACATGCGCGGACCAGTCGAATTTGTTGTCGTCCACATGCGCGGACCAGTCGAATTTGTTGTCCAGCAACACTCCAAGATATTTACAGGTCTGCACTATCTCTACACAGTCTCCATTGATAGTCACTAGCTCAGGACGAGCCCTGGGCCTCCTAAAGTCCTCCACCATTTCCCTGGACTCGGCGGTGTTTAAGTACAGGTGGTTGGAGCCACGCCAACCAGCGAAGCGCTAGACCAGGCCCCTGTACTCCTCCCATCCATCTCTAAAACAGCCAACAATAGCATTGTTGACCGCAAACCTGTGCACATGGCAGAACTCGGACTTGTAGTGGAAGTCAGATGTGTACAGGGTGAACAGGAAGGGAGAGAGCACCGTTCCCTGGAGTCCTCCTTGCCCCTCAGCATTACCACTGACATTCTATGAGTTGATGAGTGATGAAGCCATTTCTGCGACTCGTGGGCTGCTGATATCTACTTTTATGTTTGTATAATCTACAGTTTTGCATATGACATGGATATAGTTTGAGTTAGGACAATAAGTCATGTTTATAGAAGGTGACGGGACATTGGGAAGTCTTATGCTATGTGTATCCGTAGACAGTGTGCAGTTAGTTGCGTCATAATCTGGCTGTAGCTGTTGCTTATGTACTGTGTTTCAGTAAAGATACCACTTTAAAAAAAAAAACCTAAAAAAAACCGCATGCTTGGATTCATTCATGTCCATGCCTGGGACAATTGGGTCCAGTACACTGTAATGGGCAAAGTTGCTCCTCCAGCATTATACTGTCAATGCTTACTTCCATTAGACGTTGCCCCAATCTTGCAAAATAAAACCTGAATTTAATGTCCATACAATACAAGTGGAGTGAACTAATGCTCTTTTGCAAGGGAGGCATTACCATTGACATCCCTCTTTAGACCGCTTTATAATTTTAGTGGGCTCGTTACTGCCATACTAGTAGACCATTTATATTTTACTTGGCCAAATGTGCCTAGGGACACACTGGGAGAAATCACTCTGCCGCCTGTGCACTACTACAAGAGCACATACGTATATTCGAGAGTGCACTCTGGTCCCTTTAGTTTCTGAGCACAGCCAGCACTGTCACACTGAATCCCCACTACAATTGAAGCACCTAATACGGGCATCACCACTCTGTTTTGGAGGCACTCTGAATAACCAAATGGCAAATTTGAGCAATGTAGTTTCTGAACGGTCAGAGTGAACTTGTTCCCTCACAGGGTTATTTCCGAACCCGCCCTGGTAGCTAACTTGCGTGATAGCATGGTACGGAACTCTTGTACTGCAACACCGCTTAAACCATCCGGAGTGTTAGCGACAAGCTAACAAATGTTCCATAAGAATAAACCAATTTCTTCGATGCAATTCGTCTGATACAACTACTCAAAATACATCCCCAAGAAGTGAAACCATGGCGCGCACAGCACTCAAATCAGCAGAAAGACTGATGCTAATGTTATGAAAACAAAGGCATCAAACATAGACGTGCAATAATATGAAAGTGAAATACAGTTTATTCATTTGTCATCTCAAGCTTACCGCTTTACTGTGTCTGCCGTTTCCATTGATTGTTGGAACTGAATCCTCAATGAAACGAAGTCTTTCGGCAAATCTTTTTCTATACTGAAAAGAGATTTCGGAAACACTCGTCCTTGAACAAGCTGGACTTCTTGCCCACAGATGTAGGAACTCTATCTTGAAAAATGAAATTTAACTTTGCACTTCTTTGAGGTTCTGATGCTGGGGGACGATGTAATGAGTTTTGTGGATGAATGCATCCAACAACGGAACATTTTGATCTCTCCACTTTGGCAGCCTTGTGTTTGGACTACCAAAGTCTTCGAGTAATAAAGATGGCGTATTTGCGAAACCGTTTGGCTGTACCTATTATCTTGTTTGGTAGTGTCGCCCCAAAGATTGTGATGTAATCAATAAAAATACGTAATAGAAAATGAATAAAACTGAACGTAGTAAAAATTATCCCCCAAACGGATTATAAAAGTATCTCTGCAGCATCTAGAGCAGACATGGGCAAACTACGGCCCGCGGGGCCGTTTAATCCGCCCCGCCAAACCTGAATGAATTGTATTATAAATTTTTTGGGGGGTCATTTTCCCTGCAATGACTGTTTCCCCAGTAGATGGGGAAGCGCCCGCCCGCGCATTTACTCCCGGGAGCCGTGTCAGAAAGCTCGCTGCACACTCCCAACTGCGTGTGCGTGCATACTCGGTAGTACGTAGTTATTTCATCTATCAGTGCCGAATTTCGAGTGTAGGCTGTGACGTCAATATTCTCTTAAGTTTTCAGATACAGTTTGACGCTAATGCCACCCACAAACCTTCCCCTGGAATCCTTCCATTAAAATGAGTGGCCCGAAGAAAAGAAAGGTGGACACTGAGTGGCGAATGTTATAAAAAAGTGGACAATTTAGCTCAACCTACGTGTGTGAGAAGACGTTCAACCACATGAACGTCAACAAAGCCCGTCACAGATCTAGGGTTAACGGACCGACACCTTGGCTCTATCCTAAGAATTACCAAAACAAATTTGACTCCAGACTATGATGCACTAGCAAAAAAGGGAAACCAACAATACTATTGATTACTTTATTTGGATGTATTCTTTCACTGATTCTTCAAGATGATGTATTTGGTCAGAATGTTTGCCGTTGGATGTGATTTCGCCTCATTAGATAAACATATTTCATAAATCTGACCTGCAGGCGCGGAAGTGATGGAAAATGTTACTCATCATAACAGTGTCGTATTTAATAAGAATCACTGATAGTAGTTTTTGGGTGAAATGTTTTTTTATGCGGTTAATAAATGCATTTGTTTTCAAAAAGCTGTTTTTAAAATCCATGCTTTAGTATCTACTAAAAGTAAAAACCTTTTATGCAATGACCTTTACATGTCATTTATATTACTTACCACAAACACTACATCCATCTGCTCCTGGTTCGGCCCCCCGTTCAAAATTTAGAACCCAATTTGGCCCGCAAGTCAAAAAGTGTGCCCACCCCTGATCTAGAGGGATTACCGTTTTTTTCCGTGTATAGTGCGCCCCCATGTATAATACGCACCCTAAAAATGGCATGCTGATGCTGGAAAAAAGCCTGTACCCATGTATAATACGCACCCAATTTTTATGAATTTTTTTTATGAATTATTTTTTTTTTTTTTAAGTCCCAATGATCGTCACACACGCAGGGAGGCAATGGGTCCCATTTTTAAAGTCTTTGGTATGGTCTTAACTAGGCTGGATGTAATTTTTTTTGTTGGCGTTGATTTCTCCGACTGCCGTAAACGCACCACCGCGCTCCGTGCGCGCACGGGAAAGAGGCGTGCGGACGTGAAAAAGGCGGCTCTGTATGGGAGAGACGTTGAAGAGGAATAGAAACACCCTTGGAAACCAAAACTTGGTGATTTCAAGTTTCATTTCGAGGGACATTTGTCACGTCTCGTCCCCAGTTTTGCTATGTGTCTAGGTTGCCATAGTTTCTGTTCGCGTCGCCCCTCTCTTCCTGTGTCACCTCAATCGATGTAACGTGTTTTGTATTTAAGTCCTGTCTGCCCCTCGCTCACCGTCGGATCATTGCATGTGTTACTGTCATGATGTCTGTTTGCTTTCTGTTCCTGTCTTTGGTAATGTCACCCTGTCTTTTTGTTCCACGACTTTGTCGGTCAGTCCTGTTGTTGGTTTTGTTTTCTAAAAAAAAAAAAAATTAAAAAAAAAAATTTAAAATTATTTTGTACCCATGTATAATGCGCACCCCAGATTTTAGGACAATAAATTCGTTAAATTTTGCGCACTATACACGGAAAAAAACGGTAGATTAAACTTTTCTACAATACAATCCTGGAGACTCCAAGTGCACCATAAAATGTATTTCAAAACTCAAAATGTGGATTATCCATGAAACATCTCTTTTAATGTATTCAGTGGTGCGGTCAACAACCTCCTCAATGTTCTCAATGTATGGCCCCAGCAGTACATCCCAGATGAGATGTCTAAAGAAATGTCTATGAGACTGCTCTCCCTCAGGTGACCACTTCCTGAACAAGCGCGTGCTCTTTGGTAGTCTCCTTACTTGTCGACAAATATGTCGAGTACCGAAGCGGTTGATTCCTGGGATTCCATTGTATTTTTAGCAGAAATGTTTGATATCAAGCTGTCACAGGTCTGCTGCTCCAGCACCCTGGTCAGCGCCTGTCTACTACGCACATTGTTTACAGCTACGCCCCAATGACGCACTTCGCTCACAGCTATGCCCACAGCAATAAAACTCAACATAAGCTCAACTCTCCTGCCACACCTTTGTCAGTTCGTATCTGATCCTCTTCTTTTTGTGTCTTTGAAGTGCTAGTCAGATGACAGTTTCCCATGTCTTTACACAGTCTTTTGCGTTGTCATTAAATTCAGCGAGATCTTTTGAGCTGCTGGGTTTGGGTAGTAGAGGGCATTGAATTGAATTGAATTGAATTGAATTGAATTTCTTTATTGTCACGTTAACGCAGTGTTAACTGGGAAAATTAGTTCGGCAGCTCCAGAAGGCAGGTCATACACATACATATATAACAGTATAAAATACAGATTAAATGCAATACAAAAATAAAATAATAAACAAGAATCAAGTCTGCATTTGAGCAATCAAGGGGGGAGGGTGTATATTGCACATGTTGGTGTGGGCGTGTGCGTGTGGGTGGGGGGGTCTGTGTCAGTCTTCACATAAAATGAGCAGTGGTGGGGTGATGACACGGCAGTGCTGCATGGTATGGTCCTCCTCTCCACATTCACAGAGCGTTAGGCCGGCTTTGTAGCCCCATCCTGCCATAGCAGATTTTGATCTGCCTGTTCCTGTTCTCAGGTGGTTGAGTGTCTCCCACCGGACCCATGGTGCTTTTGAGCCGGGTGGGAGATCTTCGGAAAGGGGGATTCCCATGTCAATACGAGGGCGGTCATTCTCAATTTTTGTCGTCCATAGCTGGAGTCTTGTTTCTTCCTGAGATATTGTGAGGGGCTGGGCATGGCTGAGGAAGCTTCTCCTTGACCTCGGCCGTTGGGTCGGGGGTTCGCGTCCATGAAGGATGTGGCGTTCATCGCTGGAAGTTTTGTCCTCTCTACTCAAGATTCAAGAGTTTTTTTATTCGCCATGTTTGAGCATGCCAAACAAGGAATTTGACTTCGGTAAATCACACCCTCTGTTCATTTAGTTGACTAACAACACTCGGACATGTGAAAAATGGCAAATATTCTCAAACATCCCCTGATCTTAAACTCCCAAAAGGGCAAGGAAAAACTCAAAACTCCAGCTAGGGGAAATGAGAAACCTTGAGAAGAGACCACAGATGGGAAGGTCCCTCTTCCAGGATGACCAGGCTGCAATGGATGCAGAGAGGACACAGTACAAACAGTGTAGACCAGTGGTTCCCAAAGTGGGCGGTACCGCCCCCCTGGGGGCGGTGGAAAGATCTGGGGGGGCGGTGAGGAAGAAAGGGGCGGTAGGGGGGCGGCAGTCCAAAGTCGAAGTCAGAAGTTTGAACGTTCGTTTGACGATTTGTACACAACACGTGCAGCAGGACGACGCATCAGGGTCCGGTTACCACACGCCGCTCTGGCCCAGTCAGATCCGACAGCATAGACTACAAAAGCAAAAGCTCAGGTTTGTAATTTCAAGCTTGTAATGTTCAGAATTTTATCTTATAATAAAAACCGCGTTCTGCCGGTCAACATCATCTTGAGTTCAAGTCAACATGAAATTGGGGACTCGCCAGAACGCGCCGTGTTGTGTTGTGTTGAGCTGGTTAGGGTGGTGAATTCACTGATATATATTGTTACAAATGTATATGACTTTGTACTTGTGTGTGCATGTGTGGGTGTGTGGGTGTATATATGCGTGAGTCATTGTGAGGGTGGCGTGCCTTAGATCACGTCCGCCACCATTTCTGTGAGTAAATGGAAGAAAATGAATACATGAGAGGGTAAACTTGCTTTTCATACCTTCAATGTTGTCATTTTTGTCTTTACTAAGTAGGCCTATTTATGAAATGCGATAAAATGCTGTATTTTACATGAAACCGACTGAAAATTACTGACTGCGGGGATCTACGACTTCTTCTTAGTGAGTTCCAGCCTGATGTTGAGAAGCTTATGTCCCTGCACCAAGCACATCCATCCCATTAATATTAAGTGTGAGACAATGAAGGTTACTGGTGGAATGTTTATTTACCATTCTATGTTGCTGAAACAGTTAAAACTGCTAAAAAATACATTTTTTTACTAAATCGGGTTTTATTTGTGAAATACACATTTGTGTTTAACCTTTCTCATTTCAAATTGCAGCATAACAAATATCAAGAAAGAGGTGTTTGTTTCCATATGTGTCTGTGGGGGGGCGCTAGTAATTCACTGGGGAGCCAAGGGGGCGCCAGCCTGCAAAGGTTTGGGAACCATTGGTGTAGACAAATTCAAAAAAGGTGTGGAGAGCAGGATGTTATTGCACAGTATAAGAGTGGTGTGAGTTCATCAGAGCAACAGCCTGGGGGAAGAATCTGTCTCTGTGTCTGCTGGTTTTGGCGTACCGAGCTCTATAACGCCGACCGGAGGGGAGTACCGTTTTTTTCCATGTATAATGCTCCTCCATGTATAATACGCACCATAAAAATGGCATGACGATGCTGGAAAAAAGCCTGTACCCATGTATAATACGCACCCAGATTTTGACTCCTACTTAAGTCCGTAATGATCTTTTCTGCAGTCCTTATTGTCCGTTGCAGTCTTTGCTTGTCTTGTTTGGAGGCCGATCCAAACCAGACAGTGATGGAGGTGCAGAGGACAGACTGGATGATGGCAGTGTAGAAGGTCTTCAGAAGCTCTCGCGGCAGGTTGAACTTCTTGAGCTGTCTCAGGAAGTACAGCCTCTGCTGGGCCTTCTTCCGGACAGAGTCTATGTGGCCGGTCCATTTCAGGTCCCGAGAGATTGTGATTTCCAGGAACTTGAAGGTGTCTGTGGAGAGAATAGTATTACTGTGCATAGTGAGGGGTAAAAGTGGTGAAGGGTCTTGCCTGAAGTCCACTGTCATCTCCACGGTCTTGAGTGGGTTCAGCTCCAGGTGGTTTTGGCTGCACCAGTGGACCAGCCGCTCCACCTCTCTTTTTGTCTGTACCCAGTCTCATCACCGTCCTGAATCAGTCCGATGAGAGTGGTGTCGTCTGCATACTTCAGGAGCTTCACAGGAGAGTCACCTGAGGAGAAATCATTGGTGTAGAGAGAGGAGCAGTGGGGAGAGGAGGCACCCCTGAGGGGGTCCAGTATTGGTGGTACGGGTGTCAGATGTGATGCCCCCCAGCCTCACGCGCTGTCTCCTGTTGGTCAGGAAGCTGGTGATCCACTGACAGGTGGAGGCAGGCACCGCAAGCTAGATGACCTTCTGTTGGAGGATGTCAGGAGCGATGGTGTTAAACGCCGAGCTGAAGTCCACGAACAGGATCCTGGCGTACGTTCCTGGGGTGTCCAGGTGGTGCAGGATGTAGTGAAGTCCCATGTTGACCGCATCATCCACTGACCTGTTTGCCCGGTAGGCAAACTGGAGGGGGTCAAGCAGCGGGGCCGTGACATCCTTCAGGTGGTTCAGCACTAACCTCTCGTAAGATTTCATGACTACAGATGTCAGTGCGACAGGTCTGTAGTCATTCAAACCTGTGATGGCGGGGTTCTTGGCCACTGGAACGATGGTGGAGCTCTTGAAGCACGAGGGCACCTCACACAGCTCCAGAGAACGGTTGAAAATCCGTGCAAAGGTGGGCGCCAGCTGCTCAGCTCAGAAGCAGGAAGGTGACACGCCGTCTGGGCCCGGTGCCTTCCTGGTCTTTTGTCTCCGGAACATCTGGCGCACTTCCTCCTCGCGGATCTGGAGTGCGGGCGCGGCCTCTGCAAGAGAGAGAGTGGGTGACAACGATGATAGAGGTGTGGACAGAGCAGTTGTGGGGAGAGGTGAGTATTTAGATTGTGCTGCAGGAAGTCCCGTTGTGTGGGAGGACCGATCAAACCTGCAGTAGAACCTGTTTAGCTGGTTTGCAAGCCTTGGGCTCTCCACAGTTTCTTGTAGCCCGTGATGCTCTGCAGACCTTTCCACACTGTTGAGGGATCAGGATGTCATGTCTCGTCCCCAGTTTTGTTGTGTGTAGGTTGTAATCGTCTCCGTCTGTCTGTGTGCTCATGTCCGTGTGTCTGTGTACTCGCCCCTCCCTTCCTGTGTGCCCATGATTAGTGTGATCGTATTCACCCGCTTCTTGTTACCTGTCTAGTATTTAAATTCTGTTTGTGTGTCACTCCCTGTTGGAGCATTGATGATGATGCAATTCTCACTGTCATGAGGTTTGTTTGGTTCCTGTCTTTTGTTTCACGTCTTTGTCGGTCAGTCCTGTTGGTTTTGTTGTTAAGTCACGTCAGTTTGCCGAGTCTGTCTTTTTGAGTTCCCTCAATAAACCCTGGTCCAAGCTGCACTTGGTCGCCCTGCTCCATTTTCCACACTCCGCTCATGACACAGGATTGGCAGAGAGGTGTCTCTTCAGGTTCTCCCCGTAACACCTCTTGGCTTTCCTGACCTCTCGGTTCAGTGTGCTTCTGGTCTGCTTGAACAGGTCGCGGTCGCAGCTCCTGTAGGCCTCCTCGTTGACTTTGCGCAGCCTCCTGAGGTTCTGTGTAAATCAAGGTTTGTCGTTGTTGTACGTGCAGAAGGTCTTAGTCTGCACGCACAGATCCTCACAAAAACTGATGTATGATGTGACAATGTCAGTGAGTTCATGCAAGTCTGAGGTTGCAGCTTTGAAAACTCCCCAGTCGGTGCTGTCAAAGCAGGCTTGGAGGTCCTGCCTTGACTGCACTGTCCGCTTCCTCACAGTCCTCACCACAGGCTTAAAAGTTTTTAGTTTCTGCCTGTAGGCCGGGATCAGATGAACTAGACAGTGGTCCGAGAGTCCTAAAGCTGCACGAGCCGCAGAGTGATATGCGTCCTTGATCACGGTGTAGCAGTGGTCCAGAGTCTGTGCCCCTCTGGTGGGACACGTTACGCGCTGTCTGTATCTAAAGGGGGGTTCGTGTGCGAGGTTCGCCCTGTTAAGATCACCCAGAACAATGATTAGTGAATTTGGTAGAAGTTTCTCCATGTTTGTTACCTGGTCAGACCAGCATCTGCGTGGCTTCACTCGCACATGCGCGTGGTGGAATGTAAACAGCCGCCATGACGATCAAGGAGAACTCCCGTGGTGAATAGAACGGCCGGCAGTTTATGAAAAGTGTTTCTAGGAGAGGGCTGCAAAACTCTTTCAACACCGTGACATCAGTACACCAACGTTCATTAACGTAGAAACAGAGACCACCTCCCTTTGATTTTCCGGAGAGCTCCGCGCTGCGATCTGCACGAGTTAGCCAAAACCCCGCTAGCTCCACGGCGTGGTGGGGGGTTCGTTCGCTGAGCCACGTTTCAACGAAGCACAGCGCGGCGGATCTGCTGAAGTCCGTGTTCCTTGTGAGGAGCAGCAGTTCGTCGATCTTGTTCGCCAGGGAGCGGACATTTGCCAGATAAATTGACGGTAGGGCAGAACAGAACCCTCTCTGCCTCAGCTGTATGAGTGCTCCGGCTCGTTTTCCGCGCCGCCGTTGCGCTAGCTTGTATAGCACCGCCGCTTCGGCTAGAATCTCTGACAAACAGTCTGAATCAGAGAGAACAGGAGAGAAAATACCAGAAGAAGACTGTCCGATGTTTAACACTGATCCGGGATGGACAGCAGAGGACACAGAAAACACACAAAATAAGACAGAAACAGAGAGCGACTCACCGTGGATGCCATCCGCGGCGCCATCATATGACGGATATGACGTACTCGGCTGGTGACCTCCCTTCTCACATCTGGAGGAGCGATGCCATTGAGGAGATGCAGATTGTTCACGTTGGTAGGCTTTAAGCAACCAGTTATCAAGCGGCAGGTGTTGTTCAACGCTGAGTCCAGTTTCTTGGGGTGGGTTGATCTCTCCCAAACAGGACATGCATACTCCGCAGAGGAATAGCACAGGGCCAGAGCGGTGCATCTTAATGTATGTGCTGTGGCTCCCCACTTTGAGTTAGCCAGCTTCCGCAGGATGTTGTTTCGGGAATATTCTTGATATGTTCTCTGTAGGAGAGTGTGCGGTCCAGGGTTACACCAAGGTAGACAGGGTTGGTGCAATTCTAAAGTGGTGTTCCAGACCAGGGCTGTGGACTCGGTCGGATTTTTGCACCGAGTCCGAGTCAGAGTCCGGCCTCTTGGCCATGAGTCAGAGTCCAAGTCCGAGTCCGGCTGTCCATTTTTTCTGTTAATTCATGTGACTGCTTAGTCTTTATTCAAGGCTAATTTAGATCAAATCTAAATAATTACAACAGTTTTGTGGTGGCTTTGTCTTTATTAAACATATAAACGAATAAAATAAACAGATACTTTCAAGTTTTAATCATTAATTACACCATTATAGCTCAGACATTTATATATATGTTAGAAAGGAGACTTTCTACTTAATTGTGATCATCATTCATCCATCCATCCATTTTATTTTATTACTCAGGTATTTTCAAAGCAAATTAATATTGTTGCATTTATTAATTTGCTTTAACATGACAGCGGCTCGGTGGCGCACTTGGTTAGCACGTCCGCCTCACAGTTAGGAGGGTGCGGGTTCGATTCCACCTCCGGCCCTCCCTGTGTGGAGTTTGCATGTTCTCCCCGGGCCCGCGTGGGTTTTCTCCGGGCACTCCGGTTTCCTCCCACATCCCAAAAACATGCTTGGTAGGCCGATTGAACACTCCAAATTGTCCCTAGGTGTGAGTGTGAGTGCGAGTGAGAGTGCAAATGGTTGTTTGTCTCTGTGTGCCCTGCGATTGGCTGGCAACCGGTTCAGGGTGTCCCCCGCCTACTGCCCGATGACGGCTGGGATAGGCTCCAGCACGCCCGCGACCCCAGTGGGGACTAAGCGGTACAGAAAATGGATGGATGGATGGATGACAGCGCAATATAATTAAAAGCTGACACGATAGCAATGTCAAACGTGTTCATTTAAGAAAAAGCCACACACGTTGTGATCAAATCTTTCATAACGAGAATGATTTGAGTGAATTGATTTTACAATTTTTATCCCTCCTCCCCACCATCTGTCACTTTGCTTGGGACAAAAGGAGCCTTCAGAACTGAAATTTTGTCTCAATTATTCATTCAAATCAATTCACTCAAATCATTCTCGTTATGAAAGATTTGATCACAAAACGTTTCCGTCTGTACGACTGGTTTTTGAATGCACCCCGCTTCAATGGCAGAACGCGGATGAATTTAAAGACATCAAATGAGAATAATCCTTTATAAAAATTAAAATTGACTGACGCAAACGTGAGTTCTTCATGTTTTTATTGAAAACAACATAGTGCTGACGCCGTACGACGCCGTACGACATCGGTTTTTCGCTATAATTCTGTATAATTTGACGTAGTCCAAACTCACCCAAAGTTAAGGTTTCATGGGAATATTATTGTCATAATTGTCTGGACCATATATGATATTTATTAATTAATGATCAGACAGAACAGTAGTGTATGGCAGTATTGCTATATTTGAGGTTGCAAGTCCTCGGAATAATACCAGATCTATGGTATTTCCATTCTTATGCATTGCTGCCTGTACGGCTTGCGTAAAACCAAACGTATCAGTTAAAGTCTGAAACGCCGAAGTAAGTAGCTCTGACGGTAAATTCATGTGGATGTTGAAATCGCCCATGATAATTATATTATCCGCATTGGTTACTAAATCAGCCACGAATTCTGAAAATTCATCCAGGAAGCCAGAGTAAGCCCCGGGTGGACGGTAAATAACAGCAAGATAAAATGATGGTAAAGCGGTGGATCGGAAAGTGAGAACCTCAAATGTTTTAAATCCGTTCATCGAACGAGGCCTAAATCTAAGCTCGGAATTCGAGATGAGGGCGACACCCCCACCCTTTTTTCGAGGACGCACCACATGCGAGCTCACAAAAGTTAGAGGCGAGGCCTCGTTAAGCGGCAGCAGTTCATTAGGTTTTAACCAGGTCTCGCAGAGACCAAAAACGTTTAGATTATGTTCCGTGATGAGATAATTAACGAGAACTGGTTTTGTATGAAGCGATCTAATATTTATAAAACCAAGTTTAAGTGTAATTGGTCGATCCGGGTGCGTATCTATCGAAGAATATTTATACGAGATGCGAGTAAGATTGTGTTCTCTAGGCCTGACATCACCTCTCGAATGTTTGTTAGCGCGGTGGGACGATACGACCGTGGGAATCTGATAAATATTTGTTACACGTGTAAATTAACTGAAACAGGCACCGTTTCATCAGCAAAGCCGGTCAGGGTGGAGTGAGTGGATTTGTCTACTACCCCAGTAGAAAGTGTGTTTATGTGTACTGAAGCACTATTCAAACTATCACGCTCTAGTCTACACGAGGAGCTATGTGCATGCTGGAAGTCTAGCCTAGCGCCAGTTAACTTTAGCTTAACAGACTCCAAACCCATCCTGACAGGTGGTCTAATCACCTGTGCCCTGGCCTGCTCTAAAGTGACCCGTCATTTGTGGCTCAAACAGTAATCTATATCCCTAAAAAGAGTGAGCCTAGCAGGGACAACCTCTCTAAGAGAAGGGTGCAGTTGGTGCACGAAGCCGCACAAACCTCTTGATCCGCAGCCATACTTTGTGTCTGATGATCGACGGTAGACAAACGGCCACGGCCATGAAGCCTCTGCTCTCCCAGGCACTCCGGCTGTGAAAAAAAAGATCGACAGTGTAATAAAAGATTCAAACTTACTTTAGAGTCAGGGAGATGAGTTCCACGCTGGAGAAAACAAGATTGTCCAAGCCTGAAAAGTATTGGGAGTCTGGGCTGAGAAGGAAGAGGGCGTCCGGCAGAGAACCCCTATACAGTCATGTATAACATACATGTAAAACATAACTGAGACTGCGCCTTTCGGTGCACCTTTTGGTCGTGAAAATACGGTAGTTGTTACCGTATCTTCCGCACTATTAGGCCCATTGGTTCCGTTATCCCTCGGATGTATATGGTAAAATTATGTCTGAGGATTTTTCCGTCCGTTGAGTGCGTTTTGTATTCCTTCTTCTTGTCTTGTCCTCTTTATTTTTGACTTGGTTGTTTTCCTTTGTTTATGTTAATTGACAGAACAAAGTCCATTGAATACCCCTGGGTCTGTCAGTTGTATTCTGTATGACGCAGTCGATGGCAATCAGGAAGAGAATGGGGGGAAATAGTACACCCATGCTGTACACCTGACTCCACAGTGAACCAAGTAGCCAGCTCACCACTAACAATGACGCTGCACTCAAAGTGACAGTAGAACATCCCTATGAGAGCGACCAGTTTTGAAGGAACTCCATAGGCCCTAACGATCTTCAATAGGGTGTCACGATGTAGGCTGTCAAAGACTTTACGAAAGTCGATGAAGGGGATGTGCAGAGGAGTGGTCCATACCGAGGCGGTTGACTTCTGGGGTTCCCTGTACAAATGAATACTATATTTCCCATTATGGAAGACCTCCTGCGTGGTCCCCGTACCAAAGGTGCTGCGCCCCAAGGAGCCTAACCACTTCAGTCCTATTGCCTTGACTTCCCACCTGATGAAGACCATGGAGAGGATCATCCAGGGTCACCTGCGTTCACTGGTGGGAGCGCAGCCGGAGCCCCTGCAGTTTGCTTACCGGCCTGGTGTTGGGGTAGACGATGCAGTGATTTATTTACTGCACAGAACAATGCTTCACCTGGAGGACATCGGGAGCACTGTGAGGATCATGTTCTTTGATTTCTCCAGCGCTTTTAACACCATCCAGCCATCACTACTCAGGGTGAAGATGGAGAAGGCGGGTGTGGACCAGCGCATGTTTGCATGGACAACAGACTTCCTCACCGACAGGCCGCAGTATGTGAGGTTACAATGCTGTGAGTCTGACGTGGTGGGCTGCAGCACAGGTGATTGATTGAATATTTATTGATCCCCAGGGGTGGGGAAATTCAGGCCCCAGCAGTATCCATACCACAGAGTGGGTATACAAAAGACACACAGATGGCATGAGCGCAACTCAATAGGCTCTCATAAGGCTGCCACACAACGGCGCCACAAAGAAAGTCAGAAAGTGCACAAGATAAAAGCCATCAAAGTAAATCAAAGCTAAGACAAAGGAAAAAAAAGTAACAGCGGCCAACCAGCACCCGTCAATACAAGAGAACACCCCAAAACGCACAAAATAGCCTCCACGGGGTCCATCGACAGGTGCAAGGGCAGTCCAGTTCAACGGCGCCCAATGGACCGTGGTTGTGAATCGGTGAAAACATCACAAAGCAGGCAAACGTGTGAGCAGCGTCCCGGGCACCCAGTCGGGGCACGTGCAGATGGTCACCACGGGGCTAGCATGGCGAACGTCGTTGGTTCCGACGAGCACGAGGGAGCGGACTCCCCACGGGGGTTGCGGCTGCCAGGCCAAGGCGAGGGACCCGGTCATCACTGGCCGGATAAGCAGGAAGCCGTCGTAGAGTTACGCCGGTCTCGACCGATGATCCTGGTCCCAGGAAGAAAAAAATAAAATATACGATCCGAAGAGAGAGCGCGGTGCGCTAGAAGGCACCAGCATCGCCGAATGGACAAAGACAGAAAGAAAAAGGAGAAAAGAAGGAAATAAAGAGGAAAAGAGAGAACACTGCTGGGAGGCAGCCACTCACGGCGCCATACCAAGAAACATATGGTGTGTACGGTGCTCTTTCCTTTTCACCCTGTACACTTCGGTCTTTACCCACGACACTGCACACTGCCACATCCAGAAGTTCTCCGACGACACGGCCATTGTTGGATATGTTTCTGAGGGGAACAATCTGGAATACAGGACGGTCATCAAGGACTTTGTCAGCTGGTAAGAGCTCAACCAGCTTCAGCCGAACACCAGCAAGACAAAGGAGATGGTTGTAAGCTTCGGGAGGACAGCACCCCACTTCACTCCGGTGAACATCCAGGGATCGGACATTGAGGTAATGGAGAACTACAAATTCCTGGGTGTTCACCTTAACAACAAAATGGTGGGGGCAGTACGTACAGGGACAGGGGGAGACTAAATAAGATGGTCAGGAGAGCGAGCTCTGTCGTGGGCTGTCCCCTGGACTCCATTGAGGTAGTGTTTGAGAGGAGGATGTTAATTAAACTGAAATCCATCATGGACTACACCTCTCACCCCCTCCATGAAATTATGCGGTCCCTGAGCAGCAGACTATTACACCCACGGTGTAGGAAGGAACGATTCCGCAGGTCCTTCATTCCCTCTGCTGTCAGACTCTACAACATGCGTGGCACCTGATAAAATTGTGTTTCGTCTCTACTAGCGGCACTTTGTCCTTGTCTGTTATTTATCCTTTTTTGAAATTTTGGCACTCATATTCATGCACTCGAATGCGCTGCTGTGACAAGCAAATTTCCCCCCTGTGGGATGAATAAAGTTCTATCATCATCATCGTGCTAATATATTTAACCTTAGAGTCCTCTCCTCCTCACTGACAATTTTTTTACTCTTTCCAGGTTAATTTAGTGAGTAGATTTTCATTTATTCATTTATACATTTATACATTTATAAACCTCCTATTACGCTGTGAAAATTTGGAGATGCTCTTATTTAATATGGTTTCAGACAGATGTCTGTGAAGTAGTTGTTTTACCAAGCACATAAGTGATTGCCTTAAGTGCTATCCATGTGAATTTTAGCTCAGGGATTATCATGGTTTGTAACATATTCATTGCCCAGATTGGATAATTATTAGTCTTTTAGAAGCAACTTCGCGTGTTTGTCAGCTCCACTGAACTCGACAGCTGTTAATCTAGGGCAGGGGTCACCAACTCCGGTCCTCAAGGGCGCCAATCCAGCCTGTTTTAGATGTATCCCCCCTGCAACACATAGAGCTTGCTGATGAGCTGATCATTTGAATCAGTTGTGTTGTTGTAGGGCTGCACCTAAAACAGGCTGCATTGGCGCCCTTGAGGACCGGAGTTGGTGACCCCTGATCTAGGGTGATGTCAGGGCTTTGGGACAGAAGTATCTGGACTACAGCCCATCAGAAGAGGGTCGCGCCCTTCACAATCTCCGATTGGCTGAGAACATGATGTGCGTGTTTGTTGTGAGAGGTTCTGAGTCGAGGCGACCTTTTTCTATCCACCATTGGCAGGTTGCCATGTGTGCTACCTCTGAAATTTGTCAGTTACACCTTTATGAAATTAGGGAGCCACGTGCATAAACTAGGCACACTGGAGCACTGTAGACTGTAAAATCATGATGAGTGACAGGTAAAAGTTGAGCTGACACGCCCACAGTGTCTGACAACTTGATAGAGGACTCTATTTTTTAATTGTTTTTATCCCATTGTATGTATTTGCCCTCCCCATTCAAATTTGCCGGGCTTGTTACCAGCAGTCTTCTGTTTAGTGCAGCGGTGGCCAACCCGCGACTCGCGAGCCGCATGTGGCTCTTTGGCTGGTTTCATGCGGCTCTTTTACGTTCATATCAACATTTGTGTTTATTTTTCGTGCGTATTTGCTTCGCTTGAGTTCAATATGGCATTTTGGTCAAACGCGCATGCGCGTGAGGTGAAATCCCGCAAAGGAGGAGGGACAAACAGAGCGATTGGTTTTGCTGGCTTTTTAATGAATGACGACTGTGACTACGGGGGCCCATTAGGTCCAGAAAAGCTGACAAGACGCTTGCCAAAATGGCAAGGAAAAAATGCACAGTTAAACGAATATATGACAATGAACACAGGACGTTTTTAACAGAGTTAAAGTTGTTTTTGTTGAACGCTATGGCAAGCCATTCTGCCTGATATGTCGGACGTCATTGGCGCATTTAAAAGCTTCAAATGGTCAGCGCCACTTCAGTTCACTTCATGCCAATATTGATAAGGACTTTGCAAAAGGAACTGAATTTTGCAAGCACAAGTTCGGAGACTTTGAAAAGTCAGGCAGAAAAATAGGTACAGTTTTTCAAAAAAATTACGAAGCACTCAGAAACTGTCACACTTGCATTGTTTCAACTGGCTTGGAACATTGCACGGGCTAAAAAAAACATACAATGAAGTGGAGTTTGTTAAAATATGCCTCAGTGACGTTATTGAAATTTTGTCTCCTGAAAACGACAAACTAAAACGAATGGTCCCGAAATGTCCCGCCACACATAGTAAGTGAAAAAACTTTTTGTCTGTGGAATTTGTTGAATTGAGAGTTTGTCTGTGTGAGACAATGCACACAGTGTTCTTTGTTGAAAATGTGGTCTGTGGTTTTAGTACTGTAGGAGTCAATTTGTCATTATCATGTTGGTGCGTGACATAATAATCTCACACAATAAATTTGGCTGAGCAGAGGTGTGTGTGTGTGCGTGTGTGTGTGTGTGGGGGGGTCGTGTGTGTGTGTGTGTGGGGGGGGGTCATGTGTGCTCATGTGTATGTTGTGGCTCTTTGCGATGACACAGTATAAAATGTGACTCTTAGTCTCTGACTGGTTGGCCACCCCTGGTTTAGTGTGTAAAATAAACACACCACCAGACACTTTTATTTTCAGTTTGCAGGAAGTTTAAAAGGTAGCCATTTCTGTTTTTTGTAGGCGGAATGGATCTAGCAGAGCGCCTCCTTGAAGACCAGAAAATGTCTGGGAATAAAGAAGCTTGTGCAGGTCTATCAGACATAAAACTGCTCTTCAGCTACTTGCAACTTTTTCAGGTTACAAACAAGGTACAAAATATCCTTAACTATGGGATTATATACACCCAGTTTTGCTATTTCAT
This sequence comes from Syngnathus typhle, assembly GCF_033458585.1. Lineage (NCBI taxonomy): Eukaryota > Metazoa > Chordata > Actinopteri > Syngnathiformes > Syngnathidae > Syngnathus > Syngnathus typhle. The sequence goes on along the minus strand of NC_083738.1, from coordinate 2,568,845 downwards.
ACATATACCGTAATTTTCAGACTATAAATCGCTCCGGAGTATAAGTCGCATCAGCCATAAAATGCCCCAAAAAGTGAAAAAAAACATATAAGTCGCATTTTGGGGGGCAATTTATTCGACAAAATCCAACACCAAGAACAGTCATGAACGAGCAACAACAGGCTAAACGATAGGTATGCTAACGTGACATAAACACAAACTAAGAGCTGAGAACGGCCCTGACGTAAAATTCAGAGTTATTCAAAAAACTATTACACAAATAACACGTTAATAAAACCATCTGTGTCACTCCAATTCATTAAATCCATCAATCGTCGTTTGTCAACAATGCGTGTGCGCCCTGACGGCTCTTGCACTTCAAAATATTCCACAGGCCCATATAAATTATATATCAAATAACTATTATATAAGCAATAATGTTATCAAACCATCTGTGCACTCCAAATCATTAAATCCATCGATCAAATTCCTCGTCCTTTGTCAACAACGCCGCGTGTGCGCCCTGACGTCAGCCTCGTCGTTATTCCACAGATCTACTACATAACTATATTGTAGCGTTAACAAAGTTCAAGGAAAGACGTGGGTTTGGTAAACGGCTCTTTATTTAACAAAACAAACTTCCAGGCGTGTGGCGGCGTGGACTTCCAGCCACGGAAGTGGAAGAGAGCTCGATAGAATAGGATTGGGCGTGCGTAAAAGCCATGACCGAGCCCCATCCACCGTCCCCGGATAGCCACCCGGCCAAGCGCCGGCCCTCGACTTCCATCCACGGAGGTGAAAGACAGCTCGGTAGAGTAGGACCCGGCTCGCGTAAAACTATTGTCCGAGCCCCATCCACCGTCCCTGGACAGCCACCCGGCCGAGCGCCGGCCCCCGACTTCAATCCATGGAAGTGAAAGAGAGCTCCGTCGAGTCAATCTTTGTCCTTTATGTAAACAACCGCCTCGCCGCAGCTGACGTCACTTGAAATTCAAATTACAGTAATTGCTTGCTACATTGCGGTTCGTTTATCGCGGTTAGGGTTAAAATTTTTGAAAAAAAAACACATAAGTTGCTCCTTATTATACGTCGCCCCCCCCACCCAAACTCTGAAAAAAACTGCGACTTATAGTCCGAAAATTACGGTACACAGTATTTCTATTAATCATTGTTGCTCTAATGTTGTTATCTTGTCATCTCCAGGTGGTGTTTGACCTCAGTCTAGCTCGAGGTCTGGACTATTATACAGGAGTTATCTATGAAGCAGTGTTGTCTCATGCAGGTATAGAGTCATGTTCCACTGAAGTTCGAAATGGTTCACCTCCTGATGAGTGTGTTAGTGTGGGCAGCATTGCTGGAGGGGGTCGCTATGATGGGTTGGTTGGCATGTTTGACCCCAATGGTAAGAGAGTACCATGCGTTGGTGTCAGCATCGGCATTGAGAGAATCTTCTCGTACATGGAGCAAAAAGCTGAGGTATGTATGGAGTATGTTTCTGAGCTCTATTGTTTTGTATGTTTTTTCCATGTTAAATCTTTATTCTTCACGGCTTAAACACATGTGTCAAACCCAAGGCCCGGGGGCCAGATACGGCCCACCACATCATTTTATGTGGGCCGCGAAGACAAATTGTGCATCAAATTTGTGTCATTACTAGAATTGCAAATTGTCTTCACTTTTAATATATAGTATTTTTTTTTATATTTGACCAGTTTTTGTCAGTTTGTTTTGTAGCTTATACTGTATATAATATGAGGTGCTCATACATTTATTTAGGTTGACAGTCATAATGGCCTTCCGAAAGAAGCTATGACTACATTGCGGCCCGCGAACAAAACGAGTTTGACACCCCTGCTGTATATAATATGAGGTGCTCATACATTTATTTGGGTTGACAGTCATAATGGCCCTCCGAAAGAAGTTATGACTACAATGTGGCCCGTGAAAAAAATGAGTTTGACACCCCTGGCTTAAAGCAAGACTGAAGTTTACTGTCAAGAGTCACAGTAATGGTTTTCTTTAGGCTTTAGCTTTGAAGATACGCACAACCGAGGTGCAGGTGATGGTAGCATCTGCGCAGAAGAACTTGATGGAGGAGAGACTCAAACTTGTCACTGAACTTTGGAACGCTGGCATCAAGGTTAGGGTTTTCTACTTTTCATCTGCAAATGTGGTCAAGATGAGCTGTTATTTCTGTTGTCTTTAAACTACTACAGTGTCAATAGTTTATACTACTCACTGATATAATCTATAATCAAATGGGGTCTACAGTATGCCAAAAGTCACACCTGGGTATCTACCGTTGTTTTAAAGTCACGGTTCAGTTGACATTCATACAGAAGAGAACAAATAGAAATCGTTTGCATAAACAGCAGCAGGTTCAGAGCTTGAAGTACGTTTTATTTGAATCGGTGGTGAGCCGAGGCCGTTTATCTGCTTTTTTTACATCGATGATCGCTGACAAGGGAGGAACTGGATCTCTTAATTTTTTTTATTTATTGTCCTCTTAATCAGATTTTGTTTCTTAGCACATGTAATATCTCATTTTTTCAAAATCACATTTTGAAGTTTAAATCCGCAGGCAGGACGGCAGCCTACTGTCAGTTGAACCAATAGCACGCAAAGCTACAAATCACGTGACATTATTCAGCCGATCTCAGGCCTACGTAGGTATACAATATACAATATACAATAGCTATACAACAATGGCTGTTGGTTTTCTCTTAACACTACATGGCAAAATGCAAGATATTCTGAGAAAAAGGAGCAGCTTCCACATTAGCAGATAGCTATGTTATTTATTTGTTGTTTAAGTTTGGCAATGTTTATTACGAGTAAAGTAAGCCTAAACCGTTAGCCTACTATCGTTTTTTTCCATGTATAATGCGCAAAATTTAACTAATTTATTGTCCTAAAATCTTGGGTGCGCATTATACATGGGTACAAAAACAATTTTTTTTAATCCGGATATGATACGGAGGTCGCCATTACAGATGCGCTTTCTTCTCTGCTGTTCACTTCAAACACGCTCCATACAAACACAATGCTCTCGTATCAGACGCTTGCTCGATCACCTGGTCGTTTGCTGTCACAATGTACCCTACACAAATCCGAAACATTTCTTCGCTATCGAGTTTGCTAGCGCATGCGCAGTGATACTGACCGGCAGAATAACATCCGGTTGTTCCCAAAGATGGTCATTTTTCTGAAATAATTTTACGTTTACGGACTTAAGTAGGAGTCAAAATTTGGGTGCGTATTATACATGGGTACAGGCTTTTTTCCAGCATCGACATGCCATTTTTAGGGTGCGTATTATACATGGGGGCGCATTATACATGGAAAAAAACGGTAGTTAGCTGGTTAGCTTCTCTCATGAGCTAAGCTACGCACACACTGTGGAACTTAAATTGACGTTATGGGTTGGTTTATTAAATATATTCTATTGGTGTTGTCGTAATGTAAATGGCCATTGAGGGTGAGGTAATGGAAGGCATGTAAATGATCCAAAAATATGCTATGTGCACCTTGTATAGCAAATTTCAAAAAGTGGAGAATACCGTAATTTTCGGACTATAAGTCGCTCCGGAGTATAAATCGCATTTTGGGGGGCAATTTATTCGACAAAATCCAACACCAAAAACAGACATGAACGAGCAACAACAGGCTAAACGATACGGTATGCTAACTTGACAAACACAAACTAGGAGCTGAGAACGGGCCTGACGTAACATTCAGTTGTTTAAAAAAACTATTACATAAATAACACGTTTATAAAACCATCTGTGTCACTCCAATTCATTAAGTCCATCGATCGTCCTATGTCAACAATGCCGTGTGCCGCGCCGCAGTTCAAATTATTCCACAGACCCATACAACGATATATAAACTATATTTTAAATAACTATCACATAAACAACAATATTATCAAACCATTTGGGTCACTCCAAATCATTAAATCCATCGGTCAAATTTCTCGTCCTTTATGTCATCCTGGTGACAGAGGACATGTCCAGAGGATATGGCGCTTTAAAGTGTTAATTACTTTATTTGATTTTTTCTCTCTATTTTTCATGTTTTGAATATGTTCAAGATAAAGATATCAAAGCATGTGAAGTGATCAACTATACTAAAAATAACATGTGAAGTGGTCAACTATACTTGTAAGTAAGTGATGTGTTAATGATCAAGTAAAAATTTGTGAAAAAAAAACATAAGTCGCTCCTGAATATAAGTCGCCCCCCCCCACCTAAACTATGAAAAAAACTGCAACTTATAGTCCGAAAATTACCGTACTACCGTGGAATTGTGTTAAAATATTTGTTAAATTAATTACATTGCAATTTGCTAATTTTATTGCACAGTGTACAGTATAAGGTGCATTTTAACCATCTTAGTAACATATCTTGTGAAATTTTAATTCATTAAGCACTAAATGACTAAACAATATTGCCACTATGGTTATACTTCCATGCCTTGACTGTGAGAAATGGTGCTTAAAACATACACTGCAGGGAATTTTTGTGTATTCTATTAATTAATTATTTATTTAGTTATCTTACCTGAGCCTGTCCACCTGCATTTGCGTACCCCAAGGATGTCCAACTTGTAGTTGTCCATTTCCTTGCGTAGTTGAGCTAGCCTGGATGTCTCGTACATGGTGTGAACATTCCATGTTCCAAGGGGTATCTTGGATTTGGGCCGAAGAAAACTCATCATGTTCCTAACTTCCCTCTGAGGGCTTTCATCAGGAGCAATTGTATTGCTAGTTGGTTGGACGCACGGAGCCTCTGGCAGGGCATTCAGACGCTATCAACGCCCGTAAGGCGGCAGGCCCTGACAACATCCCAGGTCGGGCGCTGAAAGGCTGCGCTGGGGAGCTGACAGGTGTCTTCACGGACATCTTTAACATTTCCCTGCAGCAGGCCATCGTCCCTTCGTGTTTCAAGGCTGCCACCATCGTACCTGTGCCGAAGAAACCTGCTCTGTCCTGCTTCAATGACTACCGCCCCGTGACACTTACGCCCATCATCATGAAGTGCTTTGAGCGGCTTGTCATGGAGCACATCAGATCCATTCTCCCCCCACCATAGACCCCTTCCAGTTTGCGTACCGAGCCAAACGGTCCTCTGAGGATGCCATCTGCTCTGCCCTCCACTCGGCCCTCACCCGCCTGGAGAGAAGGGACTCGTACGTGAGACGTGGACTTCAGTTCTGCCTTCAACACCATTGTGTCGCAACGACTCATCTGCAAACTCGACAAGCTGGGCCTCAGTACCTACCTCTGCAACTGGCTACTGGACTTCCTCTGTCAGAGGCCTCAGGTGGTACGTGTTGGCGACAAAATCTCCGCCAGCATCACGCTGAGCACGGGGGCCCCCCAAGGCTGCGTGCTCAGTCCGCTGCTCTTCACCCTCCTGACGCATGACTGCACTGCAACCTACAGCGACAACCGTATAGTGAAGTTTGCTGACGACACGACTCTGGTGGGTCTCATCACCAAGGGAGACGAGACTCAATACAGGCTGGAGGTTGACCTTCTGACCACGTGGTGCAGGGACAACAACCTCCTGCTGAACGTCGACAAGACCAAGGAGATTGTTGTGGACTTCCGGAAGGGTCACACCCAACACCTGCCGCTGACCATCGACGGTGCTGTGGTGGAGAGAGTGAGCAGCGCCAAGTTCCTGGGGGTGCACATCAGTGAAGATCTCTCCTGGTCCACCAACACCGCATCACTGGCAAAGAAAGCCCAGCACCGCCTGTACTTCCTGTGGAAACTCAGGCGAGCAAGCGCTCCTCCGGCCGTCATGACTACATTTTACCGCGGCACCATTGAGAGCGTCCTCTCCAGCTGTATTGCTGTTTGGGGTGGCGGCTGCACTGACTACAACTTGAAGGCCCTGCAGCGCATAGTGAACACGGCTGGTAAGATTATTGGTGCTTCGCTCCCCTCCTTGAAGGACATTTACACCTCCCATCTCACCCGCAAGGCGACCACGATTGTGAGTGATGTGAGTCACCCCGCTCACTCTTTGTTTGATCTTCTGCCCTCTGGGAAGAGGTACAGGAGCCTGCCCTCCCGCACCACCAGACTCTCAAACAGTTTCATACTCCAGGCTGTTAGGATCCTGAACTCGCTTCCCCGTTCTGCGTAGCGTCCTGTACTTTTACTGTCTGTATGCACACTGGCTCTTATTTGTTGCGTTATCTGTTTATTAGTGTGAAGGTGAAGACCTTCACACTATTGTTATTCCTGTCCTTTATTAGTGTGAAGGTGAAGACCTTCACACTATTGTTATTCCTGTCCTTTATTATTATTAGTGTGAAGGTGAAGACCTTCACACTATTGTTATTCCTGTCCTTTATTATTATTATACTACATCTTCCGCTCACTTTTTCGCTGATTAACTACTTCCACATACTTCAACCGATTCACTCCATTCCACTTTTCACTTATTCCAAATATTCATGGCATGGGTGCTCACATTTTTCTCGTTCCAAAAATTTTCCGTTTTCGCAAAATTCACAAATTTACGGCGATTTTTGCCCCATTCATTCTTAATGGCAGATTCAACATTTCACATTTATGTTGTTCCAGTTTGAAATTCACATAATTCAACACATTCAAATCACATTGGGGACATTCCCAAACTTGCCAAATTCAACATTTTCACGTTTTCATCTTTTATTTTGAAATTCACACCCAATTCCTTTTTCCCTTTTCCCTTCTCATTTCTACATTTTTCAACCGATTCAACCTCTTTTCTCTACCTATTCCACAACTTCCCACTTACCAAAAACTTCACATCTTTTATTTTGAAATTCAACCAAAATTCTCTATTTCCTTTTTTCTACTTTAATTTCTACATTTTTCAACCGATTCAACCCATTCCAACTTTCAACTGTTAATCATTTTTCTACCTATTCAACAACTTCCCACTTACCAAAAACTTCACTTTTATTTTGAAATTCACACCCAATTCCTTTTTCCCTTCTCATTTCTACATTTTTCAACCGATTCAACCCATTCCAACTTTCAACTGTTCATCATTTTTCTACCTATTCCACAACTTCCCACTTACCAAAAAATTCACATCTTTTATTTTGAAATTCACTCCCAATTCCTTTTTCCCTTCTCATTTCTACATTTTTCAACCGATTCAACCCATTTCAACTTTCAACTGTTCATCATTTCTTTACCTATTCCACAACTTAACAAAAACTTCACATCTTTTATTTTGAAATTCACACCCAGTTCCTTTTTCCCTTCTCATTTCTACATTTTTCAACCGATTCAACTCGTTTCAACATCATTCTGCAACATTCCTTAAATATTTATTCAACTTCTTCACCTTCACACGCAATTCCTTCAGGAATTGCAAATTCTAGTTAGTGTGAAGGTGAAGACCTTCACACTATTGTTGTTCCTGTCCTTTATTATTATTATTAGTGTGAAGGTGAAGACCTTCACACTATTGTTATTCCTGTCCTTTATTATTATTATTAGTGTGAAGGTGAAGACCTTCACACTATTGTTATTCCTGTCCTTTATTATTATTATTAGTGTGAAGGTGAAGACCTTCACACTATTGTTATTCCTGTACTTTATTATTAGTGTGAAGGTGAAGACCTTCACACTATTGTTATTCCTGTACTTTATTATTATACAACTTATTCCGCTCACTTTTTTGGCGCTTAACTACTTCCACATACTTCAACCGATTCACTCCATTCCACTTTTCACTTATTCCAAATATTCATGGCAAGTGTGCTCATATTTTTCTCGTTCCAAAAATTTTCCGTTTTCGCATAATTCACAAATTTATGGCGATTTTTGCCCCATTCATTCTTAATGGCAGATTTAACATTTCACATTTACGTTGTTCCAGTTTGATATTCACATAATTCAACACATTCAAATCACATTGGGGACATTCCCAAACTTGCCAAATTCAACATTTTCACGTTTTCATCTTTTATTTTGAAATTCACACCCAATTCCTTTTTCCCTTTTCCCTTCTCATTTCTACATTTTTCAACCGATTCAACCCATTCCAACTTTCAACTGTTCATCTTTTCTCTACCTATTCCACAACTTCCCACTTACCAAAAACTTCACATCTTTTATTTTGAAATTCAACCAAAATTCTCTAAAATTTCCTTTTTTCTACTCTAATTTCTACATTTTTCAACCGATTCAACCCATTCCAACTTTCAACTGTTCATCATTTTTCTACCTATTCAACAACTTCCCACTTACCAAAAACTTCACTTCTTTTATTTTGAAATTCACACCCAATTCCTTTTTCCCTTCTCATTTCTACATTTTCCAACCGATTCAACCCATTCCAACTTTCAACTGTTCATCATTTTTCTACCTATTCCACAACTTCCCACTTACCAAAAACTTCACATCTTTTATTTTGAAATTCACTCCCAATTCCTTTTTCCCTTCTCATTTCTACATTTTTCAACCGATTCAACCCATTGCAACTTTCAACTGTTCATCATTTTTCTACCTATTCCACAACTTCCCACTTACCAAAAACTTCACATCTTTTATTTTGAAATTCACACCCACTTCCTTTTTCCCTTCTCATTTCTACATTTTTCAACCGATTCAACCCATTTCAACTTTCAACTGTTCATCATTTCTTTACCTATTCCACAACTTAACAAAAACTTCACATCTTTTATTTTGAAATTCACACCCAGTTCCTTTTTCCCTTCTCATTTCTACATTTTTCAACCGATTCAACTCGTTTCAACATCATTCTGCAACATTCCTTCAATATTTATTCAACTTCTTCACCTTCACACGCAATTCCTTCAGGAATTGCAAATTCTAGTTATTATTCAACTTATTCCGCTCACTTTTTCGCTGATTAACTACTTCCACATACTTCAACCGATTCACTCCATTCCACTTTTCACTTATTCCAAAAATTCATGGCATGGGTGCTCACATTTTTCTCGTTCCAAAAATTTTCCGTTTTCGCATAATTCACAAATTTATGGCGATTTTTGCCCCATTCATTCTTAATGGCAGATTCAACATTTCACATTTACGTTGTTCCAGTTTCAAATTCACATGATTCAACACATTCAAATCACATTGGGGACATTCCCAAACTTGCCAAATTAAAAAATTTCACGTTTTCACTTTTAAAATTTGCATAATATTTTGCAAAATTTCATAAAATTTCGTTTTTCACTTCTAACTTCTACATTTTTCCACCGATTCAACTCGTTCCAACTTTCAACTATTCATCTTTTGCCTACCTATTCCACAACTTCCCACTTACCAAAAACTTCACATCTTTTATTTTGAAATTCAACCAAAATTCTCTAAAATTTCCTTTTTCTACTCTAATTTCTACATTTTTCAACCGATTCAACCCATTCCAACTTTCAACTGTTCATCATTTTTCTACCTATTCCACAACTTACCAAATACTTCACATCTTTTATTTTGAAATTCATTCCCAATTCCTTTTTCCCTTCTCATTTCTACATTTTTCAACCAATTCAACCCATTCCAACTTTCAACTGTTCATCATTTTTCTACCTATTCCACAACTTCCCACTTACCAAAAACTTCACATCTTTTATTTTGAAATTCACACCCAATTCCTTTTTCCCTTCTCATTTCTACATTTTTCAACCGATTCAACCCGTTCCAACTCTCAACTGTTCGTCATTTTTCTACTTATTCCACAACTTCCCACTTACCAAAAAATTCACATCTTTTATTTTGAAATTCACGCCCGATTCCCTTTTCCCTTCTCATTTCTACATTTTTCAACCGATTCAACCCATTCCAACTTTCAACTGTTGTTCGTTTTTCTACTTATTCCACAACTTCCCACTTACCAAAAAATTCACATCTTTTATTTTGAAATTCACGCCCAATTCCTTTTTCCCTTCTCATTTCTACATTTTTCAACCGATTCAACCCATTCCAACTTTCAACTGTTCATCATTTTTCTACCTATTCCACAACTTACCAAATACTTCACACCTTTTATTTTGAAATTCACTCCCAATTCCTTTTTCCCTTCCCATTTCTACATTTTTCAACCGATTCAACCCATTCCAACTTTCAACTGTTCATCATTTTTCTACCTATTCCACAACTTCCCACTTACCAAAAATTTCACATCTTTTATTTTGAAATTCCCACCCAATTCCTTTTTCCCTTCTCATTTCTACATTTTTCAACCGATTCAACCCATTCCAACTTTCAACTGTTCATCATTTTTCTACCTATTCCACAACTTCCCACTTACCAAAAACTTCACATCTTTTATTTTGAAATTCACACCCAATTCCTTTTTCCCTTCTCATTTCTACATTTTTCAACCGATTCAACCCATTCCAACTTTCAACTGTTCATCATTTTTCTACCTATTCCACAACTTCCCACGTCCCAAAAACTTCACATCTTTTATTTTGAAATTCACACCCAATTCCTTTTTCCCTTCTCATTTCTACATTTTTCAACCGATTCAACCCATTCCAACTTTCAACTGTTCATCATTTTTCTACCTATTCCACAACTTCCCACTTACCAAAAACTTCACATCTTTTATTTTGAAATTCACGCCCAATTCCTTTTTCCCTTCTCATTTCTACATTTTTCAACTCATTCAACCCATTCCAACTTTCAACTGTTCATCATTTTTCTACCTATTCCACAACTTCCCACTTACCAAAAAATTCACATCTTTTATTTTGAAATTCACGCCCAATTCCTTTTTCCCTTCTCATTTCTACATTTTTTAACCGATTCAACCCATTCCAACTTTCAACTGTTCATCATTTTTTCACCTATTCCACAACTTACCAAATAATTCACATCTTTTATTTTGAAATTCACACCCAATTCTCCTATATTTCCTTTTTCCCTTCTCATTTCTACATTTTTCAACCGATTCAACTCGTTTCAACGTCATTCTGCAACATTCCTTAAATATTTATTCAACTTCTTCACCTTCACACGCAATTCCTTCAGGAATTGCAAATTCTAGTTATTATTCAACTTATTCCGCTCCCTTTTTCGCCGATTAACTACTTCCACATACTTCAACCGATTCACTCCGTTCCACTTTTCACTTATTCCAAATATTCATGGCATGGGTGCTCACTTTTTTTTCCTTCCAAAAATTTTCCGTTTTCGCGAAATTCACAAATTTACGGCGATTTTTGCCCCATTCATTCTTAATGGCAGATTCAACATTTCACATTTACGTTGTTCCAGTTTCAAATTCACATGATTCAACACATTCAAATCACATTGGGGACATTCCCAAACTTGCCTAATTCAAAACTTTCACGTTTTCATCTTTTATTTTGAAATTCACACCAAATTCCTTTTTCCCTTTTCCATTCTCATTTCTACATTTTTCAACCGATTCAACCCATTCCAACTTTCAACTGTTCATGTTTTCTCTACCTATTCCACAACTTCCCACTTACCAAAAACTTCACATCTTTTATTTTGAAATTCAACCAAAATTCTCTAAAATTTCCTTTTTTCTACTCTAATTTCTACATTTTTCAACCGATTCAACCCATTCCAACTTTCCACTGTTCATCTTTTCTCTACTTATTCCACAACTTCCCACTTACCAAAAAATTCACATCTTTTATTTTGAAATTCACACCCAATTCCTTTTTCCCTTCTCGCTTCTACATTTTTCAACAGATTCAACCCATTCCAACTTTCAACTGTTCATCATTTTTCTACCTATTCCACAACTTCCCAAAAACTTCACATCTTTTATTTTGAAATTCACACAATTCCCTTTTCCTTTCTCATTTCTACATTTTTCAACCGATTCAACCCATTCCAACTTTCAACTGTTCATCATTTTTCTACCTATTCCACAACTTCCCACTTACCAAAAACTTCACATCTTTTATTTTGAAATTCACACCCAATTCCTTTTTCCCTTTTCATTTCTACATTTTTCAACCGATTCAACCCATTTCAACTTTCAACTGTTCATCATTTTTCTACCTATTCCACAACTTACCAAAAATTTCACATCTTTTATTTTGAAATTCACACCCAATTCCTTTTTTCCTTCTCATTTCTACATTTTTCAACCGATTCAACTCGTTTCAACATCATTCTGCAACATTCCTTAAATATTTATTCAACTTCTTCACCTTCACACGCAATTCCTTCAGGAATTGCAAATTCTAGTTATTATTATACTACATCTTCCGCTCACTTTTTCGCTGATTAACTACTTCCACATACTTCAACCGATTCACTCCATTCCACTTTTCACTTATTCCAAATATTCATGGAATGGGTGCTCACATTTTTCTCGTTCCAAAAATTTTCCGTTTTCGCAAAATTCACAAATTTTCGGCGATTTTTGCCCCATTCATTCTTAATGGCAGATTCAACATTTCACATTTATGTTGTTCCAGTTTGAAATTCACATAATTCAACACATTCAAATCACATTGGGGACATTCCCAAACTTGCCAAATTTAACATTTTCACGTTTTCATCTTTTATTTTGAAATTCACACCCAATTCCTTTTTCCCTTTTCCCTTCTCATTTCTACATTTTTCAACCGATTCAACCTCTTTTCTCTACCTATTCCACAACTTCCCACTTACCAAAAACTTCACATCTTTTATTTTGAAATTCAACCAAAATTCTCTAATTTCCTTTTTTCTACTCTAATTTCTACATTTTTCAACCGATTCAACCCATTCCAACTTTCAACTGTTAATCATTTTTCTACCTATTCAACAACTTCCCACTTACCAAAAACTTCACTTTTATTTTGAAATTCACACCCAATTCCTTTTTCCCTTCTCATTTCTACATTTTTCAACCGATTCAACCCATTCCAACTTTCAACTGTTCATCATTTTTCTACCTATTCCACAACTTCCCACTTACCAAAAAATTCACATCTTTTATTTTGAAATTCACTCCCAATTCCTTTTTCCCTTCTCATTTCTACATTTTTCAACCGATTCAACCCATTTCAACTTTCAACTGTTCATCATTTCTTTACCTATTCCACAACTTAACAAAAACTTCACATCTTTTATTTTGAAATTCACACCCAGTTCCTTTTTCCCTTCTCATTTCTACATTTTTCAACCGATTCAACTCGTTTCAACATCATTCTGCAACATTCCTTAAATATTTATTCAACTTCTTCACCTTCACACGCAATTCCTTCAGGAATCGCAAATTCTAGTTTATTATTTATTATTACTCTTATTATTTATTGTTTGTGCCTTTTTGTTTTTTATATTGCGTCGTTTACTTGTATGTCTATCGTGTAATATGTCTTGTCACCGTGGGATAGAGAAAACATAATTTCGATCTCTTTGTGTGTCTCGGCATGTGAAGAAGTTGACAATAAAGCAGACTTTGACTTTGACATGGCAAAACTGGGAACGAGACATGACAAATCTCCCTCGAAATAAAACTTGAAATCACCTTTCTTCTTGTTTGTTTTCAATCGCGCATCGCATTCAGCCATCCTGCCCAACAGTAAAACTCATAATTGACGACACATCGTTTGATGCGATGGTGCAATCCTTGATGGTGTGTTATTGTCAAATATTGTTTGTTTTTTAATCTCCATCGCGGACCAGACGTCATACGGAGGCAGTATCACTGCGCATGCGCACTATGGATCCGATGCGCAGAATGGATGCGCAAGACACGTCAGCTATATAAAGAGCGAGAGTTCAGTTTTCTTCCTATTAGTTTCAATTCACAGTTTAATTAGCAGTTTCAATCAGCAAATAACAAAATGCGTATTACAGGTAATATTTTATTTCACAACACTTTGCCTTGTTCCTTTCGTCGCTGCTGTTCACTTCAAACACGCTCCATACGAACGCAATGCTCTGGTATCAGACGCTTGCTCGATCACCTGCTCGTTTGCTGTCACAATGTACCCTACACAAATCCGAAACATTTGTTGCGGCTCCGAGTCACGACGAGGGGCAAGTTTTGGTTTCCAAGGGTGTTTTTATTCCTCTTCAACTTCTCTCCCATACAGAGCCGCCGTTTTCACATGTCCGCACGTCACTTTCCTCTCTTTTCAGTTGATCGCGGTGGTGCCTTTACAGGCAGTCGGAGAAATCAACGGCAACAAAAAAAATACATCCAGCCTAGTTAACACCATACCAAAGACTATAAAAATGGGACCCATTGCCTCCCTGCGTGTGTGACGATCATTGGGACTTAAAAAAACAAAAACAAACAAACAAACAAAAAAATTTGGGTGCGTATTATACATGGGTACAGGCTTTTTTCCAGCATCAACATGCCATTTTTAGGGTGCGTATTATACATGGGGGCGCATTATACACCGAAAAAAACGGTAATTGATCGTCGATATATATTTTTTTTCTGTGCGGCTTGGCGGCCTGGTACCAAGTGACCCACAGACCGGTACCGGTCCGCGGCCCGGTGGTTGGGGACCACTGCCCTAGATGGATTGCCCTCCCAAGCTGATGAGCTCCATCTACCCGAAGCAACTGGTTTTGAGGCGGCAGTCACACGCCTTCGCCCCCTCTCCTGTTAGTAGAAGCAGTTCTGCCGGGCTTTGAGTCAAAGCCACGCGTGCAGGCCAGGAGTTGGACTTTGGTTGTCAGAGGCTCTTTGAGACGCATGCCTTATGGGAGCTTTTTATAGGCAGTGGGAGCTTATCCCCGCTAACGCAATCCCCCCCCCCCCCCCCCCGGCGTAACAACCTTTGGAAACTCAAAGACAGTATGATTATAACAAGGGTTAATGGGTTTCCAACTGTGTGAGTGGTCATTGAACACACCTCGCGCGGAACGCGTGTGAGAACTTAAAAAAAGAAAAGAAAAGGTGTCAAACATACGGCCGGGCACACTGTTTTGATCAGAGTAGAAGACAACATCGTTTTGATCAGAGAAGACAGACCCAACACAGCAGACAGCAGCAATGCCACTTGGTGTGCCTTATATATGGACCAAATTCCGGCCCGCGTCTAAATTTAAACTGGCCTGAAGCATTGTGTCATAAAATCAATCATAAGTGGCCCACTGAAGACTATGAATCATGAATCAAAAAGACTATGGATCATTATTTTGTGATTATAAAGTAATTTGTGGCGTCTGAAGTAGAAATAAAAAAGATAAAATGGAGAATGATTTGATTTGGATTAAAAATCTGACATGATGCAACCTGGCCTGTCACAAACACCAATATCACCCTTCTTATTTACTTATTAACGTAATACATCTAATAAAAAATTCATTCACTTTCATAAAATTGTTAATTTATTATTTTAATCTTTAACCATTTACTTTTGAAGTTTACTGATCTATCTGTTTAGTTTTGTACTTATTAAAGTAAGCCTTACGTTTATTTTGAGTGTTGTGTGATATTAATATTATTGATATATTGTTATTGTTTTCAGTTATTATATTGTGATTGCATTAATGGTGCGCCTTATAGTCCGGTGCGCCTTATATATGGACAAAGTTTTAAAATGGGCCATTCATTGAAGGTGCGCCTTATAGTCCGGTGTGCCTTATAGTCCGAAAAATACGGTATTCGTGGAGTTGATGAGACATTGATTGTTACTGAAGAGTTTCTTGAGTTGGTGCCAATGATGGACACCACAACAGCCGAAGACATTTTAGACATTTGTCTAAGGAAATCTGAGGTGTTTCATACGTAAAACAAATGTTCATTAAATTTCAACATTTTCCTAATACTCTTGTGCTTCTTTACACTAAAAAAAAGGAAGGACATGATATTTTGGTTATTTATAACAGACTATGGTATAATTTTAACAGTCCGGCCCACTTGACATCTACCGAGGCCGCGTGTGGCCCACAATGTGAAATGAGTTCGACACCCCTGCCCTAAACCATGACGTTGAACAATTTTTTCAGGTCATTTGTCAGTTGTTTTGAGGCTCCCATGTTGCTACTCTTCAGAGAAGATGCAAAGAGGAGAGCAACTGCCCTCACCAGTGCTCCATCGTGCCAACCCCTTAATATTTATTTACAATTATTTGTGATGTAATGTAAAGCTTGTTTCATATATAAGCATAGATTCACTAAACAAGAGATAGGAGTAATTTTCCGTTTGCAATCCTTTTGATCATGCACTTAAGCTTTTTGCAAATATTTCTGTTTATTATTCTCATTGGTTTTAATTGTCGTATATGTTCAGAATAAAAATCGCTCACTGTGTCTGTAGGGGGTTATCGGATAATATCTTCTAAAATATGCATACAATACAGCTGTCCATTTTTGTAGTGCTTGCTAGCAAACAATATGAACAAGAGGAATATTGTTAAATGCTTTGTGTAGCTAATTTTTGTGACGTTATGCATACTTTGTCAGGCGAGTAACGGGTATAAACAAAAAAACTCAACTTCCAACATAGCGAATCAGTCGATTTTATGAGCAAAATTCACAATGACACTTTGAGTTCAAGACTTGAGTTTTCAAAAGAAAAGATAACAATAAGGACTATTCCCAATCAATCCTAACAACCAAATGTTTCATTTCCCAAGGTGATTAATGTGACGAAATGTTATTTTAGCAAGTGTTTTGGTCTGTCTTGCAATCTTTAGCTAGGTATAGCAAATTATCAACTCAGATAGTGCTCATTTAGAGTTGACAACTTCAACCACCAACTGTATCTAACCCGTGCATAGATCCCGACACTAGCAAACAGAAAAAGAAACTTACAAAACACATTTCGAGGCTTGTCATTGGACAATAGCAACTACATCATGCATTTCGTATTCAGGGCACAGTTTCCAGATTGGTTTTCTGGACAGAGTATCCTACACAGTAACGAATAAATAAATAAAAAATGTGCAAGAGATAAGTACCAACAATTTCAAAATGATTTTTTGGGGGGAAAAATGAAGAGGATGTTACCAGATATGTGGTCCTCTTTGATGGGCATCTTTAACATGCATAAAATTGACCCTCGGCCCCTAAAGTATTCCATAGTGCGAGTAAATTTTTCGTCTACTCACACAAATGTAACCAAGGAATTAATCGATTTTTTTTTTTTTATTATATTATTATTTTCATTCAATTGTTGTCTGTACCGCTTATCCTCACGTGGGACAAGTGTGCGCTGAAGCTTATCTCAGATGACGAGTAGTGGACACCCTGAACCGGTTGCCACCCACTTGCAGGGCAAACATAACAACAGTACCTGGAGAAAACACCCACAGAGGAGAACATTAAACTCCTCACCGGAAGGCCGGAATCCAATCCTGCACCTCTGACCTGTGAGCCGACGGCCTAACCGGTGCTTCATTGTGCCGCCGCCGCTTTTTTTTTTTTTTTTTTAATAATCATAAAGGGATAAGAATTTAACAAATGTTTTTGAAATTTATTTAAAATATCAACATAATAGATTTTTTGAGGAAAGTGGTACTTGCAGCTCTAAAATTTAAAATCTGACACAAGATCCATGATATTGGTATTGGCTTATCATACTCGTGATCAGTATCAGCAGTTTAAAACCCTGATTAGAACGCCCATAAAAATGTATCCAGTGAAACCTCGGTTAACGGAATACAATCCGTTCCGACAAGTCGGTCGCTATCCGAAACGGTCGCTCTCCGAATCAATGGTCCCCATTAGAAATAGTAAAATAAATCAAAATAAAATTAAAAAATCAATGAGAACAGTTATAATACAGTAAAAATCTAATCAAATAAACGTAAAAATCGAATCAAATAAATGTAAAAAATTAAAGAAAGAATTTAAACATGAGAAAACATTTAGTAAACAAAGAAGAACATCTTATTTTGTTCTTCAGTTGACGTAGGTGTTCGCTAACCAACCGCGCCTTCTTTTTTTTTTTTTTTTTCAAAATTTTTGGTCATTATCCGAATTGTTCGCTATCACTGGCGAAGTGAAATACAGTACTTGAACTTGAGGATTCTTGAGGCGAAAATAGTCCTAGGAAGTAAATGAGTTTTAGTAGCAGTTAATAAACTTACAAATAGTTTCAAACATTGCTGTACCCTATAGATTTTCATACTTTTTTTTTCTTTGCCATGTTGCCAAAAATACGTGAGATTTTGTGCAAATAACTTGGGTAGTTTCCAAAATTAAACCAGTTACTAGGCACATTTGGAAATGCTTCTGCTAGCCAGTTGGCTGACTTGCACTTTGTTTACGGGGTATAATGTGGCGCGGGCGAAGCAGTCACACTTCCTGTCACTCAATTAATGTTCCATTTAGGAACTTGCACCGTTGGGTATGCCTGTTATCATACCAAAGTGTCCCATATTATAGAATCTTTATATTTATACTTATACTGTTGCACTCCTAATAATCAGTAGTTTACACAATCCAGTGTGCCAAAGTACTAATAGAAGATTTTTTATTTTTTTTCTGTGCTTGTTTAAAGGCTGAGGTGATGTACAAGAGGAACCCAAAATTGCTAAATCAGCTACAGCACTGTGAGGATTCTGGGATCCCCCTTGTGGCGATTCTTGGTGAACAGGAGCTAAAAGATGGCGTTGTCAAACTCCGTGTTGTGGCCACCAGAGAGGAGGTACAGTTTGCAGTGCACTTTATTGTGCAAATTATTCAGACCGTGTTCAGTTTTATTTTAAAGAAAATGGAGGGAAAAGAAATAGATATTGAGATGGGCATTATACAGTGCCTTGTGAAAGTATTCGGCCCCCTTGAACCTTTCAACATTTCGCCACATTTCAGGCTTCAAACATAAAGATATAACATTTTAATTTTTTGTCAAGAATCAACAAGTGGGACACAATCGTGAAGTAGAACGAAATTTATTGGATAATTTAAACTTTTTTAACAAATAAAAAACTGAAAAGTGGGGCGTGCAATATTATTCGGTCCCTTTACTTTCAGTGCAGCAAACTCACTCCAGAAGTTCAGTGAGGATCTTTGAATGGACTGGTGCCAGCGGAACCGCCTCCAGATTAACAGATAAACAAAGGAGCTGGTGGTGGACTTCCGCCGGCGCAAAGACCCCCCTCGCCGGTGAACATCCAGGGAACGGAGGTAGAGATTGTGGACTCTTACAAGTACCTGGGTGTTCACCTGAACAATAAACTGGACTGGACTAGTAACACTCAGGCCCTATACAAGAAGGGCCAGAGCAGACTCCACCTGCTGCGCAGACTGAGGTCCTTCGGAGTGAGGGACAGCCTCCTGAGGACCTTCTACGTCTCTGTGGTGGCGTCCACCATTTTTTATGGGGTCGTCTGCTGGAGCAGCGGCATCACTGCAGCGGAGAGGAAGAGGCTGGACAAGGTGGTGAAGAAAGCCGGCTCTGTCCTCGGCTGCAGTCTGGACCGGGTGGAGGTGGTGGGGGAGAGGAGGATGGTGGCTAAGCTGTCCTCCATCATGGACAACGTCTCCTACCCCCTTCATGAGACTGTCAGAGCCCTGGAGAGCTCCATCAGTGACCGGCTTCGTCACCCACGATGCACCCCCGAGAGGCATCGCAGGTCCTTCCTCCCTGCTGCCATCAGACTATACAACCAGGCTAAATCACTGTAGCTTTAATTTAACGTGCAATAATAACGTGCAATAACCGTGTGTGAAGTCATATGTGCAATATCCGTCTACCTCATACTCTTTTTACCTGCTTTTGCACTGTTTTTTCCTTC
The DNA here is from genome assembly GCF_033458585.1 of Syngnathus typhle. Lineage (NCBI taxonomy): Eukaryota > Metazoa > Chordata > Actinopteri > Syngnathiformes > Syngnathidae > Syngnathus > Syngnathus typhle. The sequence goes on along the minus strand of NC_083738.1, from coordinate 2,549,204 downwards.
CCTTGCACTGTTTTTTTATCTAATCATTTCTTTATCTCCACTGTGTGTAAAAGTGCATTGTGTACATACTGTCCATATTTTTTTAAATTATATATATCTTTTACTTTTTAAAATCTTTTACCCCCTTCCCTGCATGCGTGTGTGCGTGTATGTTAAGTGTACTGCTGCTTACACAGGAGTTTCCCCATTGAGGAAATAATAAAGGACTATCTTATCTTATCTTATGATCCAATGTTGTCCTAAATGACTGATAATGATAAATAGAATGCACCTGTGCGTAATCAAGTCTCCGTATAAATGCACCTGTTCTTTGATAGTCTCAGGGTTCTGTTTAAAGCGCAGAGAGAACCATGAAGACAAAGGAACACACCAGGCAGGTCCGAGATACTGTTGTGGAGAAGTTTAAAGCCGGATTTGGATACAAAAAGATTTCCCAAGCTTTAAACATCTCAAGGAGCATTGTGCAAGCAATTGTATTGAAATGGAAGGAGTATCAGACCACTGCAAATCTACCAAGACCCGGCCGTCCCTCCAAACTTTCATCTCAAACAAGGAGAAGACTGATCAGAGATGCAGCCAAGAGGCCCATGATCACTCTGGATGAACTGCAGCTAACTACAGCTAAGGTGGGAGAGTCTGTCCATAAGACAACAATCAGTCGTGCACTGCACAAATCTGTGTGTTGACACACCAAACATGTGGAAGAAGGTGCTCTGGTCAGATGAAACCAAAATTGAACTTTTTGGCCACAATGCAAAACGATATGTTTGGCGTAAAAGCAACACAGCTCATCACCCTGAACACCATCCCCACTGTCAAGCATGGTGGTGGCAGCATCATGGTTTGGGCCTGCTTTTCTTCAGCAGGGACAGGGAAGATGGCTAAAATTGATGGGAAGATGGATGGAGCCAAATACAGGACCATTCTGGAAGAAAACCTGTTGGAGTCTGCAAAATACCTGAGACTGGGACGGAGATTTATCTTCCAACAAGACAATGATCCAAAACATGAAGCCAAATCTACAATGGAATGGTTCACAAATAGACATATCCAGGTGTTAGAATGGCCAAGTCAAAGTCCAGACCTGAATCCAATCGAGAATCTGTGGAAAGAGCTGAAGACTGCTGTTCACAAACGCTCTCCATTCAACCTCACTAAGCTCGAGCTGTTGTGCAAGGAAGAATGGGCAAGAATTCCAGTCTCTCAATCTGCAAAACTGATAGAGACATACCCCAAGCGACATGCAGCTGTAATTGCAGCAAAAGCTGGTGCTACAAAGTATTAGCGCAAGGGGGCCGAATAATATTGCACGCCCCACTTTTCAGTTTTTTATTTGTAAAAAAAGTTTTAATTATCCAATTAACTTTGTTCCACTTCACCATTGTGTCCCACTTGTTGTTGATTCTTGACAAAAAAAAATCACTTTTATATCTTTATGTTTGAAGCCTGAAATGTCGCGAAATGTTGAAAGGTTCAAGGGAGCCGAATACTTTCGCAAGGCACTGTATATACGTGTGTGTGTGTGTGTGTGTGTGTGTGTGTGTGTGTGTGTGTGTGTGTGTGTGTGTGTGTGTGTGTGTGTGTGTGTGTGTCTGTGTCTGTGTCTGTGTCTGTGTCTGTGTCTGTGTGTGTCTGTGTGTGTCTGTGTGTGTCTGTGTGTGTCTGTGTCTGTCTGTGTCTGTGTGTGTCTGTGTGTGTCTGTGTGTGTCTGTGTCTGTGTGTCTGTGTGTCTGTGTGTGTCTGTGTCTGTGTGTGTCTGTGTCTGTGTGTGTCTGTGTCTGTGTGTGTCTGTGTGTGTCTGTGTCTGTGTGTGTCTGTGTGTGTGTGTGTCTGTGTGTGTGTGTCTGTGTCTGTGTGTCTGTGTCTGTCTGTGTCTGTGTCTGTGTCTGTGTCTGTGTCTGTGTCTGTGTCTGTGTCTGTGTCTGTGTGTGTGTCTGTGTGTGTGTCTGTGTGTCTGTGTGTGTGTCTGTGTCTGTGTGTGTGTCTGTGTGTGTGTCTGTGTGTCTGTGTGTGTGTGTGTGTCTGTGTGTGTGTCTGTGTGTGTGTCTGTGTGTGTGTCTGTGTGTGTGTGTCTGTGTGTGTGTGTCTGTGTGTGTGTGTGTGTGTCTGTGTGTGTGTGTGTGTGTGTGTGTCTGTGTGTCTGTGTGTGTGTGTGTGTGTGTGTGTGTGTGTGTGTGTGTTTATTTTCAAGAGTTTTTATTCGCCATGTTTGAGCATGCCAAACAAGGAATTTGACTTCGATACATCACAGCCTCTGTTCAACATTTAGATGACTAATAATACAAATATTCTCAAGCATCCCCAGATCTCCCAGGAGGGCCAAAACCCCCTCAAAACTCCAACTAGGGGAAATGAGAAACCTTGAGAAGAGACCACAGATGGGAGGGTCCCTCTTCCAGGATGACCAGGCTGCAATGGATGCGGAGAGAACACATAGTACAAACAGTGTAGACAATTCAAAAAAGGTGTGGAGAGCAGGATGGTATTGCACAGCAATGACTCTGAGACTCTAAGAGTAGTGTGAGTTAATCCAAGCAACAGCCTGGGGGAAGAAGCTGTCTCTGTCTCTGCTGGTTTTTGCGTACAGAGCTCTATAACGCCGTCCGGAGGGGAGTAGTTCAAACGGACTGCAACCTGGGTGAGAGGGGTCTGTAGAGATGTAACTTGCACGTTTCCTGGTCCTGGAAAGGTACAAGTCTTGGATAGATTTGTAGGTTGATTCCAATTTTCTTTTCTGCAGTTCTGATTGTCCGTTACAGTCTGTGCTTGTCTTGTTGGAGGCCAATCCAAACCAGACAGTGATGGAGGTGCAGAGGACAGACTGGGTGATGGCAGTGTAGAAGGTCTTCAGCAGCTCCCGTGGCAGGTTGAACCTCTTGAGCTGTCTCAGGAAGTGCAGCCTCTGCTGGGCTTTCTTCCGGTCAGAGTCTATGGACCATTTCAGGTCCCGAGAGATTGTAGTTCCCAGGAACTTGAAGGTGTCTGCGGAGAGAATAGTATTACTGCGGATAGTGAGGGGTCAAAGTGGTGAAGGGTCTCCATGGGAAGCTGTTGATCCACTGACAGGTCGTGGCAGGCACCGCAAGCTGGATGAGCTTCTGTTGGAGGATGTCAGAAGCGATGGTGTTAAACGCTGAGCTGAAATCCACAAACAGGATCCTGGCGTACGTTCCTGGGGTGTCCAGGTGGTCCAGGATGTAGTGCAGTCCCATGCTAACTGCATCATCCACCGACCTGTTTGCCCGGTAGGCAAACAGGAGGGGGTCAAACAGGGGGCCTCTGACATCCTTCAAGTGGTTCAGCACTAACATCTCGAAAGATTTCATGACCACAGATGTCAGAGCGACAGGTCTATACTAATTCAAACCTGTGATGGCTGGCTTCTTGGCCACTGGAACGATGGTGGAGCTCTTGAAGCACGAGGGCACCTCACACAGCTCCAGGGAACGGTTGAAGATCCGTGCAAAGGTGGGTGCCAGCTGCACAGACTTTCAAGCAGGAAGGTGACACGCCGTCTGGGCCCGGTGCCTTCCTGATCTTTTGTCTCCGGAACATCTGGCGCACTTCCTCCTCGCGGGTCTGGAGTGCGGGCGCGGCCTCTGCAAGAGAGAGAGTAGGTGACAACGGTGATGGAGGTGTGCACAGAGCGGTTGTGGGGGGAGTATGTAGATTGTGCTGGAGGAGGTCCTGTTGTGTGGGAGGACCGATCAAACCTGCAGTAGAACCTGTTTAGCTGGTTAGCAAGCCTTGGGCTCTCCACAGGACTTTGTGCAGCCTCCTGAGGTTCGGTGTAAACCAAGATTTGTCGTTGTTGTACGTGCAGAAGGTCTTGGTTTGCACACACAGATCCTCACAAAAACTGATGTGTGATGTGACCGTGTCAGTGAGTTCATGCAGGTCTGAAGTTGCAGCTTCAAAAACTCCCCAATCGGTGCAGTCAAAGCAGGCTTGGAGATCCTGCCTTGACTCCACTCTCCACTCCCTCACAGACCTCACCACAGGCTTAGAAGTTTTTAGTTTCTGCCTGTAGGCCGGGATCAGATGAACTAGACAGTGGTCCGAGAGTCCTAAAGCTGCACCAGCCACAGAGTGGTATGCATCCTTAATTACGGTGTAGCAGTGGTCCAGTGTCTGTGCCCCTCTGGTGGGACACGTTATGTGCTGTCTGTATCTGGGGAGTTCGTGTGCGCGGTTCGCCCTGTTGTGTATGTGTATACTAGGGGTGTAAATCGCGGGTTTTGCCACGATACGATATCATATCGATACAAAGAACTACGATACGATATTTGCCGATATCTTAAAGTCTGCTGCGATTCATTCACGATATATCACGATATAGTGCTCTACGATCGATTTTTTTTTTTAAATAAAAAATATAGAACAATATCCTGATTTATAACAATTCATATGCAAAATCAACAAGGTACTGCAAAGAGTATTGTAGTATACAAAGTGCTTATTTTAACACTGAACTTTGATGTCGTGTTTTTTCTTTAAATGTGCGGCGAGATTTGTGCTCCCTGAATATTTGATCCCCGCATGGCAGGATTTATAAACTGCACGTGTCTTGTCCGTTGAGCCATATTTTCTTTGGAATCCAAAGTGCTTCCAAACAAATGACTTGAAGCCTAAAGGGGAGCAAATTTCCTCGTCTTTTTGGACACTAGCCATAGCACCAGCCCAGGAGCCGCGTACTAGTTGTCGACTCCCCTTTCACGTGCGTGCTCTGCTCACAACACAACACGCGCGCACTGCTCCCGGAAGGAGGAAGCAAGCAACAATGAACTGGATTTAAAAATAAAGTCGCGTCTAATATCCGAGGTCAAACACGGCGATATAAATCGATGTTTATGTTTAGCATCGATGCCAATAAATCGTAGAGCATTATATCGATTAATCGATGTGTATCGATGAATCGTTACACCCCTAGTGTATACATGTGTATATTCATGTGTGTATACATGTGTGTATACATGTGTGTATACATGTGTATGTATACATGTGTATGTATACATGTGTATGTATACATGTGTGTGTATGTATACATGTGTATGTATGTATACTGTACATCAGTGGTTCTTAACCTTGTTGGAGGTACCGAACCCCACCAGTTTTATATGGCCATTCAGCGAACCCGTTTTTTGTGAAAAAATAAAAAAATATTGTTTTCACAACCAAAAGGTGCACATAAAGGCCTTTAATTTTCTCAAAAAACGGAGGTGCGCCTTTTGATAAGGTACGCCTTTTGTGTGGACCAAATTAAAAAATCTGTCATGTTGCTTTGTGTGGCTTCCGTAATATACAGGCGTAATATGAAGAGCCGATGAACCAATCAGAGGACATATGTTTTACGTACGTAGATCGGGACTAAAAAAACAGGACTAGGCGTTACACACTGAGGAGGACGTACCTTCACCGCCATTGGTAAATAAATAGTTTTTTTTTTCATGTATAATGCACCCCCATGTTAATACGCACCCTAAAAATGGCATGTCAATACTGGAAAAAAGCCTGTACCCATGTATAATACGCACCCAAATTTTGACTCCTACTTAAGTCCGTAAACGTAAAATTATTTCAGAAAATATATCATTTTGGGGAACAACCGGATGTTATTCTGCCGGTCAGTATCACTGCGCACACGCTAGCAAACTCAATAGCGAAGAAATGTTTCGGATTTGTGTAGGGTACATTGTGACAGCAAACGAGCAGGTGATCGAGCAAGCGTCTGATACGAGAGCATTGTGTTCGTATTAGGGATGCACCGAAATAAAAATTCTTGGCCAAAACCGAAAACCAAAAATGAGGAAACCAAGGCCGAAAACCGAAACACCGAAAGAAATGATTGTCAGTTATTAGAACCACAGCATTTATGGATTTATTTATATTAAATATTATATTATATTAATATTATCTTTATGATATTATTATTATCTTATATAATATTATATTATTTATATTTATTTATATATTTATATTTTATTTATATAGGATTTATTTTCAGCAATGCATGTTTTGCAAATCGCTATCCGTGGGTCTTTCTCTGAGATAGTGAAATCAGTCCACACCGCAGACATGCTGGCTCTTATCCCGTTGTCCCGCATGCTGGCTGCGCTGTTTGCTCACGTCATCACAAGTTTCGGCCGTGTTGTTTCGGTGATTTAGGTCTTTCGGCCAAAAACCGAAAATGCACTTTTGGGTCATTTTTGGCCGAATATTTTCGGTGGCCGAATTTTCGGTGCATCCCTAGTTCGTATGGAGCGTGTTTGAAGTGAACAGCAAAGAAGAAGGCGCATCTGTAATGGCGGCTTCTGTATCATATCCCGATAAAAAAGAAAATCTAAAAAAAAAAAAAAAAAAAAAATTAAAATTGTACCCATGTATAATGCGCACCCCAGATTTTACGACAATAAATTAGTTAAATTTGCGCATTATACATGGAAAAAAACGGTACTATCGTTTGCGCAAACCTGTTTTGAGAGAAGTAATATACAGGCACCCAATGAACCAATCAGAGGACATTACGTTTTACGTCGATCGGGGCAGTAAACCAACCAGACGACTGGATAAAACACGTAGAGGAGTAGTACCTCCGCTGCCATTGGTAAATAAATACTATTGTTTGAGCAAAGTACGTACCTCCGCCGCCATTTAAAAATAAATACTACCGTTTGTGCAAATCTGTAAAGTTGTTTTGTGTGGCTTCTGCTACACAGAGACGTAATATACAGGCACCCGATGAACCAATCAGACGACACGTACAGGAATACGTACCTCCGCCACCATTGCTAAATAATACTACACCGTGTTCCACATTATTATGCAAATGATATTTATCTCAGATTTTGCTAAATAGTCGATGCAAATGAGTCAGCATAATTTTCAAGTCATCAACCATTAGTTTAATGAATTCAAATGTTATTGAACAAACCTCCCAATGATAACAGAATTTTTCAAAAATAAAAAACTTAAAATGCACTGTTCCAAATTACTACGCACAACAGAGTTTTATAACATTTTATAGGTTGTTATGAACTGAAATGCTCATCTTTAGAATTTACAGCATTAGTCAAAGTCAAAGTCAAAGTCAGCTTTATTGTCAATCTCTCCACATGTCACAACACACAAAGGAGGTCATATTTACTAAAATCAAAAGCTATTTCAATCAAAAACATCTTAACAGGTCAAGTTACATTTTAACATAGGACCCTTTATTTGATAGCAGCTTCACAATTCTTGCATCCATTGACCTTGTGAGTTTTTGGAGAGTTTCTGCTTGAATTTCTTTGCAGGATGTCAGAATAGCCTCCCAGAGCTGCTGTTTGGATGTGAACTGCCTCCCACCCTCATAGATCTTTTGCTTGAGGATGCTCCAAAGGTTCTCAATAGGGTTGAGGTCAGGGGAGGATGGGGGCCACACCATGAGTTTCTCTCCTTTTATGCCCATAGCAGCCAATGATGCAGAGGTATTCCTTGCAGCATGAGATGGTGCATTGTCATGCATGAAGATGATTTTGCTACGGAAAGCACGGTTCTTCTTTTTGTACCATGGAAGAAAGTGGTCAGTCAGAAACTCCACATACTTTACAGATGTCATTTTCACACCTTCAGGGACCCTAAAGGGGCCAACCAGCTCTCTCCCCATGATTCCGGCCCAAAACATGACTCCGCCACCTCCTTGCTGACGTCGCAGCCTTGTTAGGACATGGTGGCCGTCCACCAACCATCCACGACTCCATCCATCTGGACCATCCAAGGTTGCACGGCACTCATCAGTGAACAAGACTGTTTGAAAATTAGTCTTCATGTATTCCTGGGCCCACTGCAGCCGTTTCTGCTTGTGAGTGTTGTTTAGGGGTGGCCGAATAGAGGGTTTACGCATAACTGCAAGACTCTGGAGGATCCTACACCTTGATGTTCGTGGGACTCCAGAGGCACCAGCAGCTTCAAATATCTGTTTGCTACTCTGTAATGGCATTTTAGCAGCTGCTCTCTTAATCCGATGTTTTTGTCTGGCAGAAACCTTCCTCGTTGTGCCTTTATCTGCACGAACCCGTGTGCTCTGAATCAGCCACAAATCTCTTTACAGTACGATGATCACGCTTAAGTTTTCGTGAAATATCTAAGGTCTTCATACCTTGTCCAAGGCATTGAACTATTTCACGCTTTTCGACAGCAGAGATATCCTTTTTCTTTCCCATGTTGCTTGGAAATGGTCATCTGCTTAATAATGTGGAACGCCATTCCTAAGTAGTTTTTCCTTAATTGGGCTCACCTGGCAGACTATCACAGGTGTCTGAGATTGATTTCAGTGATCCAAAGAGCCCTGACACACAATACCGTCCATGAGTTTAATTGAAAAACAAAAAATGTAATCTTTATGACACTTAAATACAATTTGCATAATAATTTGGAACACGGTGTATTTCTCCATGCAAAGTACGTACCTCTGTCGCCATTGATAAAAAAAATACTACCGTTCGTGCAAGTTTGTAAAGTTGTTTTGTGTGGCTTCCACCACACAGAAACGTAATAAACAGGCGTAATATGTAGACCAGATGAACCAATCAGAGGACATTACGTTTTACGTAGATCGGGGCGGTAAGCCAATCAGAGGACTTCACGTAAGATGTAGAGTACGTACCTCCGCTGCCATTGATAAATAAATACAATCGTTTGTGCAAAGAAACAGCATTAGGACCCTCTAAAATAGCATAGACAATGAGACATGCTTACGAGGCACAATTCAAGCTTCCTGGACAGCCGGGATCATTGCCGTGACAACGACGAGACAATGATGAGGAAAATTGGCATGTCAGATGGCGAACTTGCCCAACTAATTAATTTGGATACCGAAGATGAGGACTTGGACGGATTTGCGTATGAATATCCATCAACAAGAATGTGAGTACAGTCGAGTACATGGTTAAACAGTAGAATAAAGTATAACCGTCAGATGGTGAACTTTCCCAACTGTTTAATTTGGATACAGAAGACGAGGACTTGGACGGATTTGCGTATGAATATCGATCAACAATGATGTGAGTACAGTAGAGTATATGGTTAAACAGTAGAATAAAGTACAACCAAACTCACTTTCTTGCTCCCGTGACTTTTTTTTTTTTTTTTTTTTACCGTAAATTATGGCATGCATGCGCTCTATAATGCAGTGCGCCCTGTGTGTATTAAATACAAAATAGACCCCGTAATTTAGTCTGTGCCTTTTAACCCGAAGCGCCTTATCGTCGTGTTTTTTTCAAATTAAAAAAAAACTTGCCGTGCATGAACGTCACTTTGTTCAAACAACAAAACTAACACAATGCAAGAACTCACAACAAATTACATACCTGCAAATCAATGTGACTTCTGCTGTTGCCTTTGCGGGACCAGTTCAGATATGCGACATCACAAATTTACATGATAAATCAGGTGTGTTCGGAACTCCACAGTGGAGGTATATTTAATAACAAATATCTAACTTTTCACTCGGCGAGCTGTGCTGATTCGTGCCGAAACTGAAGGGGGCACTATACGCATGTGAGCAGCACAGAGCAGCAGCCAGCGGCGCTGAAGAAGAAAACTTTCGGTATTTCATAACAGTGGCTTCAGCAAGTGGGAGTGGAGGTCCAACACGCCGGCTTGTTGAGAAGCCAGGTTGCTCAAAGAGTCATGTGTGGAAATATTTTGCATTCGAGGCTGATGCAACCGGAGCAATTATAGATTCGAACAAGCCGCGCGCACAGTGGCCAAAGGTATTGGCACCCCTGGGAGACAATGATTGCAATTACAAATGATTTGGTATCAGTATTCTTATTTGTTTTGCTTGCAATGAAAAAAACACTAAATAGAATGGAATAGTCAAATCAATTCTCGTTTTACACAAAACTCCAAAAATGGGCCGGTCAAAGGTATTGGCACTCTCAGCCTAATACTAGCACAACATTTAGACAAAATAACTGCGAACAAATGCTTCCGGTAACAATCAATTAGTTTATTACAATCTTCTGCTGGAATTTTAGACCATTCTTCTTTGGCAAACTGCTCCAGGTCCCTGATTTGAAGGATGCCTTCTCCAAACTGCCACTTTAGGATCAGAATCAGCTTTATTGACCAAGTTTGTGCATGCCAAACAGGGAATTTGACTCCGGTTGATGTCAGCTTCTGTACGTTTAAGTGACTGTCAACATTCAGGTAACTAACAACATTTAAGTGACGAGAGCAGGATGTTATTGCACAGTGACGACTCTGAGTCTCTATGAGTGGTGAGAGTTCATCAGAGTGACAGCCTGGCGGTAGAAGTTGTGTCTGCTGGTTTTGGCGTACAGCGCTCTGTAACGCTGCCCAGAGGGGAAGAGTTTAAACAGGGTGTGGAGGGTCTGCGGAGATGTTACTTGCATGTTTCCTGGTCCTGAACAAGTACAGATGGGAGGTTAGTCCCGATTGTCTTTTCCGCAGACCTAATTGTCCGTTGCAGTCTGTGCTTGTCTTGTTTGGTGGCCAATCCAAACCAGACAGTGATGGAGGTGCAGAGGATAGACTGGATGATGGCAGTGCAGAAGATTTTTACTCAGCTCCTGTGGCAGGTTGAACTTTCTGAGATGTCTCTGCTGGGCCTTCTTTCGGACAGAGTCTATATAGCCAGTCCCAGGAGTCAGGTCAGTCAGGTCCCAGGAGATTGTGGATCCCAGGAACTTGAAGGTGTCTGTGGTGGGAATAGCATTGCTGACGATGGTGAGGGGTGGAAGTGGCTATGGGTCTCTCCTGAAATCCACTGTCATCTCCACGGTCTTGAGCGGGTTCAGCTCTACGTGGTTTTGGCTGCACTAGTGGACTAGGCGCTCCACCTCCTGTCTGTACGCAGTCTCGTCCCTGTCCCGGATCAGTCCAATGAGAGTGGTGTCGTCTGCGTACTTGAGGAGTTTCACCAAAGAGTCCCCTGAGGAGCAGTCATTGGTGTAAAGAAAGAAGAGCAGTGGGGAGAGTACACACCCCTGGGTGGGCGCCAGTGCTGATGGTCCGGATGTCAGATGTGATGCTCCCCAGCCTCACCTGCTGCCTCCTGTTGGTCAGGAAGCTGGTGATCCACTGACAGGTGGAGGCAGGCATCGTGAGCTGGGTGAGCTTCTGCTGGAGGATATTGGGAGCGATGGTGTTGAACGCCGAGCTGAAGTCCACAAACAGGATCCTGGCGTACGCCCCTGGGGTGTCAAGGTGGCGCAGTAGTGCAGTCCAAGGGTGACCGCATCATCCACCGATCTGTTTGCCTGGTGGGCAAACTGCAGGGGTCGAGCAGGGGGCCTGTGATGTCCTTCAGGTGGCTCAACACCAGCCTCTCAAAGGATTTCATGACCACAAATGTCAGGGCGACGGGTCTGTAATCATTCACACCTGTTCTTGGGTACCGGTTTTATTTATTTTATTTAAATAAAGCTCAGCGGCCTAGTGGTAGAGTGTCCGCCCTGAGACTGAAAGGTTGTGGGTTCAAGCCCCGGCCGGGTCATACCAAAGACTATCAAAATGGGACCCATTGCCTCCCTGCTTGGCACACAGCATTAAGAGTTGGAATTGGGGGGTTAGATCACCAAATGATTCCCGAGCGCAGCACCGCTGCTGCTCACTGCTCCCCTCTCCCCCAGGGGATAGATCAAAATCTCACGGGGATGGGTTAAATGCAGAGGACAAATTTCACCACACCCAGATGTGTGTGTGACGATCATTGGGACTTTAACTTTATGTTTATTTTTACATTATATACTTCCACATAAATGAAAAGGGTCAACTTGGCAAAGTGAACCCACCACAAGGAGGGGTGGGATTACTTGAATAATTGATAGCATACTTGATAAGATTTGTTTGCGACAGCCCAATATAAAACATGTTTCTAATACATTAGTGGACCTATCTGCATGAAATGGTCAAAATCTTAGAAACCAATCTGTATAATGCAATGCAGTTCTAGACCACTGTCAATTACTAACAACAGGTTGCATTTCCAAACATTATTGTGTGCAGATGTTGTTTGGTGTTTGTTAACCTTACTATATCATTAAGAATTGGCTGTCTTTATTGGATATGTAATTGTAGTTTTCTGTGACGATGTGTTTTGAGTTTTTCCATGTACCAAAGGTATTTACTTTCTAAATCCCATGATCTCCTTTTGTTTAACTTGTTTCCAACAGGTTGCTGTTTCAAGAGCTGTTCTCGTCGATGAGATCAAGTGGAGGACGTCTGAGGCCTAGTTTTGTCACAAATGCATATCCTTGTTAGTTCAGGCAGTCTTGTGAAAATATACTTTCATTATAATTTCTTCAGACTGCTTGTTTTGTGAAGATACATAAAGTTTACTGTTACCAAATTATGTTGCAGTTTCCATTTCACTCAAATAAATTGCTTTCACTTTTGACATGAATCTGTGAAGAACAGCGCTTGTCAAAAAATAAACTAAAAAATTGGTACATTTTTGTATTTAAATTTAGGTCTAACAATGGGAGCACTTGTGTACTTGGCCTTCAGTTCATGACAAAAAAGATATACTGTCAATAAAACATTTAATTTTGGCTGAACCTTAATGATCTAATGTCATTGTTGCCAAGCACCTATATAGTGATAGGCATGAACGATCACAATCAGTATCGTTTATCGCTTAACTAGCATGTGCTGTATCTTGGAAATCACTTGCAGTTATTAAGATATGTACCCGTAAAGGAGACATTGCATTAAGTACTGGTATTCAAAACATGCTTTTGTCAAAATACCTCAAGGATCAAGACCTAAAGAATGTATTTCACTCTATAAAGCAACTAAAAAAATCTGCTTGTTTTGAAGGTCAAGTATTATAAAAATTAGTCCATGACAACAACGTCACATGTACATGAGAGATGTACGTAAATGAGCAACTGCACTTTTCTAGAAGTTTTTTGGTTTGATTCATTAATAGAACTTTATCCCACAGTGGGGAAATTGTCTTGTCACAGCAGCGTATAAGGGTGTAAGAATACAAGAAACAAGTGCCAAATGTAAAAATGGATAAATAACAGAAACACAAGGACAAAGACAAGTGCCACTAGTAACGGGAGAGACGAAACAGAAGGAAACCAACACATGATCAGGTGCCGCACGTGTTGTAGAGTCTGACAGCAATGGGAATGAAGGACCTGCGGAACCTCTCCTTTCTACACCGTGGGTGTAATAGTCTGCTGCTGTAGAAGCTGCTCAGGGACCGCACAATGTCATGGAGGGGTTGAGAGGTGTTGTCCATGATGGATTTCAGCTTAACTAACATCCTCTCTCACCCACAACCTCTATGGAGTCCAGGGGACTGTTCTATTGCTTAAAAGGTACATAGAAACCCTTAAGGCAGAGACGGGACAGACGCTCGTTCAAGTCAAGACGGAACATACTTTATTGTCCTTCCCCCCAGCAACATACAACCCTCACAACGGTTCCTACCCCGCCTATTACTACATCCCCCTTTCTCAATGGGAAATAATCTTTGTGTAGAAAATTAATACAACAGATTATTTCCTCAACAACTAGCTGAAAAAGGTGAAATGTTTTACAACTCAATACCATCCCAATATATGAACCCAGTGGCAACAACTTAACTATTAAATAATTGGTATTACCAAATCTGACAGCCCAGACCCTGAAGATCGAGCTGAGAGGGAATGACCGGAACAGTAGTACGTATTTTACGCCCCATTAGCAGTTCAGTTGGACTACAACCATTTGCTTAAGGTGCGGCACGGTAAGCCATTAAAGCTAAGTAGGGATCACTGGATTTTTTTAGTAGACTTTTGACAGTCCTTATTGCCCGCTCCACCTCCCCATTACTCTGTGGGAAATGTGGACTGGATGTGACATGTGAAAACCTCCACATCCGTGCATACCCTCTGAACTCTTCAGATGCAAATTGCGGACCATTATCTGAGCGTACAACCTCAGGTATACCATGTCGAGCAAAAATAGATTTACAGTGGGTAATTACAGCGTCTGAAGTTGTACACGAAAGCTTGGCTACCTCACAAAACCTTGAAAAGTAATCTACAACCGCAAGATACTGTTTTTTACCGAACTGAAACAGATCTACCCCTACTGTACACCATGGTCTTGAAGGAAACTCAGTTCCTAACATTGTCTCTCTGTTGTTAACTCGCTCACGGGCACATGTGTCACACTTCTCAATGAGTTGCTTTAAATCTTTGCTAAGACCTGGCCACCACACAGATTGTTTAGCACGTTCTCTGCACTTAGTAATTCCTAAGTGACCTTCGTGAAGTTTGTTTAGCATGTCATCTCTGAGTGTTTTTGGAATGACCAGCCTACAGCCTAATAACAACAACCCATTCTGAACAGTCAGTTGACCTGCAAAAAGGAAATATGGCATAAAAGTCTTTTCAATCAAAAACTTGTCTGGCCAACCACTTACACAGAACTGCTTAAGCTGCTGCAAAATGTCATCTTTGTCCTGATGAGACTGAATCTCTTTAAGTCTCTTCTCAGTTGCAGGGAGGCTGTCTACTACGGTGTCGGCGTAGAGGTTGATCTCTTCCTCACGTAGTCTTTCCTCCGAAGATGCTCTTGATAGAACATCAGCTGTTGCAATTTCTTTGCCAGCCACATGGGAAATGGTGAATGAAAATCTCATGAGATGCATTTTCAGGCATTGTATACGTGGAGGTAGTTCGTCCAGATTTCTCGCGCCTAGTAGAGGGACTAGAGGTTTGTGGTCAGTTTGAATGTGAAAGTGCTTTCCAATCAAAAACTCTGCAAACCTCTCACATGCCCACGTTGTGGCTAGCGCTTCCTTCTCAATTTGCGCGTAGCGCTGCTCCGTGGTGCTCAATGCGCGTGATGCATATGCCACTGGTTTCCAGTCCATACTGCTAGTTTTCTGTAACAATACAGCACCCAGTCCATAAGAAGATGAATCTGCTGAGACTAGCGTATCAGCTGAAGGATCATACAATGCCAGCCCAGGAGGTGTTGTCAAGTCTATTTTTATGCTTTCAAAAGCCTGAATCTGCTGAGGTCCCCATGACCACATGTTTGTTTTTCTTAACAGATCTCTGAGTGGACGTGTCTTTTCTGCTAAGTGTGGCAAAAACTTTCCCAGGTGATTTGCCATTCCCAGAAATCTTCTCACCTCGGAAATGTTGGTTGGTTCCTTCATGGCTTTTACTGCATTTAATTCCTCTGGGTCGGGGCTAACTCCAGTTGCCTGAATGATCTGACCTAGGAACTTGATTTTAGTCTTTGAAAATTCACACTTATCATTAAGTGTCACGCCCGCGTCCCGTAGACATGTGAGAGCTTCCCTTAGTCTTTTGTCGTGCTCTTTCTGATCCACTCCCCAGATGAGGACGTCATCCATCTGACACACTACTCCCTCCAGGCCTTCTAGGATTTGCTGCATGCGTTTCTGAAAGTGTTCTGGTGCTGAAGATAGTCCAAAGCACAGTCGATTGTAGCAATAGCGACCGAAAGGAGTGATAAAGGTTGTGAGCAGTGATGAGTCTTTTGAAAGAGGAATCTGCCAGAAACCTGCGTTGGCATCTAGTTTTGAAAAGACCTTGGCACCTGAAAGCTGTCCAAGCGTGTTTTCAACTGAAGGTAGCTGGTGCCTTTCTCTCAAAACAGACTTATTTAGTTGAGTGAGGTCTGAACATATTCTCACTCGTTCACGTGCGGGCTTGGGAACCACCACCATAGGTGCACACCATTCTGTAGGCTGCTCCACCTTGGAGATGACTCCTTGTTGCTCCATACGAGAAAGTTCCTCTTTAACCTTTGGCAGTAAAGGGATAGAAATGCGTCGTGGAGTTGAGACGGAGAATGGTTGTGCTTCCGGTTTAAGTACAATATGGTATTCTCCTTTCATAATTCCAAGCCCTGTGAATAGCTCCGGAAATTCCTGCTTGATTGTCTCTTTATTGTCCAAAGTAGCTGTATCAAGCCTAGTCACTAGCTGTAATGCAGTGGCTGCTTGTCTGCTCAGTAAAGCTGTACTTAGTCCTTCAAGCACCTAAATGTCCTCCATTATGCTTTTGTCTTTTCTTTTGAGAGTCGCCGAAAACTTGCCTTTAACCTTTAACTGCGACCTGCCTGGCCCCATCAGCAGCACTTTTCTGGTTTGCTTTAGTTCATTGAATTGTCCTTTTACATACATGCCAGCTGGAACTGCTGTCACATCCGCACCTGTGTCAATTTTAAACACAGCGTTAGACTTGTCCATTTCTATTTCTGTCATCCACGGATCTGAAGATTCACAAGCCACTGAACCCAAAAATGAAATATCCTCTGAAGAAGAATCCTCTAATCTTTCTAGATTGACCTCATACATTTTCTTGAACCTGCACATTCTAGCAAAATGTCCCTCCTTTTTACAATTATTGCATGAGGCATCTTTAGCCAGGCATTGCTGATAAGCGTGACCTTTTGTGTCTCCACATCTTGTCCATGGTTTGGCTTTGGTGGAAAATCCTGGTTTCAGCTGCATTTTGTTTTGTTTGGGTCTGGGGCCCCCTTGTGGTTTGATGCGTACACTATCAAGTTGAGTATTAACGACGTCTCCCTTGAAGTTCGTTTTCAGCATTTCTTGTTGTTTCTTGACCATTTCACTCTGTTTGGCCTTTGTAACTGCTTTTTCTAGGGGTGTAACGATACATCGATACACATCGATTAATCGATATAATGCTCTACGATTTATTGGCATCGATGCTAAAGGTAAACATCGATTTATATCGCCGTGTTTGACCTCGGACATTAGACGCGACTTTATTTTGAAATCCAGTTCATTGTTGCTTGCTTCCTCTTTCCGGGAGCAGGGAGCAGTGCGCGGCGTTGCTGCACGTGAAAGGGGAGTCGACAACTAGTACGCGGCTCCTGGGCTGGTGCTATGGCTAGTGTCCAAAAAGACGAGGAAATTTGCTCCCCTTTAGGCTTCAAGTCATTCGTTTGGAAGCACTTTGGATTCCAAAGAAAAGATGGCTCAACGGACAAGACACGTGCAGTTTGTAAATCCTGCCATGCGGTGATCAAATATTCAGGGAGCACAAATCTCGCCGCACATTTAAAGAAAAAACACCACATCAAAGTTCAGTGTTAAAGTATACTACAATACTCTTGTAATTTCCTAAATAAAGCGTTTGCAGTACCTTGTTGATTTTGCGTATGAATTGTTGTAAATCAGGATATTGTTCTATATTTTTTATTAAAAAAAAAAAATCGATCGTAGAGCACTATATCGCGATATATCGTGAATGAATCGCAGCAGGCTTTAAGATATCGGCAAATATCGTATCGTAGTTCTTCATATCGATATTATATCGTATCGTGACAAAACCCGCGATTTACACCCCTAGCTTTTTCTAATGTAAGCTCTGGATCCAGTTGCAACAGTTCTGACAAACGCTTGTCTCGAAGTCCAACTACAAGCCTGTCTCTGACCATCTCATCGTGTAGTTGTCCATATCCACAGTGTTCAGCTAAACAATGAAGCGCGGTGATAAAGCTGTCTGCCGACTCACCCATCTCTTGCTGCCGCTGATTAAACTTAGCTCTTTCATAATTTATATTTCTCCGAGCTACAAAGTGAGCATCCAGTCTCTGCGTGACTCTGTAGTACTCACTCATTTGTTCTGGGGTGAGGTGGAGGGAAACCAAAATGTCCTCCGCCTCTTCTCCCATACTGTAGATTAGTGCATTCACTTGGTTCTCCTCTGCTTGCGTTTCCAAACCTGATGCGATGCAAAACCTCTCAAAGCGTTTTATCCATTTGGGCCAGTCTTCTGCCTTGAACATGAATTTTTCCGGTGGCATTACTTGATATTGCGCCATCTTTTCGAGCCTCGTTGTTTTCTTCCTCGTCTCCCTTAGCGTTAGCTCCTGCTAGCCGTGCTAGCGGACTGAAGTTACTTTTTCCACTTTAAACGTCCTGTCTTGCTTGGGACTTACTCTAGTCCAGTCTGTCTTGCTTGGGACTTACTCTAGTCCAGTAGTCTCTTCGCTTCGACACTTTTGGATCCCACTCCTGACACCATGTTCTATTGTTTAAGAGGTACATAGAAACCCTTAAGGCAGAGACGGGACAGACGCTCGTTCAAGTCAAGACGGAACATACTTTATTGTCCTTCCCCCCAGCAACATACAACCCTCACAACGGTTCCTACCCCGCCTATTACTACAGGGACAGCCCAGGACAGAGCTCGCTCTCCTGACCATTTTATTCAGTCTCCCTCTGTCCCGGTCCGTACTGCTCCTCTCCAGTAGACCACAGCGTAGAGGATGGCTGAGGCCACCACAGAGTCATAGAAGGTCCTGAGGAGAGCCCTGCACAAGGACCTCAGTCTCCTCAGCAGGTGGAGGCAACTCTGGGCCTTCATGTACAGGGCGTGGGTGTGGTCAGTCCAGTCCATTTTGTTGTTAAGGCGAACACCCAGGAATTTGTAGTTCTCCACTACCTCAATGTCCGATCCCTGGATGTTCACCGGAGCGGTGGGGTGCTGTCAAGTCAAGTCAAGTCAAGTTTATTTGTATAGCCCTAAATCACAAGCAGTCTCAAAGGGCTTCACATAGACAGAAATTGACAATTATTCTCAAAGCATCCCCTGATCTTAAGCTCCCAAAAGGGCAAGGAAAAACTTAAAAACCCCTACTGGGGGAAAATAAGAAACCTTGAGAAGGGACCACAGATGGAAGGATCCCCCTTTCAGGATCACCAGGTTGGAATGGATGCAGAGAGGGCACAAATGATACAACATGAACATCAATGAAATAAAAAGTGGATGTCCATGTCAGAGCAGAGGGCTGCCGAAGGAGCCCTCAATTGTCCTGGCAGTGTCTACGAGGAGGTTGAGCTGCAGTTCCCCCATCCTGAATTAACCCACGAGAATCCAAATAGCCGCTGTCAGCATGGGTGCCACCTAACCACCTCCCCGGCCGGGGAGGGAGGGAGTGGAGAGGGAGAGAAAACAAACTCCAGCCGAATCGGCCACTACAGGTTAGTTAAAGGCCATGTCATAGAAATGTGTCTTTAGACGTGTCTTAAATGTTTCTACTGAGGTAGCAGTTCTAATATCCATTGGTAGGGCATTCCAAAGTTCTGGAGCCCGAATAGAAAATGCTCTAGAGCCTGCAGACATTTTCTTGGCCCTCGCTGCCACTAAAAGGGTAGCGTTTTGCGAACGAAGGTTACGAGACGGAACATAAGGAACAACTAGGTCGATGAGATATGAAGGCGCTAAGCCATGCAGTGATTTATAGGTTAATAGAAGAACCTTGAAATCACATCTTAGATGGACCGTGAGCCAATGTAAGTTGGCTAGTATTGGGGTAATGTGATCAAATTTTCTTGTCCAAGAGAGCAGCCTTGCAGCAGCATTTTGTACTAACTGTAGACTTTTGATGCGGGACTTAGGAAGACCCGATAATAGTACATTACAGTAGTCCAGGCGCGACGTGACGAACGCATGAATAATAGTTTCTGCATCACCGGTCGAGAGGATCGGACGAATCTTTGCAATATTACGAAGGTGAAAAAACGCAATTCTGGTTATATTCTTAATGTGCTTTTGAAAGGAGAGAGTTTGGTCAAATATTGTCCTCCCGAAGTTTACAATCCTCTCTTTCGTCTTGCTGGTTGGTGTTCAGCTGAAGCTGGCTGAGCTCACACCAGCTGACAAAGTCCTTGATGACCGTCCTGTATTCCAGATCGTTCCCCTCAGAAACATATCCAACAATGGCTGTGTCGATGGAGAACTGGATGTGGCAGTGTGTGGTGTCGTAGGTGAAGTCCGAAGTGTACAGGGTGAAAAGGAAAGGACAGAGCACCGTACCCTGGGGGACACCTGTGCTGCAGAGGACCACGTCAGACTCACAGCGATGCAACCTCACGTACTGCGGCCTGTTGGTGAAGAAGTCTGTAGTCCATGCAGCCAGGCGTTGGTAATAATACTAATAATAATTGTTTATTCGGCTTCATAAGGATCATGACCCTGGCGAAAGCACAGGAATGTTTTTATTAAACTCCTCCGTGAACGTGCATTTTTGTTTTGGCATTGCTTATAAACACTCGGTGTAAACTGGCCAGCTCAGCCTACGTCGTAGCAAAGTGACTAGATTTGAGGCGTGACTTATTTGCGAACGATATAGAAAACCTGGAATTGAGTGGCCATTCTATTGACCAGGTACATGTATAATGTTTGAGTCAGTCCAACAAAATCCCGGATGATTTTGGAATTCCTTCCGGACATTTTTTTAGGGCTCAAAAGTAGGACATGTCTGGAAAATAGAGGACGTAGAGGAAGAAAAAACAAACTCCTGCCGAATCGGCCACTACAGGTTAGTTAAAGGCCATGTCATAGAAATGTGTCTTTAAACGTGTCTTAAATGTTTCTACTGAGGTAGCAGTCCTAATATCCATTGGTAGGGCATTCCAAAGCTCTGGAGCCCGAATAGAAAATGCTCTAGACCCTGCAGACATTTTCTTGGCTCTCGGTGTTGCTAAAAGGCTAGCGTTTTGTGAATGAAGGTTACGAGACGGAACATAAGGAACAACTAGGTCGACGAGGTACGAAGGCGCTAAGCCATGCAGTGATTTATAGGTTAATAGAAGAACCTTGAAGTCACATCTTAAATGGACCGGGAGCCAATGTAAGTGTGCTAATATTGGGGTAATGTGATCAAATTGTCTTGTCCGTGAGAGCAGCCTTGCTGCAGCATTTTGTACGAACTGTAGACTTTTGATGCGGGACTTAGGAAGACCAGAGAATAGTACATTACAGTAGTACGTGCGCGACGTGACAAACGCATGTATAATAGTTTCCGCATCACCAGTTGAGAGGATTGGACGAATCTTTGCAATATTACGAAGGTGAAAAAACGCAATTCTGGTTATATTCTTAATGTGCTTTTGAAAGGAGAGAGTTTGGTCAAATATTACCCCAAGATTACTTACAGTATCGCTCTGAGTGATTATCTATAGTGACGGTTATCTATAGTTATAGCGGTTTCCTTGAATGAGTGTTGATAACGAGTTGGACCAATTATCAACATCTCAGTTTTATCTGGGTTAAGACGAAGGAAGTTGAGAGACATCCATTGCTTGATCTCCGCAAGGCACGCCTCAAGATTACAACAATCCCGCGGATCTGTCATCGATAACGGCATATATAATTGGGTGTCATCCGCGTAGCATTGAAAACTAATTTTATATTTACGTATTATGTCCCCAAGCGGAATCATATAAATATTAAATAGAATTGGTCCGAGAACCGATCCCTGTGGGACACCACACGTAACATTATAGAGCTCCGAGGACGCATTGCCATGGACCACTCGGCGCGTCCTGTTTGATAGATAGGAATGGAACCAGCCTAGTGCTGACCCTGAAATACCAACTCAACTTTTAAGACGCCCTAATTAAATATCGAAGTCTACAGTGTCAAAGGCAGCACTAAGATCGAGTAGTAACAGTACAGATGAAGTGTTTGAATCCATAGCAATGAGGAGATCGTTAGTCACTTTAGCAAGTGGTGTCTCAGTGGAATGATTAGCTCTAAAACCAGACTGAAAAGAGTCATATCGATTATTGGCGACCATGTAATCAATAAGCTGCTACGCTACGACTTTTTCAGGAAGTTTTGCTATGAATGGGTGGTTTGAAAATGGCCTATAATTACTGAGACAGTCCGGGTCAAGATATGGTCGCTTAAGCAACGGTTTAATGATAGCGGTTTTAAAGGCTGTTGGCACTATCCCAGAGGAGACAGACAGATTGATTATATTTAAGACGGACGGTCCTAAAATTTGAAATAATTCTTTAAGTAGTTTGGCTGGAAGAGGGTCGAGTAAACATGTTTGTTTAGCTGCACTAACCAATTGTGTAAGCCTTTCAAGGGACAGGGATAGGTGTTTCGGATTGTTTTTATTGAGATTAATAACTTGCGAAAAATACCGAGTTTTTGCTAAGATAAGCGCATCTTTATATTTCAGGAGGCATTCCTGCCATGCCTGATGGAAAACCTCAAGTTTGGTTAGACGCCATCTGCCCTCATGCTTTCTACATAGTTGCTTAAGCGTACACGTTTCATCTGTGAACCACGGAGTAGGCAATCTACGGCGCCACAGAGTCAATGGCATTCAACAATGTCGCATTGAATTCATTTGTAAGATTATCAATAGAGCCGGTGTATGCAGGAAAAATAGCGGTTGCCGGCGACAGAAACTTAAAATTACGGCTCCTATAATTCTGATTGCTCTCTTGTCTTTGACAAGGAACTAGAATTTCACATTTTATTAAGTAATGATCAGACAAAACAGTAGTGTATGGCAGTACTGCTATATTTGAGGTTGCAAGTCCTCGGGATAATACCAGATCTATGGTATTTCCATTCTTATGCGTTGCTGCCTGTACGGCTTGCGTAAAACCAAACGTATCAGTTAAAGTCTGAAACGCCGAAGTAAGTGGCTCTGACGGTAAATTCATGTGGATGTTGAAATCGCCCATGATAATTATATTATCCGCATTGGTTACCAGATCAGCAACGAATTCTGAAAATTCATCCAGGAAGCCAGAGTAAGCCCCGGGTGGACGGTAAATAACAGCAAGATAAAATGACGGTAAAGCGGTGGAAGTGAGAACTTCAAATGTTTTAAATACGTTGATCGAATGAGGCCTAAATCTAAGCTCGGAATTCGAGATGAGGGCGACACCCCCACCCTTTTTTCGAGGATGCGCCACATGCGAGCTCACAAAAGTTAGAGGCGAGGCCTCGTTAAGCGGCAGCAGTTCATTAGGTTTTAGCCAGGTCTCGCAGAGACAAAAACGTTTAGATTTTGTTCCGTGATAAGTTCATTAACGAGAACTGCTTTCGTATGAAGCGATCTAATATTCATAAAACAGAGTTTAAGTGTAATCGGTCGATCAGGGTGCGTATCTATCAAAGGATATTTAAATGAGATGCGAGTAAAATTGTGTTCTCTAGGCCTGCCATCACTTCTCGAATGTTTGTTAGCGCGGTGAGACGATATGACCGTGGGAATCTGATAGTAAATATTTGTTACACATGTAAAATTTTCTGAAACAGGCACCGTTTCATCTGCAAAACCGGTTGGGGTGGAGTGATTGGATTTGTCTACTACCCCAGTAGAAAGTGTGTTTATGTGTACTGAAGCACTATTCAAACTGTCACGCTCTAGTCTACACGAGGAGCTATGTGCATGCTGGAAGTCTAGCCTAGCGCTAGTTAACTTTAGCTTAACAGACTCCAAACCCATCCTGACAGGTGGTCTAATCACCTGTGCCCCGGCCTGCTCTAAAGTGACCTGTCGTGTGTGGCTCAAACAGTAATCTATATTCCTAGAAAGAGTGAAGGCGCCTTCACGGTTAGGGTGAAGGCCGTCCTTCCTCAGCAGCTCGGGGCGGCACCAGAAGGAGGGCCAGTTATCTATAAAATACAGTCCCTGCTTTTTACAGAACCCAGCCATCCATCGATTAAGGGAGACTAATCTACTAAACCTCTCATCAGTACCTCTCCCAGGCAGGGGGCCAGAGACAAATACTCGATGCCGACTCATCTTTCTGGCGAGATAACAAGTCCTCCATATGTTTCTCTTTGTGATCTCCGATTGCCTCATCCTAACATCATTGGAGCCGACGTGTATCACTATGTCCGAGTAGCTAGTGTTGTTGGAACTACGCTTATTTATTGTGTTATCTGTTTATTTATTATTTATTCATCACTCTTACTATTGATTGTTTGAATTTTTGCCTTCTTGTTTTTATATTGTGTCGCGTACTTGTATGTCTATCGTGTTATGTGTCTCGTCACCGTGGGATAGAGAAAAACGTAATTTCGGTCTCTTTGTGTGTTGTGACATGTGGAGAGATTGACAATAAAGCTGACTTTGACTTTGACTTGACTTTGACTAGACCTATTGGGAGTCAGCTCCCTATGATTAGCTTCTATGTCGGGTGCTCTGCCTCCAGGAATACACATTACCGTGGCTGGATTTTTAAGCGTAATATTTCGGGTAAAGGAGTCACATATGACCAAAGTGCGAGGGCCAGTAGACCGAGATGACTTTGGACGGCTATGCGTCTTACCTGGCTTATCGCGATTAGCAAGTCGCTTGGGGCTAATGCTAACTGGGCTGACTACAGTCCGCGTCTGTATCCGCCACATCTACTGTTATCGCGCAATTCTGCTCTAACTGGCGGACACGTCCCTCTAGCAGGGACAACCTCTCTGGTGGGTCTCATCACCAAGGGAGACGAGACTCAATACAGGCTGGAGGTTGACCTTCTGACCACGTGGTGCAGGGACAACAACCTCCTGCTGAACGTCGACAAGACCAAGGAGATTGTTGTTGACTTCCGGAAGGGTCACACCCAACACCTGCCGCTGACCATCGACAGTGCTGTGGTGGATAGAGTGAGCAGCACTAGGTTCCTGGGGGTGCACATCAGTGAGGATCTCTCCTGGCCCACCAACACCGCATCACTGGCGAAGAATGCCCAGCGCCGCCTGTACTTCCTGCGGAAACTCAGGCGAGCGAGCGCTCCTCCAGCCGTCATGACTACATTTTACCATTGATAGCGTCCTCGCCAGCTGAACACGGCTGGTAAGATTATTGGTGCTTCACTCCCCTCCTTGAAAGACATTTACACCTCCCATCTCACCCGCAAGGCGACCACGATTGTGAGTGATGTGAGTCACCCCGCTCACTCTTTGTTTGATCTTCTGCCCTCTGGGAAGAGGTACAGGAGCCTGCCCTCCCGCACCACCAGACTCACCAACAGCTTCATACTCCAGGCTGTTAGGATCCTGAACTCGCTCCCCCTTTCTGCGTAGCGTCCTGTACTTTGCGCTATGCTTACTGTCTGCTGTATGCACACTGGCTCAGTTTTGCTCCTCTTATTTATTGGGTTATTTGTTTATTATTTATTCATCACTCATATTATTTATTTATTATTTGTGCCTTCTTGTTTTTATTTTGTGTCGTCTACTTGTATGTCCATCGTGTACTATGTCTCGTCACCGTGGGATAGAGGAAACGGAATTTCGGTTTCTTTGTGTGTCTTGACATATGAAGGGATTGACAATAAAGCAGACTTTTACTTTGAAAAAGAAAGAAAAAAAAAGTTGGTGCAGGAAGCCGTACAAACCTCTTGATCCGCAGCCATACTTTGTGTCCAATGATCGACGGTAGACAAACGGCTACGAAGCCTCCGCTCTCCCAGGCACTCCGGCTGTGAAGTAAAAAAGATCGAACAGTGTAATAAAAAGATTCAAACTTACTTTAAAGTCAGGGAGATGAGTTCCACGCTGGAGAAAACAAAATCGTCCAAGCCTGAAAAGTATTGGGAGTCTGGGCTGAGAAGGAAGAGGGCATCCGGCAGAGAACCCGGAAGTTTTAGTTTAGTTTAGTTTATTGTTTAGCACATATTATTATATCAATAACTGCAAGGAGGGAGACGAAGCCTAAGGCTTGTAAAGAGCTCCACTCCTTCTAACCCCCAATTCCAACCCTTAATGCTGAGTGCCAAGCAGGGAGGCAATGGGTCCCATTTTTACAGTCTTTGGTATGACCCGGCCGGGGTTTGAACCCACAACCTTCCAGTCTCAGGACGGGCACTCTAACCACTAGGTCACTGAGCTGGTCCCAGTTCTGATTGTCCGTTGTAGTCTGTGCTTGTCTTGTTTGGAGCCTCAAACCAAGTGAATGCAGGTGAGATGACACCGACCGACCGGATGATAGAACTTTTTTCACCCCACAGCGGGTCACTCTGGTTACTTTGTTGTCCTAACCCAGGGGTGGGCAAACTTCTTGACTCGCGGGCCGAACTGGGTTCTAAATTTGGACCGGAGGGCCGGACCAGGAGCAGATGGACGTAGGCGTTGTGTGACGTCATATAAGCGACCTAGAAAAGGTCATTGCATAAAAGATCTTGGCCTTTAGTAGGTAGTAAAGCATGGATATTCCATACAAGTTTTTTGAAAACAAATGCATTTATTAACAGCATTAAAAAAAATAATAATTCACTAAAAAACTGCTATCAGTGATTCTCGTAAAATACGACACTGTTATTATGAATAACAATCTCCATCACTTCAGTGCCTGCAGGTCAGATTAATGAAAGATGTTTATCTTATGAGATCACATCAAACGGCAAACATTCTGAGCAAATATATCATCTTGAAGAATCGGTGAAAGCATACACCCAAATAAAATAATCAAAACGGCAACACGGTGATGGGTATCTGAAAATCAGAGCAGAGTTTTAACTCGCAAACACCTGGTAACAGAGGTGAGGAAACGCGAAACACTTCCTTAAAGTAAGCCTTAAGAACCTTACAGGTTAAGATTAGTCGCAAATAGGTGGTGCATCAATGTCCTTGAGCATCCTGCATTGTTTGAAAATGAGAATGGTCGCTAGTTTCAATCCCTGCTATGTGTACAAATCATATTCAAAATGCATTTTTTTACAATAAACTTGAGAGCCTCCCGTTCATTTTCAGTGGGAACAGTGTTTTTGGTCTCCCTTTTTTGCTAGTGCGTCATAGTCTGGAGTAAAATTTGTTGTGGCAATTCTTAGGCGAGATCCGAGGTGTTGGTCCGTTTACCTTGATCTGTGACGGGTTGATGTTGATGTGGCTGAACGTCACGTCGCGTACGTCGAGCCAAATTGGCCACTCTTTTTTAACATTCGGCACTCACTTCTTTTTTTCGGGCCACTCATTTTAATGGAAGGATTCCAGGGGAAGGTTTGTGGGTGGCTTTAGCGCAAAACTGCATCTGAAAGCTCAGCGCACGAATTATAAGAATGCTGTCGTCAAAGCCCACGCTCTAAATTCGGGACTGATACGAATAGAGCGAGAGTGCGCCAAGTCCGTACTACTGAGTACGTACACGCACTTGTGAGTATGCACCGAGCTTTCTGACACGGCTTCCGGTAGTAAGTGCGCAGGCGAGCGCTTCGCCATCTACTGGGAAGACGCAGTCATTGCAGGCAAAATGACCAAAAAAAAAAGTTTAATAATACAATTTGTTCAGGGTTGGCGGGCCGGATTAAGCGGTCCCGTGGGCCGGATGTGGCCCGCGGGCCGTAGTTTGCCCACCCCTGTCCTAACCTTTAGCTTTTTCCTCATGGCCGGAATTCCGTCATTCCCAAGGGAACCAAACCCTATTTTTCTCTGCTTTCGGTACAGTTGCAGCACTGTGAGGGTCAAAGACAGCCATCACAGAATGATGAGATCCAAGATGTACACATCTTCCACATATTCTGTTTCCAGAATGCTGAGGCACAAGACACACCAATTGCTATACCTGTCCATTGTGTACCCCGCAAGGATGGTACCATGTGGGCATGGCGGCTCGTGGAGATGGTCTGATGAATTGCATTGAAGATCTAGCTTAGGAGATTCATTGTGCGTTTGTTCAGCATCACTAGTGCCTATTCTCACGCTCACAGACTGCTCTCATTGCGCCTGCAAGTCGCAAAATCTCCCATTTAAGTGCTTTTCTATCAATACCACTGTGAATTTAGACATAATACAAGCACATTACTGTAACAATAAGGCATAGAAAAATTTAATCGTGATGACGTGGTGTGGTATAAATGAACTTGTCACTTTTTTTTCTCACTGATTCCTGTGATTAAGATATTCAACACCGGCCACCGATAGCATGTGGCTTCGTAGTGTGCTGTTTATCTGTATTTGCTCAAACATCCACATTCTTCTGAGATCAAAATTTTCCTGCCTTAGTTTGAAAAAGTTCTGTACATTCTGAGGCATTTCATTTCTGGAGACTTTATATGTTGGGTTCACAACATTTATCTGAAAAGAATCTCACAGAGGCAGGATATGTCTTCAATGGCAAGCGATCTTCTGCAGAAGGGCACACAGCAAGTGTGGCTGAGATCCGTGCTCTTCTTCCAGTTTGGTCGTGCGTTTTATTGAGGAACAACAATGGGGCAAGTGTACATGAATGCAGTTTCTTTAGACAGGAAGGACATTCCACAACTAAAAAATGCAATATCTGGAAAAATTGCGTGTGAAGGCAAAGACCACCAATTTGAATTTAAAAAATATTTGCGCCAACATTTTTTTTAATTTGTAACAAAATGAAAACTACAGGTTCAAAAGTTGAAACGGGTTGAATCGGAAAAAAATTATAAAAGTTAGAGTAAATGTTATATTTAGGTCACTTCTGGTTTCATTTAAGGCACTTCTTGTTGAAATAAGGTCAATTCCGGTTTAAAAAGGTCACTTCCGGTTAAAACAGCTCACTTCCGGTTTACGTGAGGTCACTTCTGGTTTGATATAGGGTCACTTCTGGTTTACCTGAGGTCACCTCCGGTTTGATCTGGGGCACTTCCGGTTCATTCTGGGTTCATTGGGGGCACTTCAGAGTCAATCCAAGATGGCCGCTGTTAGGGTTAGCAGAATATCTTCATCGTATGATTATGTTGGAATGTAACCTGTAATAATTTAACTAGCTTGTCCTGTCTAGACAAAAGTAGTTGACCAAAGTGCTAAGATCTTTTCAACTGATTGACTAGACCAGTGCTTCTCAAATAGTGGGGCGCGCCCCCCAAGGGGGGCGCGGTGCTATTCCTGGGGGGGCGCGTGTGACCCTGGGGAACAGGCTTTTTTTTTGGCAGTACTAGAATAAAGTGTAATTGCGCGTTTACTACAGCAGGGGGCAGTGGCGCTCTCATTGTTACTTCTGTCACGTTTGCGACAGTGCAACATTTTACGACTTACAAGACAAGTTAGGATAGTCACGGTGGGGAGGGGGGGCGCGAATAGTTTTCTTCTTGCTAGGGGGGGGCGTAACAGAAAATAATTGAGAAGCACTGGACTAGACGCAGAGGAAGCAATCAAAGTTGCTGTGTTTGCAGAACGTCGTAAAAGGCCTATGCTTTGATCAGCAGGGGAGCGGCTTCACCCCATCCTGTGTTCCCACACCCCCACTTTCAACCCCACTCTGTTACTCTCAATAAATAGGCACCTGATGAGGCCTGAGTCAGACTTCATTCGACCATCGCTGTAAGCACAGCGACGAGTGAACTCTCCGCCTGCAGGTGTCTGAAAAGACTAACTTGTCTCCTGTTTGGTTCTTGCAAAATAAGTTAGAGTGAGCACCACCCTAACAGCCGCCACACTGGAAGTGGGGGGTCAAGGGTTGAATGGTGTAAGCATAGTGGAAGTGGGGGTGAATGGGGGTGAATGTGGTAAGCATAAGATGAACAAAGTGAATAAAGTTGGAATGGGTTGAATGGGTCGAAAAATGGAGAAATTCGAGTAGAAAATGAAATTTTGGAGAATTTGGTGAATTTCAAATTTGGAATTTTTGGTAAGTGGGAAGTTGTGGAATGGGTAGGCAAAGATGAACAGTTGAAAGTTGAAATGGGTTGAATCGGTTGAAAAATGTAGAAATTAGAGCAAAAAAAACAAATTTTGGAGAATTTGGTTGAATTTCAAATTTGGAATTTTTGGCAAGTGGGAAGTTGTGGAATAGGTAGGCAAAAGATGAACAGTTGAAAGTTGGAATGGGTAGAATCGGTTGAAAAATGTAGAAATTAGAGTAGAAAAATTAAAATTTGGTTGAATTTCAAATTTGGAATTTTTGGTAAGTGAGAAGTTGTGGAATAGGTAGGCAAAAGATGAACAGTTGAAAGTTGGAATGGGTTGAATCGGTTGAAAAATGTAGAAAAAAAAGTAAAAAACCCAAATTTTAGAGAATTTGGTTGAATTTCAAATTTGAAAATTTGGAATTTTTGGTAAGTGGGAAGTTGTGGAATAGGTAGGCAAAAGATGAACAGTTGAAAGTTGGAATGAGTTGAATCAGTTGAAAAATGTAGAAATTAGAGTAGAAAAACAAAACTTTAGAGAATTTTGGTTGAATTTCAAATTTGAAAATTTGGAATTTTTGTTAAGTGGGAACTTGTGGAATATGTAGGCAAAAGATGAACAGTTGAAAGTTGGAATGGGTTGAATCGGTTGAAAAATGTAGAAATTAGAGGTGAAAAACAAAATTTTGCAAAATTTTGTCGCAATTTTAAACGTGAAAACGTGAAATTTTTTAATTTGGCAATTTTGGGAATGTTGAGAATCTTTCCGAATATGATTCGAATGTGCTGAATGATGTGAATTTCCAATTGGAACGACGTAAATGTGAAATGTCGAATGTGCCATTAAGAATGAATGGAGATTTTTTTTTCGAATTTTGCAAAAACGGAGAATTTTCGGAACGAGAAAAATGGAAGCGCTAATCTCGTGAATATTTGGAATACGTCAAAAGTGGACTGGAGTGAATCGGATGAATTATGTGGAAGAAGAAGCGGGACAAAAAAGTGACAGGAATAAAATATAATAAAGTGAATGGAGTAGAATAACGTGTGAAGGCCATTGCCTTCACACAATAAAGTGAATGGTGTAGAATAACATACGTATGTGTGAAGGCCATCGCGTTCACACAATAAAGTGAATGGAGTAGAACAGGGGTGGGAAAACTACGGCCCGATGGGCCACATCCGGCCCACGGGACCGTTTAATCCGGCCCGCCAACCCTGAACAAATTGTATTATTAAACATTTTTTTTGTTCATTTTGCCTGCAATGACTGCCTGACCACTGGGGAGGGGGGTGGGGTGTAGAGGGAGAGAAAACAAACTCCTGCCGAATCGGCCACTACAGGGGTGGGCAAACTACAGCCCGCGGGCCACATCCGGCCCACGGGACCGTTTAATCCGATTTCAAAATGTTTTTATTAGTTTTCCCACAGAAATGACAACGGCATATGTTCTGGAACAATCTGCATGGAAATAAACATTGCCTTGCATACAGCCTACTAAACAAGCATTTCACCCATACAAAAGATTCAAGATTCAAGAGTTTTTTATTTGCCATGTTTGAGCGTGCCAAACAAGGAATTTGACTTCGGTAGAAACACACCCTCTGTTCAACATTTAGGTGACTAACAACATTCAGGACATGTGAATAATGGCAAAAACAGTGTAGACAAATTCAAAAAGGTGTGAGGAGCAGGATGTTATTGCACAGTAATGTCTCTGAGACTCTATGAGTGGTGTGAGTTCATCAGAGCAACAGCCTGGGGGAAGAAACTGTCTCTGTGTCTGCTGGTTTTGGCGTACCGAGCTCTATAACGCCGTCCGGAGGGGAGTAGTTCAAACAGACTGCAACCCGGGTGAGAAGGGTCTGTAGAGATGTTCCTTGCCCGATTCCTGGTCCTGGACAGGTACAAGTCTTGGATAGATGGGAGGTTGATTCCAATGATCTTTTCTGCAGTTCTGATTGTCCGTTGTAGTCTGTGCTTGTCTTGTTTGGAGGCCGATCCAAACCAGACAGTGATGGAGGTGCAGAGGACAGACTGGATGATGGCAGTGTAGAAGGTCTTCAGAAGCTCTCGCGGCAGGTTGAACTTCTTGAGCTGTCTCAGGAAGTACAGCCTCTGCTGGGCCTTCCTCCGGACAGAGTCTATGTGGCCGGTCCATTTCAGGTCCCGAGAGATTGCGGTTCCCAGGAACTTGAAGGTGTCTGTGGAAAGAATAGTATTACTGCGGATAGTGAGGGGTAAAAGTGGTGAAGGGTCTCGCCTGAAATCCACTGTCATCTCCACCTCATTGTTAACAGCCAAGTAATAACAAATATTACCTAATTAATAAAAACAACACATTACCCCTTATGATGAAAACTATTATTGAATCACGTTTTCCCTCGCCCGGACGCAGGTCACCGGGGCCCCCCTCTGGAGCCAGGCCTGGAGGCGGGGCTCGAAGGCGAGCGTCTGGTGGCCGGGCCTTCGCCCATGGGGCCCGGCCGGGCTCAGCCCGAAAAGGAAACGTGGGTTCCCCTTCCCATGGGCTCACCACCTGTGGGAGGGGCCAAAGGGGTCGGGTGCATTGCAAGCTGGGCGGCGGCCAAAGGCAGGGACCTTGGCGGTCTGATCCCCGGCTGCAGAAGCTGGCTCTTGGGACATGGAATGTCACCTCTCTGGCTGGAAAGGAACCCGAGCTGGTGTGCGAGGCAGAAAAGTTCCGACTAGATATAGTCGGACTTGCCTCCACGCACAGTTTGGGTTCCGGTACAAGCCCTCTCGAGAGGGGCTGGACTCTCTTCCACTCTGGAGTTGCCCACGGTGAGAGGCGTCGAGCAGGTGTGGGTATACTTATTGCCCCCCGGCTGGGCGCCTGCACATTGGGGTTCACCCCGGTGAACGAGAGGGTAGCCTCCCTCCGCCTTCGGGTGGGGGGACGGGTCCTGACTGTTGTTTGTGTCTATGCACCAAACGGCAGTTCAGAGTACCCACCCTTTTTGGAGTCCCTGGAGGAGGTGCTGGAGAGCGCTCCTTCTGGGGACTCCATCGTTCTACTGGGTGACTTCAATGCTCACGTGGGCAATGACAGTGAGACCTGGAAGGTCGTGATTGGGAGGAACGGCCCCCCCGATCTGAACCCGAGCGGTGTTCTATTATTGGACTTCTGTGCTCGACACGGATTTTCTATAATGAACACCATGTTCAAGCATAAGGGTGTCCATGTGTGCACTTGGCACCAGGACACCCTAGGCCGCAGTTCGATGATCGACTTTGTAGTCGTGTCATCGGATTTGCGGCCGCATGTTTTGGACACTCGGGCGAAGAGAGGGGCGGAACTGTCAACTGATCACCACCTGGTGGTGGTGGGTTGGCTCCGATGGTGGGGGAAGATGCCGGTCCGACCTGGCAGACCCAAACGTTTTGTGAGGGTCTGCTGGGAACGTCTGGCGGAATCCCCTGTCAGGAAGAGCTTCAACTCCCACCTCCGGCAGAACTTTTCCCAGGTCCCGGGGGAGGCGGGGGACATTGAGTCCGAGTGGACCTTGTTCCGCGCCTCCATTGTTGAGGCGGCCGACCGGAGCTGCAGCCGTAAGGTCATTGGTGCCTGTCGTGGCGGCAATCCCCGAACCCGCTGGTGGACACTGGCGGTAAGGGATGCCGTCAAGCTGAAGAAGGAGTCCTATCGGGCTGTTTTGGCCTGCGGGACTCCCGAGGCAGCTGACAGGTACCGGATGGCCAAGCGGAACGCGGCTTCGGCGATTGCTGAGGCAAAAACCCGGGCGTGGGAGGAGTTTGGCGAGGCCATGGAGAATGACTTCCGGACGGCTTCGAGGAAATTCTGGTCCACCATCCGGCGTCTCAGGAGGGGGAAGCAGTGCAACGTCAACACTGTTTACAGTGGAGATGGCGTGCTGCTGACCTCGACTCGGGACGTCGTGTGTCGGTGGGGAGAATACTTCGAAGACCTCCTCAATTCCACCGACACGCCTTCCATTGTGGAGGCAGGGCCTGGGGACTCTGAGGCGGACTCTCCAATCTCTGGGGTTGAAGTCACTGAAGTAGTTAAAAAACTCCTCGGTGGCAAGGCCCCGGGGGTGGATGAGATCCGCCCGGATTTCTTAAGGGCTCTGGATGTTGTGGGGCTGTCATGGCTGACACGTCTCTACAGCATCGCGTGGACATCGGGGACAGTGCCTCTGGATTGGCAGACTGGGGTGGTGGTTCCCCTCTTTAAGAAGAGGGACCGGAGGGTGTGTTCCAATTACAGGGGAATTACAGTCCTCAGCCTCCCTGGTAAGGTCTATTCAGGGGTGCTGGAGAGGAGGGTTCGTCGGGAGGTCGAACCTCGGATTCAGGAAGAACAGTGTGGCTTTCGTCCTGGCCGTGGAACAGTGGACCAGCTCTTCACCCTCAGCAGGATCCTCGAGGGTGCATGGGAGTTCGCCCAACCAGTCCACATGTGTTTTGTGGACTTGGAGAAGGCGTTCGACCGTGTCCCTCGGGAGGTCCTGTGTGGGGTGCTTCGGGAGTACGGGGTACCGAGCCAACTGATAAGGGCAGTTCGGTCCCTGTATCACCGATGCCAGAGTTTGGTCCGCATTTCCGGCAGTAAGTCGGATTCGTTTCCAGTGAGGGTTGGACTCCGCCAAGGCTGCCCTTTGTCACCGATTCTGTTTATAATTTTTATGGACGGAATTTCTAGGCGCAGCCGAGGCGTTGAGGGTGTCCGGTTTGGGGACCTCAGCATCGCGTCTCTGCTTTTTGCAGACGACGTGGTGCTGTTGGCTTCTTCACGCCGTGATCTCCAGCTCTCACTGGAGCGGTTCGCAGCCGAGTGTGAAGCGGTCGGGATGAGGGTCAGCACCTCCAAATCCGAGTCCATGGTCCTCGATCGGAAAAGGGTGGAATGCCCTCTCCGGATCAGGGATGAGGTCCTGCCCCAAGTGGAGGAGTTTAAGTATCTTGGGGTCTTGTTCACGAGTGAGGGGAGGATGGAGCGCGAGATGGACAGGCGGATCGGTGCAGCGTCGGCAGTAATGCGGACTCTGTACCGGTCCGTCGTGGTAAAGAGAGAGCTGAGCCAAAAGGCAAAGCTCTCAATTTACCGGTCGATTTACGCTCCTACCCTCACCTATGGTCACGAGCTATGGGTCGTGACCGAAAGAACGAGATCCCGGATACAAGCGGCCGAAATGAGTTTTCTCCGCAGGATGTCCGGGCTCTCCCTTAGAGATAGGGTGAGAAGTTCGGTCATCCGGGAGAGACTCGGAGTAGAGTCGCTACTCCTCCACGTTGAGAGGAGCCAGATGAGGTGGCTCGGGCATCTCATCAGGATGCCTCCTGGACGCCTCCCTAGGGAGGTGTTCCGGGCATGTCCCACCGGTAGGAGACCCCGGGGACGACCCAGGACGCGCTGGAGAGACTATGTCTCTCAGCTGGCCTGGGAACGCCTTGGGATCCCCGGGATGAGCTAGATGAAGTGGCTGGAGAGAGGAAAGTCTGGGAGTCCCTCCTGAAGCTGCTGCCCCCGCAACCCGACCCCGGATAAGCGGAAGAAGATTGATGGATGGATGGATAAAAACAAAATAAAAAATAAATAAAAATAATAATAATAATTAAAAAAAAAAAACTAAGAAACAAAAGGGAAAGACGGTGAGAGTGGGCTATTACTCCAATAAATTTGCATCAAACTCATCCTCATAATAATCCAGAAAAGGTTGCCATACAGTTCTGAAATAGGGGTGTAACGATACATCGATACACATCGATTAATCGATATAATGCTCTACGATTTATTGGTATCGATGCTAAAGGTAAACATCGATTTATATCGCCGTGTTTGACCTCGGACATTAGACGCGACTTTATTTTGAAATCCAGTTCATTGTTGCTTGCTTCCTCTTTCCGGCGTTGTTGTGTTGTGAGCAGAGCACGCGCGTGAAAGGGGAGGGGACAACTAGTCCGCGGCTCCTGGGCTGGTGCTATGGCTAGTGTCCAAAAAGACGAGGAAATTTGCTCCCCTTTAGGCTTCAAGTCATTCGTTTGGAAGCACTTTGGATTCCAAAGAAAAGATGGCTCAACGGCCAAGACACGTGCAGTTTGTAAATCCTGCCATGCGGTGATCAAATATTCAGGGAGCACAAATCTCGCCGCACATTTAAAGAAAAAACACGACATCAAAGTTCAGTGTTAAAGTAAGCAATTTGTATACTACAATACTCTTGTGATTTCCTAAATAAAGAGTTTGCAGTGCCTTGTTGATTTCGCGTATGAATTGTTATAAATCAGGATATTGTTATATATTTTTTACTAAAAAAAAAAAAAAAAATCGATCGTAGAGCACTATATCGCGATATATCGTGAATGAATCGCAGCAGGCTTTAAGATATCGGCAAATATCGTATCGTAGTTCTTTATATCGATATTATATCGTATCGTGACAAAACCCGCGATTTACACCCCTATTCTGAAACTCTCCTTCTGAATTGTGGTTCTAACTTTTTCCAACTGGAGGAAGGACATGGTCTCACTCACCCAGCGAGAGTGCCTAGGGGGCAATGGAGATTTCCAACACATAAGAACCAAACGTCGAGCGAGTAATGAGGAAAACGCCATCATCTGAGACTGAGCTTTCGAGACTCCTTTTGTCTGTACAACCCCAAATACTGCCGTGCCTGGATCTGGGTCAATTCTTCTCTTACAGATGTAGGAGAAATTGTCAAAAATTCGAGACCAAAATGTATGTAATTTTGGGCATGACCAGAACATGTGCCCTAAGGATGCCTCAGCTTGCTTACAGCGGGTACAAGTAGGGTCCACACTTGGAATCATTTTAGCCAATTTAGTCCGTGAATAATGTAATCGATTAAATACTTTAAACTGTATTAGCCTATGTCTGACACAAATGGATGTACTATATATCTTACTGATAGCCTTTCGCCAAATTTCATCAGATCTCAGATTTCAAACTCAGATCTCCTTCCCACTGGGTCTTCAAATGATGGAGTGGTGGGCGATTAATATTACAAATCATTCTATACAGTTGGGACACACCACCCGATTGTTGCAGATTTAATGTCAAACAGTCATCCAGGGGACTGGAATCCGGTTGTAGGGGGAATGATGAAAACTGAACTCGAACAAAATCTTGAACTTGGAGATATCGAAAAAATTGAGTACCAGATAAGTTAAATTTCGTAATTAGTTGTTCCCAAGTTGCAAAACTGCCCCCTACATACAAATTTCCCACGCATTTCACCCCATGTCTGGCCCAGGACAAAAAAGCAGTGTCAATCAATGACGGTTTAAAAGCAGCATTTTTATTCAAAGGCATAGATAGCAAGGGTTGTGTATATTGAAAGTGCTTACGAAACTGGGTCCAAATGCGAAGGCCCGATCTGATGATTAAATTGGTTGAATGCTCACCCACTGGTAGCGGGAGAGGGGCACAGTAGCAATGCCAGAGAGATGCCTTACTCCTCTTCACTGGGTGGTTGAGACCCCTCACATTCCAGCTTACAAATTTTGTTAATCGTTTTTTCACATCACCGGAAGAACTCAGCATAGATTGGACAAAAAATAATGGCGGATGGATGTAAAAAAAGGTTGCTCCAGATCTCTAGCCCTTGGATAGGAAAAGGAAAGAAAGGGGAAAAGCAGAAAAAACAAAAAAAACAACACAGAAAAAACAAAACAAAAAAAACCACCAACACCCAAAAGGGTTTCACACCCAACACAAAAACTTTGTTGCCGGTCCCTCCCCAAATGAGAGACTGCACCCAACCCACCTCCCAAGCCACTATGAAGCATCTGAATTGCTAAAGCTACTCTAGACACTTGTCACAAGTGGCTGCGACCCTACATGAACCTAACATTACACATTTAACCAAATATCCATACTATGAAACACCAACAAGACCCACCTACATACATATTCCCTCGTTAAGCCCATGGAAAACAAACATATTGAAGTATAATAACTCAGCAAAGCAACAGATCGAGAAATACCAACAATGGTACCATAAACGAGCAGGTAGATGTAAACAAAAATAATTCAAGGAGAGAAAATAATTGAGACATGTGTGTGTGAAATATAAGCAAGTAAGCAGAGTTGCTTGCATAAAAAAATATAATCGACATAACTCAATAATAATCCCTAAACAAGTAAACCTTAACATTGACCACAGTAATTAAGTTTACACATACACAATAGAACTGGCATCAGTCAGTATAAATCATGAGTTATGAGAGAAATGTAGTAAGAATCCACTTACCAACCCAAATAGCTGTCCATGAAAACATCTCATCCCAAACATGTGATTTTTAATGTCTCGAGAATCCCCAAGTCATGCCGACATCAGACCTTTGGCAAACGCGATTGCCCTCACTGGGTCGGAGAACACTAGCTGCACGCCATCCGTGGTCGTTACCTTCAATCTCGCAGGGAACAAAAGTCCATATTTCACTCCCTCGCACTGCCTTAGTATCTGTCTCGCCAGGCCGAACTCCGCTCTCTGTCTTGCAACTCGCTGCGTGAAGTCCGGGAAGATTCGTATAACGTCCCCATCTTTAGAGACAAGCTTCTGAGAAGCAGCTTTCTTCAAAATTGCCTCCTTTTCCTGAGAGTAATGGAACTTCACTACGAAGGCTCTAGGTGGCTGATCTTGTCCCGGCTTGCCAGATTGTGGATTAGTGCGGTGGGCCCGGTCAATTACCGGTGTGGTTTCCATTTGCATTAGCTGCTGCAGAAGTTCCGCAACAAAAGTGCTCACCCTTACACCAGATTCACGACCCTCTCTGACACCGAACACGCGCAAATTGTCTCTCCTCGACCTCGCTTCTAAGTCCTCTGTTTTCGCCGTCATGTCTGACATTACTTTCCGTAAATCTGACACTTGTTGCTCCAACTCGGTGATTCTGTCTGATTGAGCATTGGCACCCTCCTTTAAGGAAGTGTTTCCCGTTTCCTCGCCTCTGTTACCAGGTGTTTGTGAGTTAAAACTCTGCTTTGATTTTCAGATACCCCTCACTGTGTTGCCGTTTTGATTACTTTATTTGGATGTATGCTTTCACCGATTCTTCAAGATCATGATATATTTGGTCCGAATGTTTGCCGTTTGATGTGATCTCATAACATAAACATCTTTCATTAATCTGACCTGCAGGCACTGAAGTGATGGAGACTGTTATTCATAATAACAGTGTCGTATTTTATGAGAATCACTGATAGCTAGGGGTGTAACGATTCATCGATACACATCGATTAATCGATATAATGCTCTACGATTTATTGGCATCGATGCTAAACGTAAACATTGATTTATATCGCCGTGTTTGACCTCGGACATTAGACGCGACTTTATTTTGAAATCCAGTTCATTGTTGCTCGCTTCCTCTTTCCGGGAGCAGTGCGCGCGGCGTTGTTGTGTTGTGAGCAGAGCAGGCACGTGAAAGGGGAGTCAACAACTAGTACGCGGCTCCTAGGCTGGTGCTATGGCTAGTGTCCAAAAAGACGAGGAAATTTGCTCCCCTTTAGGCTTCAAGTCATTCGTTTGGAAGCACTTTGGATTCCAAAGAAAAGATGGCTCAACGGACAAGACACGTGCAGTTTGTAAATCCTGCCATGCGGTCATCAAATATTCAGGGAGCACAAATCTCGCCGCACATTTAAAGAAAAACACGACATCAAAGTTCAGTGTTAAAATAAGCACTTTGAATACTACAATACTCTTGTAATTTCCTAAATAAAAAGTTTGCAGTACCTCGTTAATTTTGCGTATGAATTGTTATAAATCAGGATATTGTTCTATATTTTTTATTAAAAAAAAAAAAATCGATCGTAGAGCACTATATCGCGATATATCGTGAATGAATCGCAGCAGGCTTTAAGATATCGGCAAATATTGTATCGTAGTTCTTTGTATCGATATGATATCGTATCATGACAAAACCCGCGATTTACACCCCTACTGACAGGTTTTTAGTGTTTTTTTTATTTTTTTATTAATGCTGTAAATGCATTTGTTTTCAAAAAACTTGTTTGGAATATCCACGCTTTACTACCTACTAAAGGCCAAAATATTTTATGCAATGACCTTTACAGGTCGCTTATATTACTTCACACAAACACTACGTCCATCTGCTCCTGGTTCGGCCCTCCGGTCCAACTTTAGAACCCAGTTCGGCCCGCGAGTCAAAAAGTTTGCCCACCCCTGGGTTAGTTAAAGGCCATGTCATAGAAATCTGTCTTTAAACGTGTCTTAAATGTTTCTACTGAGGTAGCAGTCCTAATATCTATTGGTAGGGCATTCCAAAGCGCTGGAGCCCAAATAGAAAATGCTCTAGACCCTGCAGACACTTTCTTGGCTCTCGGTGTCGCTAAAAGGGTAGCGTTTTGTGAACGAAGGTTACGAGACGGAACATAAGGAACAACTAGGTCGACGAGGTACAAAGGCGCTAAGCCATGCAGTGATTTATAGGTTAATAGAAGAACCTTGAAGTCACATCTTAAAAGGACCGGGAGCCAATGTAAATTGGCTAATATTGGGGTAATGTGAAATATTTTATGCAATGACCTTTACAGGTCGCTTATATTACTTCACACAAACACTACGTCCATCTGCTCCTGGTTCGGCCCTCCGGTCCAACTTTAGAACCCAGTTCGGCCCGCGAGTCAAAAAGTTTGCCCACCCTGGGTTAGTTAAAGGCCATATCATAGAAATGTGTCTTTAAACGTGTCTTAAATGTTTCTACTGAGGTAGCAGTCCTAATATCTATTGGTAGGGCATTCCAAAGCGCTGGAGCCCGAATAGAAAATGCTCTAGACCCTGCAGACACTTTCTTGGCTCTCGGTGTCGCTAAAAGGGTAGCGTTTTGTGAACGAAGGTTACGAGACGGAACATAAGGAACAACTAGGTCGACGAGGTACGAAGGCGCTAAGCCATGCAGTGATTTATAGGTTAATAGAAGAACCTTGAAGTCACATCTTAAAAGGACCGGGAGCCAATGTAAGTTGGCTAATATTGGGGTAATGTGATCAGAGTTTCTTGTCCGTGAGAGCAGCCTTGCAGCAGCATTTTGTACTAACTGTAGACTTTTGATGCGGGACTTAGGAAGACCAGAGAATAGTACATTGCAGTAGTACGTGCGCGACGTGACAAACGCATGTATAATAGTTTCCGCATCACCGGTCGAGAGGATCGGACGAATCTTTGCAATATTACGAAGGTTAAAAAACGCAATTCTGGTTATATTCTTAATGTGCTTTTGAAAGGAGAGAGTTTGGTCAAATATTACCCCAAGATTAGTTACAGTATCGCTCTGAGTGATTATCTATAGTGACGGTTATCTATAGTTATAGCGGTTTCCCTGAATGAGTGTTGATAACGACTTGGACCAATTATCAACATCTCAGTTTTATCTGGGTTAAGACGAGGGACGCCTCAAGATTACAACAATCCCGCGGATCTGTCATCGATAACAGCATATGTCAGGGTTTTCTAAACTATCTTGATTGTGATGTTGGAATGTATGTAACCAGTAATAAATAACCTAGCTCATATGTGTCAAACTCAAGGCCCGCGGGCCACATCCGGCCCGGCATGCAATTATATCCGGCCTGCGAGATCATTTTATAATATTGTTACTAATGGCCCGACAATATGAAGCGATGATAACACAATAAACTACAGATTTTTTTTAAAAACAAAACCGACAACAGG
Source organism: Syngnathus typhle (assembly GCF_033458585.1). NCBI lineage: Eukaryota > Metazoa > Chordata > Actinopteri > Syngnathiformes > Syngnathidae > Syngnathus > Syngnathus typhle. The sequence goes on along the minus strand of NC_083738.1, from coordinate 2,508,136 downwards.
ACTGACCAACAAAGTCGTGGAACAAAAAGACAGGGTGACATTACCAAAGACAGGAACAGAAAGCAAACCAGACATCATGACAGTAACACATGCAATGATCCGACGGTGAGCGAGGGGCAGACAGGACTTAAATACAAAACACGTTACATCGATTGAGGGGACACAGGAAGAGAGGGGCGACGCAAACAGAAACTATGGCAACCTAGACACATAGCAAAACTGGGGACGAGACGTGACAAATGTCCCTCGAAATTGTTAAACGTGCACTTTCCAATAAAGTGCCTCCGGCTCCCCGGTAACGGGTTCGATAAGCCGGGGCGAAGGGACTCGTCCGCAGCTGACCACCCGAGTCAAATTAATCCTCTTGGGATCAACCCAACTTCTAAACGACGTCAATCCCGTTTAAATCATCCGACGCGCAAGCCGAGTAACTCAATTCGAGGCAAGTCGCCGGTATGACCACGCCGTAATGATGGCTCCCTTCAGGTGTTTGATGCTGGTATTTCGTTACGGATGTTTTTAGATGCCTTTGTTAAGGCCTCAGGGATTCGTTAGTCTATAGCGCCCCGTAGCGCTGCTCTCGCCGAAGTAACTTTTAATATGGCCCTCTCTGGCCGGGTTGGGGAAGTAACGAGATTACTTCCCTTTTTTCAGTGGAAAGTCCGATTGACTAAAGTATGACAATGATAGGGTTGAAAAGAGAACTTTAATATATTAATCACTAATTCCAATGTTATATATATAAACACTTAACCGTACAGGCGTAATTACTTCTGAAGGCAACTTAACCCCTCAAAATCATCCAAAGTGGCTTTTGATGCGGCCCGAGTAAATTAAATACTTTTGCTCAGGCCCCGTTCCGCTTTTGCTGGAGGAGCGAGCCTACTTCCCTTTTTTCCGGGAGCAAGTCAAAATAGCAGAAGTAGGACTATGACAGCGCTTAAGAATAAGTTTAACACATTATTCACTAACTCTAACGGTACATATATAAACACTGAGCCGCAAAAGCGCTTCCTCGTACTCAATTGTTTCCGATAAACTGATATTTCACTCAATACGGGTTCAAGTGATTTAATCGAATTATTATTATTATCCGGTAATAAATTCTGAGGGCAATTTAGTCCCTCAGAACCATTCAAAGTAGTTTTGACGCGGCCGGAGTAAATCAAATACTTTGGCTCAGGTTTTGACGCGGCCGGAGTAAATCAAATACTTTGGCTCAGGCCCCGTTCCGCTTTTGATGGAGGAGCGGGCCTACTTCCCTTTTTTCCGGGAGCACGTCAAATTAGCAGAAGAAAGACTATTACAGTGTTTAAGAATAAGATTAATACTTTATTAATTAATTCTAATGACTTATATATAAACATTTTTCTCTTGGTATTTTTCTCTCCTCACTCTAATCTCTGAGCTTGTCCGGCCCGGATGAGCGGTAACCGCCCGATGTCCTGTTTTTAAGAAGACATCTTGACCCCCCCCCCTCCAGGGCGGGTCATAATCTGCTTTGATGTTGCCCACACAATTTGAGGAAGTTGAATCCTTCTTATTTTATCACCTTTTAAGGCAATGCCGCGCACCATCACCACGGCGACTATGACACTGGCCATCACGATTCCTCCCCCCAAATATTTCAACACCATTGCTAAAGTGCCAGCAATCACATCGCCAAAGACACCTATCGCGGCGTTTTTAGCCGCTTGAAGTGCCGATCCGACCTTTTCATACCAAGTGCAGTCATGAATGTTTTTCCCATGGCCACACTTGATCCAATTTTCAGTAGGGGAAAAACAGGTGCCGTTATTATAGATCTTATTCGGGCCAATCCAATCGTACCCAAAAAACTGCCGCCCTTGACAAAGGCTTTTTCGAAACGCCCGGCCTTCTGCAATTTGCAACAGTGCCGGCAGTCGATACGGGATATACACGGGTGCACTTAAATTAAGCAATCCCTCATTTTGTAACCAGGTTTCACACGGATGTCGGTCGCTAGAGGGCTGACGCTTCCACTTTTTCTGCTTAGAGAAATACCTCCAAGCTGCTCCCTCGACAGCTCTGTAATTCTCATCTTGATATTTGTCTGCACAATATTCTTTCCAATTTGGCAATATAATACATTGTTCACGAGCCAAGGCTACCAGACACTTTGTTCTATGTGTATTACATGTCATTGACCAGGGCCGAGGGTTTACATAGAGGAATGGAGAGTACATGCCCGTGGGCCAAATATCTGTTTCTTTTGAATATACTGTTGCCATAAATTGATATTGGACCCAATAATTTGTAGTTACATTTAAACATGGCAGAACAAATCTCTTCATTTCCCAGCCGTTGAAGCCCCAAGTCTTGGCGGGGTTTCGAATGTTTATCTCAGACCACGTCTGTAAAATCCCCTTCACCGTTTTGTTTGCCAAGAGACTGGTACAGTTATGAACCCACCTAGTGCCCAGGACGGATCGTTTGATCTCATCCAGGTCACATCTTGGCGACTTTCCCACCGTCCAGTCCCTACCATGCAACTCAGCATAAATTTTTTTCACTACACATTGGTCAATTTTGTCAAATTCTCCCGGTATTACTGCGGACAAATCGTCCGGTGTGGGTAACCGCTGAACCCACAAATTTCTTGTGGATGCGTACAGCTGGTGACCTTCCTGGTATCTGCTTGGCACAGCAATTTCTCTTTATACCTGCCACAGCCACGGCAATGAATCATTCAACCAAAACTCAAAATCTACCGAACTTTTTCCAGGGTTGAATTTCCTCCCCGCTTTTGCCGAAGCTGTGACAGGTGCCAATTCTTCCTGGCGTTCAAAGGCCCACATTATAACGTGGTAAATTTTGTTGCAAATTTGTCCCTCGTTAAAATAACATGGGTCTAAGCCATTATATACTTTCTGGCAATCCCACAATGCCGACCTTCCTTTGTCGGGCCGGCTTCTACGCACCCGGTTAAGCCGACGCTTACTCTCTGAATAATTTGGAGATTTTTCGCAAACCAAATTCAAACAGCTCCAACACGGTTCCCACTCGGGATATGTACCGCGGCATGTGGAGTTCTTCATCGGAGCTGGGAATGAAAATTCCTCCTGTTTCTTTTTGCCTTTATCCCAATAACCACTTTGAGATTCGGGCAAGGGGACACATGAAGCATTACTGTACCACTTTGCGTGCTCATCACCTTCCTTGAAAATCCAATTTCTTTTCACAATCTTTTCCTCCCGATTTATTTTGCAAATCAAACCAATTGTTAGATTGGCAAAATCCTCGGGTGCTCTGAAATACCTAATATCACAAGCATCAATGCTGCGTTTGGTTTGTTGTGTCCCATTCACGAGCCCTATTTGGTCGGGAAAATGAGTTGCTTCGCTTAAGAGTTCTCTCTTTGTCTTATTCCGTTTCCCCGCCCGAACACCAGGGAGCGGAAAGGCCCCTGGTTTGGACGGCAAAGCGGTCAGCCTTCCTGGTTGTCGTAGCATCGTCGTCCAGCGTTGTCTTGCAGAAACGTCAGGTGCTGTGGAATCGTTCCACTCCACGGTGATGTTGTCAAACTCCACCGCCCAACAGGTCTGGTTGAAAAGCATCATTCCGTCATATCTGATGTTGATCATTTCCATCGGGTCGTGCCGGGCAGCACACCTCTGAAGGGCCCAGCAGACCAGGACGCATGCCAAAATGACCAACACCATCATAGTTGCCACCTTGTCCAACGTCAGGGTCCGCTTCCATGGTAAGGGGGGCAGAGGAGAAACACTCGGCCTCCAATCAATCGTGTCCCAATCTACCGGTTGGTAGTCGGCCAAGCCAAGCGGCTCGTCATAGAAAGGCGCGGTCCGAGGAACCTCATACCCATCGTTTGCTCTTGAAGCTGCTCCTTGCTCTCGTCTGGGGGCAGCATATATATCCTCCAGTCCTGAGCTTGCTCTGCGGTCCCGGGGAGGAATCATCTCTGGCCAGGCGCTAACAATGTCTGGCCTCGGATTTTTCCTCCCTGAAGCCATGTTCGTATAAACTGGCTCCATATCTACCCAGTCTTTATTTACATAAATGTCTGGCGCCGATTCTCCCCGCGGCAAAGTCTCTCTTCCAAAGGCCGGATTGTTCCAGCCTCTTGCTTCACGGTGTGGGGCTGCCCTGGTCCCAGGGCGCCCCCCAACCCTCGTCTCCGCGAGGTTGCAGCCAGCACAGACAGCCACTTGGTCGGGGAGAGGAAGTGGTGACCCACCACTCTCTAAGTCCATCATTCTCCTTCTTTTGGCACCGTGCGGGTAGTCCATGGCCGATCACTCCTCGGAGCCGACTGAAGATCTCTCACTTCTGCCACAGGTTATATTAGGTCTCCTCCAGCCTCTCCTCCGTCACTGGCTCCTCCCCTGTGACATCGTCCGAGTCCTTCGGCTGTGGCCTTCCCCCGTACGCAGCCTCCGTCCTCCTTGCTGTCAACTTCTGGCACTCCGATTGAGTCGGGGCATCTACAGTCCATTTACAACACATTGTTATTCTATATACATATACACAAAAAAAAAACACAGCAACAAACCAACAACAAAAACCTAAAACAACAATATCAACAAAAAAAAAAAAACTAAAACCAAAACAAAACGAAACAACCAAATAATCAAAAAAAAAGAATTTTTTGTCTCTTTTATTCGCTGTCCTTGCCCGGGGGGGAGTCTGACTGACTCCACCGCTTAGCCAGCTCATCCACCGCGGCCCGTCGACATTCCTCCCACCGCTGTGGCGCTGGTTTGTCGTGCCACAATGTATAATAGGCTGTTGCTTGAGCCAATTCTACTAATGCTGTGTCTGACGCGGCCGGCCCCGGACCCTCAGGACTGGCATCCAGTGTATCTTCTGACCCGTCGTCCTTTCTGCCACTGACCTGTCCCCTAGTCCCGTGGACTCTCTGATTTCTCGCCGCCAAAATTGGACACGTCTTGATGGAGCGGTGGCGTTCCGCTCCCCATCTGATGTTTCCACTCCCATCGCAGCCAGGCGTGGGACACGCCTCAAGGGTCCCTGCATAAATCGGGCATGAGCCGAGCGAGCGGTGAGTACTCGACCCTGTTCTGATGTTTCCACTTCCGGTACAGCCAGGCATCGGGCAAGGTGCCACACGTGATTTCGTTGAACCTTGGCGTGGGGATGAGGACTTCCCAGTCTGGTGACTTGCGCCACTTTCTTCTGTGTTTGGGCTCGTTGCCAAATTCTCCCCTTGGTTTGTTGCAGTATTGGGGGAGAGGTGGGTAAATCTCTTAATTCTCCCGCCCCGTTTATTTCGACGTTGTTCTCCTCAGTCAATTCTGACCCAAGCAGGTCCCCGCAAACTGGACCCTCCTGTAGCTGCTCCTGCTCCGGGCCTTCCTCCCGTTCTTCTCCCACTGGCAGACCCAGGTCATCCATTTCCTCAGCCGTTGCTTGGGGCCCTCCTGTCGCTGCTGCGGCTTCCTGTTCCCATCTTGCTTCGCGGAGAGGAATCCGGACTTGCTCTTGTTCCTCTCGCGCCCGTCTTGGATCTCTGGGAACAGTCATGACCAGTGCTCTGGTACCCATTACGGTGACGAACTGGCTGAGCCTTTTGGCCTCCAATGTCACTCCCAGCGAATATATTCCTTCGTAGGGAATGATTGCCATCTTTACTGTAATCCCCACTAGTGCTGCCTCACTCTCATTTACAAAAAAGGCCTGATCCGCCTTTGTAACCCGGGGCTAAACAAAATATCCCCTTTTTGGTCACATACTGAAATCCTTTGTTGCTCATATCCAAAATATTTCGGTAGCAATACATATTGCTCAAGGCCGGGTTGGTTTCCGTAGGGGCTGGCCCTACTGCGATTAAGGGGGCGTCCCTGTACGCCACCAACTGGGCAATTGTCGTTGGCTTCCAAGGTCCGTTCAGCAAGTCTCCCACTGCTGTGTTCCCCCCTACTGGAATAATCGATGCCCGAGCATACAAGGCCCTTGCATTGGACTTGTCCGTGAAACAGCCTGCAGTTCTTCCAGCTGGATCCGGCCAGGGCCAACAAAAGCCCAAGGCTGCATAAAAATTCCTCATGGCCTTTTTGTGATCATACGCAGGCCAACCTGCCCCCCACAAAACAGGATAGAGGGTTCCCAGGGGAGTCATGGCTTTGGTGACTTGCCATCCTTGTGCCTCCCCCACTTTCAATAACTTTCCCGTTGCCATGCGATCCAAACATATGGGGCAATATGTTAGTCTACTGCCGTCCCAAGCGCACGTACACGTGGCCACTGGTCGTGCTCGTGCTTCCATGATTAATCCGGTTTCCCACTGTGCAAAGACCACCATCCTTGCTAAAGTGGTGACTCGACACTGGTGACACACTATGGCATCCAGTACTTTGACCGGGAGCTGGTCCTCGTTCCTCAGGGCAAACTCCAGGTCCCTCACGTCGGTGGTCATAATTGATGGCATCATGAAACCTACTCCTGACCACCTAGTAGGCAACACATTGGGTGTCGAACAAACGACACATGCTTCGTCGACCCTCGTCCAGCGAAAATGTTCCGGTCCCTCGGGAGTGCCCCCCCTCTTGACCAATTTCACTAGATCTAGGGCCCTTCCGGCTTGAATTCCATACGGCGTCCGTCTTACGATGACCGCTCCTTGGTACGCGGCCAAGCGCACGAAGGCCGGGAATGCACTGTAGTCGGTTGCCATATCTCTTCTAAGTTACTTTCTGGCTTGAATATGGTCAGCCGGTAACGGCTTCAGCTGTTCAACTCCTTGGATTCCTTTCCTCTCCAGGCGTACTGTGTTCTCATCCAAGACTGCACTGACGATGTCCTAGCAGTCGTACTTGGCCTTTACTGCAGTGTTGCTGTTCAGATCTCTTGACTTGATCCACACCTTTTGTCCAACGCTGAATCGACGCTTCTCTTTATGCTGGAGCGAGCTGTCTTGGGCCCTGCCCACTTCTTGTGACACAAAGTGTCGTTGGTTGAGCTCCTCGGACGGGGAGGGCCGGCCGGCCCTAGTCCTCCCGTTTAGGTCTGCAACCAAATCAAGTAGTTTAGTGCTCCATTCTTTCCCATTTGCATCTTTCCCCAGCCAGCTCTTGACCAGCCCAATGGTTCTCTCTGCGACACCATTTGCTTGTGGCGTGTACGGAGGCGAATAGACTCTGACTATTCCCCGCTCACGACACCATTTGTCCACCTGGGCATTTTTGAAATGAGTGCCATTGTCCGTTCTTAACTCTTTGGGAATTCCTAGCCACATGCATCCGTCTTCTAGTGTCTTAATCACGCTGTTTGCGTTGGCTTTTCTTACTGCTTTTAGCCCGACATGCCCCGACATCGAGTCAACAAGCACAACAAGGTATTTCTCACCCTTTGTGCCACTTATTCCCATGGGGCCGGCTACGTCCATACAAACCGATCCCCACGACACAGTACTCCTGATCGTCAGTCCGTCCGTGCGTTGTCCTCGTCGCCCTGCGTTATATTTGTTGCACGGAATACAATCACGCAGGACCGCACAAATCGTTCTGTCTGGGACCCAGAGTTCCAGCTTCTCTAACTCTTTTTGCGTAGGCAATGGGCCCGCGTGGCCTAATGCTTCATGCACTGCCGACACGACCTGCCTCACGCTCTCATCTGGGACCACTTTTCCGCGAGGGGTCTTGTCCCAGTTTTCCGCCCCTACAACTATTATTCTTCTTTCTTGGACGTACTTATCAACTTCATCATTTCCTCTCCAATGAGCTCCTTCTTTCACATGAAATCTTTGGTGGACGACATCTAGGCACATATTTAGCCGCAATTCAGCTATTTTCTTCCACACTTCATAGTGGGCCACTAATTTTCCTCTTGCGCCCTCATAGCCATTTTCTTCCCAAATGGCCAGGTCGAAATTGAGAGCCTGCGCACAATAATGACTGTCAGTTATGAGTCTTACGCGTCTAGCGTGATTTTTCTCTGCTTCTAACAGTCCTTCCAGCACTGCCGTAGCTTCTCCTGCCTGCGCGCTGCCGGGTGTTCTTCCTTTGCGGCGGCAACGCTCCACTCCATTCTGCTTCAGAATGAAACCCCAGTGGGCATTCTGTTCTCCTTCTTTCTTTGACCCGTCGGTGTAAAGAGTCCATTCATAGGGCTTTTCTTTTTCTGTCTCTTTTCTCAATATCGGCTTCTTGGCGGAGGTTGTCGTCGGACCAATTTCCAAGTCGGGATCGAGTAGGATGTCCTCCCATCTTCCCCACCTGATATTGGTTGCTTTGGTGCTCTCGATTGTGGATTTCCTAAGAAAACGGTGCACGTTACTTCCGGTTTGGACTTTGATGCCTTGCCCTTGTGCCAGGTCTTTCAAATTGCTCCAGTACTTGGCTAGCACTGCAAGTTCTTTCTCTTCATGGGGGAATTTTTTCTCGACACTGGAGAGGGTGTAGGTCCACAAAGCCACCAAGCCAGCACCCTCGTTGCTGACCGTCACCATTGCATCATTTTCCTCACAATGCACCTTCGCGACAAGTTTTGTCTTCAAACTTCGTGGCTCAAGCCGCACGGCTTCTCGGACGGCTTGTTTCAAATTATTCAAATTTTGAGTGTCATTGTCTGACCACTGCCACTTTGCCGTTTTTTGGCCCTCCGGAATTTTCTTCAAGCGTGCATACAGCGGCCTTGCATGTTTCTGATAGTGGGGAACATGATCCCGCACATAGTTGCACAGTCCAAGTATTCGCTGCAACTCCGTCTCCAAATTCGGAGGTGAAATCCGTTCGATCTTTTGTCGAAATCCTTCGGAGATTCCTAGATTCTCGGTCACTTGGAACCCCAAGTAATCCACTTGGAACCGGGCTAGTTGGCATTTCTTGAGATTCAGCTTCAGACCTGCAGCGGAGACTCGTTCCACAACCTTCTGCAGCAAATCTAGATGTTCCTCTTCTGCGTCGTTTGAAACAAACACATCATCAATATACACCGTGACATCCAAGCCATCCAAAACCTGCAAGACTGCTGATTGAAACACATTCGGGGAATTCTTGTATCCTTGCGGCAATCTTTGCCACACGTACGATTTCCCCCTGTGTGTAAATGCTGTTTTCCCTTGTGATGTTTTGGCTAGACGTAATGAAAAAAATCCATTTGCCAAGTCAATGCATGACTTGTATTTTTTCACTCTTAGCGTCTTGAGGGATGCCTGGGGGTTTATGAGGCTCGCTCGATTAGCCACCGTCCGGCGGTTAAGAGCTTTAAAGTTGATGACCGGCCTCCAGCCTCCTCCAGTCGCCTCTGGTTTCTTCACTGCTTGAATGGGGCTGTTGGTCACCGGATTCGGCTCTTCCCGAATGATGTCAAGCTGTAAAAGTTCCTTTACAATTGTTTCCATTTCAGCCACTGCTTCCGGGTTCAGGGGATATTGTCTTACTGGAGGGTGCACTCCCCCCTCAATTGTGTGGATGTACTTTGATCCAAGGTCTCCACAGTCATTCTTGAAATGCGCCACGGCTGCTTTCTCCAATATATTGGTCAGTGTCTGCCTTCCGTCCGGGGACAGGTCGCTGTCCTCGACCAGTTGGCTTTTGACGGCTTCCACATCCACAGGCTTGTACCACTCATCCAGTGGCATAATTTTTGTCGGGCCCACACGCACTGCTTTTGCTTTTATCATTTCCAATCTTGCTTTTACTGACAGACGCTGGTGGTTTGGTTTCTTTAGATCTTCTGCGTCTCTCAAAGTCAATAGATTATGGGGCCCTTTGACCCAAACGATTCCTTTCCAAATCCCAATGGGCATATTAGTCACTGATCCGTCTGCCACCATCACATTTAGGTGTCCTTTCCTTTTCAAGGCTTTGCGGGTCATTGACACCTCGGCTCCGGTATCCACCAAATATGGAGCTCCTTCGATTTCAGCATAGAGGTTGTCTCCGTCCCTGTAGACACCTGTCAGGGTGACCCGCGCCTCTTCTTCACTCATTTCCAGGGCCCTGCAGGGGCCGCAGCCTTGCGAGCCTCCGCTAGGGCCTTCTTCTCTTCTGGTGACATCTTGTCATATACTTCTTTTGCCACGTATCCTGTTGGATTTGCTTTACTACCCATCGATTTTGGTCTGTTTTGAGTGTTTTACCTCTGGTCATCATTAAACTTTTGCCCCTTCTCATAAGTTGGCTTTGGTGGTGGCTTCCGCCCTGCTTGCGTTTCTTCTGTGCGAGAGCGAGCACCACCCGATGGATTCGGCTTTTGTCTCTCCATGTAGTGTTTTGTTACTCTGTCCCATTTCTTTATGGATTCTTCGATTCGTGCCAGAGTTCCCCCCGCACCTAGTTTCACAAAAGTCGTGTCCTTATCCTCGGTAACTGCTCTCAAAACTCGCACATATCTGTTTGGGCTTACCACTTGCTTCAACTTATGCCACACATTCAACAAGGTTAGACCCTGTTTTAGTGCTTCCTTAGCTCTGGTTATATGCACATCTTCGTCATCTTCTTCGTCATTCACCCATCTTTGATAGGCTTCTTGCGCTGTCTCATCTTGGCCGATGGGCTCGGCTGTAATGTATTGCAGCCACATCTTTTTTGACAATTCTCCACCCGGCCCGTCCTTGATAACTGGCCAAGTTGCCGACAAATATTCCTTGACACTTTCCTTCTGGTACTTAACGCGCACCATGCCTTTTAGGGTCTTAAAGGCTCTTGTTTCTCTTTCCATGTCGTTTGCGGGCATCCCTGTGTTATCCAGGTAGGTTGCTCCCATCTGCGTGGTGCTTGGCTGAGCCTGTTGGGTGGAGGTGGAGTTTGCAACTATGTTGGTTTGCGTGTACATGGCGGGATTAGCAGCCTGTACGTCTAGGTCATCGCACGCTCTCAGTTCTTCTTGAGCGGCATCATACACGCCCTGCTTCATCCTTCGCAATAGTACATCATACATTACAGTCACAAAGCCTTCTCTAAAATCTTTTGTCAAGTCGGTGTAACTTACTAGAGTATGGTAGGCTGGTGTGTTTAACACGTTCATTGCCTCCCTGTAAGTTAATTTCACCGGGACGTTTATGTTCCCTTCTATTTTTTCCCACCAGGCCGGCGGGAACGGGTATTCTTTCTGCCTGACTTCTGGGATGTAAGTCTTCCTTCCGTCTTTGGTCTCTACCCATCCCAATTGAATGTCTCTTGCCATCCTTTCCGAAGCCTGATAGATGCTCAGCGCCGGCCTTTGTTTCTTAATTCCTTTCCGGGTTGCTCCTCTCACAACTCTCGGCGGGGGGTCATTCGGATCAGGAGGGATCACGGCCGACATCACCGAAGCTTGATTTTCCTCTTCGGAGACCATGTCGTCGCTTGAGGTGGCGGCCTCTCTGTTTTCCTCATCATTACGCCCTTCTTCGTTGGATGTAGGAGCGTGTTCCATGGCACCAACCTCGGCGTTTCCTGGTCTTGTTTGTTGACGTGGTCTTTGAACCGTGGTGGGTCGGTTCTTGGGAGTAGACGTCAGGCGTGCTCGATAAGAGACACCTGCAATTTCTCGGGCAGATCTTATAACCACTCTTTTCCCTTTTGTCGGTTGTTTTGGTGGAGCTGGGCTCCCCGTTGGTGTTGGATCCGGCCCCCTTGGTTCGGTCCTCCCTGTGTCGATTCCGATTGCCACTACCTCCTCCTCATCTTCTGTGGCCGGCGATGGTGTCCTTGACCTTACGGTGTTCCTTTGTGGTCCTGGAATAGCATCCGGGCCAGTTCCCCCTTCTTCTTCCGTTTGAACTGCTTTGCCCGCTGGATGGGGCCGGACTGCCACTGTGTACTGCGTTTGCTGCTCCATCTTCTGTTCTTTTTGTGCCACCTGTAATGCTTGGCCATAAGTGGCTTCCAGGGCTACCAGTTCTCTTTCTCTTCTTTGAGAGGCTGATATTGCCAGCACAAACTCCAGTCCTTCCACTGCTGTGATTGGGGTGGATATTTGCAGCTTATATGCTCCCGCAATTGCAGTCTCTGCAATTTTCCATGACATTCTTCCGGATCTAATACCATTTACTTCTGTAACTATCCTTCTGGCTCCCCTCTCGACGGCAGCATCCACCGCTTTCTCCAGGATTCCTGTCATCATCTTCAGGTAGTCCTGCTGGTTCAGGTCCGCCCGCCACTTCTGCACGACGGCGTGTATTATCATGTAGTAGTTTGATCTTCCTCCACTGGTAAAAATGAAAGTAAGATCCTCCGGGTCATGCTCCATCTGTCGCCTCGCGTCGTGGAGGTCTTCAATATATTTTTCACCGGCCATTAATCTCAGCCGTGTATCAAAGGTTTGGTTCCATGCACGGAATTTATCGTTGGTGAAAACAATGAGGGCATCTCCTGTCAGTGACCAAATATCTCCGACAAATTGACACATCAGCACTCCATTTCCAACAATTACTTTTTTTGTTGATTCTTCTGGCAGAGACGGCAGGGGGTCTTTCCGGAAGAGGAGATTAAACTTCGGCACACGAGAACCTCCGCGCCGAGTGTCCCTGCCCCCCCAAACCTCCCCTGTGTCTCTGCCCGTGCCCAATCCTTTCTCCTCGTTAGGCACTTCCTCTTCTTCCTCACTGGAAAATACTGGTCAATTAGTCTTTTTCTCTAAAATGGTTCTCATTTTTGTCAAATATTGCATGCACTCGTAACAGCGAGGCACTGCCTTCACTTCCTCAGGTAATGGAGTTACCAGCTCGCCTTTGATGCCAGCTTCGTTGGACAGCATTTTCACTATTGAGTCCAAATCTGTACTTGTGCTTATCAGTTTTACCATATTCCATTCCTCCACCATCTTTGCCCCCCATTCACACCATTCAGGTGCTTCTCTTCTAGTGTAGCCCCTCTCAGGGTGGGCTGACACTATGATTGGTAATCCATCTTCTCCTGGTTGCTCGGCAAAAAATCTTCCATCTCTCTTGATGGCTTCTTTTACTTCCGTCGAGAGGCTTTCCGCCTCGATCGACGGGTTTGATCCCACTATGTAGTCGGTCCATTTCTGAGGCCACTTTTCCAAGCCTCCTCCATACAGTATCACACATACTGGTTCTTCATGTCGTCCTAGAGGGTCTGGATTAGACCCCTCGTGCCTGGTTCCCTCGGTAGGATGACCAGATTCGGGGTCCGTTCCTCTGACACTGCTAGCCATCCCTTCCGTGAATAGCAGTGTCTTCAGTTGTAGGGTTGAGCTGCCTCTTCTCGAAGCCTTTCCGTGCGCAATCGGAATAGGGACGATACAGCTCCTAGTTACTCAGCGGCGCCTTCTGCGTCGCCTCTACTCAGAACACCAATGTGAGATCTCCTGCCTCACCTATTGATGCTCTCAACGGCGGGATGCACCTTTTATCTTTTCTGATTATCCTACCCAGTCACTCTACTGACAGGATACTCTAAACAGGGTATATTCAACAGCAAATCGCAATTCAAACGTTGTTACATACAAAAAGTGATGGCTAATCATCAGCCCGAGGCCCCTCAGTCTTACTATTCTGGGGAACCTGTAAGTCACAGATGGTTGCCAACAATTAAGAAACATGAACCAGACAAGCCGTAAGAGGATCGTATTGACCGATCGTTTTTCTCCTGTACTGCAAAAATCCTCACTACCCTCGTTCTGCTTCAACTGTTGCACTCAACAGAAAAAGTAACGAGACAATAAAAAGAAAAAGGGGAAGGAGCGAGAAAGAAAAAAAGGAAAAGAAAGAAAAGAAACAAAGAAAAAAATTACCATAATAAAAAAATTATACCGATACAACTAAAAATTTATTCAAATATTAATCATTTGTAATCCACCAGATGACCACAGCAACAACAATTGTAGTCCCCAATGCTTCGGGAGACGAAACTGTTGTGATTCACTTGTTCAGGAACAAAAATTTGTAATCCACTCAGCGTCGGGAAACAAAAAGATGGTAATCCACTTGTTCAGGAACAAAAAATTTGTAATCCACTTGTTCAGGAACAAAAATTTTGTAATCCACTCAGCGCCGGGAAACAAAAAGATGGTAATCCACTTGTTCAGGAACAAAAAATGTGTAATCCACTTGTTCAGGAACAAAAATTTTGTAATCCACTCAGCGTCGGGAAACAAAAAGATGGTAATCCACTTGTTCAGGAACAAAAAATTTGTAATCCACTCAGCGTCGGGAAACAAAAAGATGGTAATCCACTTGTTCAGGAACAAAAATTTTGTAATCCACTCCGCGTCAGGAAACAAAAAGATGGTAATCCACTTGTTCAGGAACAAAAAATTTGTAATCCACTCAGCGTCAGGAAACAAAAAAATGGTAATCCACTTGTTCAGGAACAAAAAATTTGTAATCCATTTGTTCAGGAACAAAAATTTTGTAATCCACTCAGCGTCGGGAAACAAAAAGATGGTAATCCACTTGTTCAGGAACAAAAAATGTGTAATCCACTTGTTCAGGAACAAAAATTTTGTAATCCACTCAGCGTCGGGAAACAAAAAGATGGTAATCCACTTGTTCAGGAACAAAAAATTTGTAATCCACTCAGCGTTGTCCAATTTTCCCACTCAGTCTTTTGTGAGGAGGGAAAAAATATATACAATATATATCTAAATATAAAATAAAATAAAATAAAAATAAAAAAGGGAGAGGAAAATGCAGAAGAGAGAAAACTTTGACTTTTTCAAAAATCAAAAATAGACTCTTCGTTCGGTCTTCAAGGTGTCTGCCTTCTTTTTGGCTTTGGTTTTCGGATGAACTCTAAAACATCCACTGGTTCCTCATCTAACGGTCCGTCTTCTCTGTCTGTCCCGAGATCCGTGCCCATGTACCGACCCCTCTAGCCCTAGCAAGATGTGCCGCATACTCTGCGTACACCACTAATGTTATTTTTAGTATTCCATACAAATACAAGTTAAGAAGGAGATCATCTTTACTCATCCTTAACGTAACGTGCTAAGGGGTAGCGGTCACCGTTTACTATGACACAAAACAGTTCTAATCCTTCCGTGCTTCAAAGGTTCTTTTCTAGGAAACTCTATTCCTTAAAGAGACTGTTTTTATGTCACTCAAGGCCGTTCTGACATTTGTTTGTATCAGTGAGTGGAATTATGACAGTTATTGGGAAGAAAAAACTGAAAAAACTCCACACAGGTTCGTTTTGGAGCTGCGAGCAAACATCTATTAATAAATGTCAACTCACAACCCCCCTCAACTCGTTGGGCGCCAAAATGTGAAACGTGCACTTTCCAATAAAGTGCCTCCGGCTCCCCGGTAACGGGTTCAATAAGCCGGGGCGAAGGGACTCGTCCGCAGCTGACCACTCGAGTCAAATTAATCCTCTTGGGATCAACCCAACTTCTAAACGACGTCAATCCCGTTTAAATCATCCGACGCGCAAGCCGAGTAACTCAATTCGAGGCAAGTCGCCGGTATGACCACGCCGTAATGATGGCTCCCTTCAGGTGTTTGATGGTGGTATTTCGTTACGGATGTTTTTAGATGCCTTTGTTAAGGCCTCAGGGATTCGTTAGTCTATAGCGCCTCGTAGCGCTGCTCTCGCCGAAGTAACTTTTAATATGGCCCTGCTCTGGCCGGGTTGGGGAAGTAACGAGATTACTTCCCTTTTTTCAGTGGAAAGTCCGATTGACTAAAGTATGACAATGATAGGGTTGAAAAGAGAACTTTAATATATTAATCACTAATTCCAATGTTATATATATAAACACTTAACCGTACAGGCGTAATTACTTCTGAAGGCAACTTAACCCCTCAAAATCATCCAAAGTGGCTTTTGATGCGGCCCGAGTAAATTAAATACTTTTGCTCAGGCCCCGTTCCGCTTTTGCTGGAGGAGCGAGCCTACTTCCCTTTTTTCCGGGAGCAAGTCAAAATAGCAGAAGTAGGACTATGACAGCGCTTAAGAATAAGTTTAACACATTATTCACTAACTCTAACGGTACATATATAAACACTGAGCCGCAAAAGCGCTTCCTCGTACTCAATTGTTTCCGATAAACTGATATTTCACTCAATACGGGTTCAAGTGATTTAATCGAATTATTATTATTATCCGGTAATAAATTCTGAGGGCAATTAAGTCCCTCAGAACCATTCAAAGTAGTTTTGACGCGGCCGGAGTAAATCAAATACTTTGGCTCAGGTTTTGACGCGGCCGGAGTAAATCAAATACTTTGGCTCAGGCCCCGTTCCGCTTTTGATGGAGGAGCGGGCCTACTTCCCTTTTTTCCGGGAGCACGTCAAATTAGCAGAAGAAAGACTATTACAGTGTTTAAGAACAAGATTAATACTTTAATTAATTCTAATGACTTATATATAAACACTTAACCGTAAAAGCGCCTCCTCGCACTCAATTGTTTCCGACAAAATGATATTCTATTTAATACGGGTTCAAGATGATTTAATCGAATGGTTATTATCCTGTAATTAATTCTGAAGGCAAATTAATCCCTCAAAATTGTTCAAAGTAGTTTTTGACGCGGCCCGAGTAAATTAAATACTTTTGATCGGCCCCGTTCCGCTTTTCAAATTATCAGAAGTATGGCAAAGACAGCGTTTGGAAATAAATCTAATTCTTTAGTCTCTAATTCTTAAAATCTCCCGTTAATAAATCGACTCATCAACCCATCCACAAACAATCGACTGCATAAATTATACAAATTAGCGCACAACGAATTAAATGAGTATATACAACTCTTTTATTGAAGAAACATGAAATAAAATTACAAATCACAATCCTCCAAAAACTGAACAATTCCACTCACTGATGCCCTTGCAAATACAATCATTCAATCCTGGAGTAATTTTGATTGCAACAATTAAATCAGAAAAGAGGAAAATGAGGGTACCAATTGGGGGTTATTTTTTGGTGGAAATAAAGTCGAGTGATCAATTCGATTTTATCTCTAAAAATCTAATTTAGAAACTAGTTTTGGCCATGAGGGGATCCCACTACCCCGATAATTTGGCTCCCTTCCCGCACGGAAATACAGAAGGAGTCGGTCCTCTCACCTAGTTTCTCAAGCAAAGTTGTCCAGTCCAATTCTTTTGAGTAAATCCAAGTTAATCCGTGCCAGCAATCTTGCGTCTTACACAAAAATCTCGAAGGCTTTGGAAAAAGTCTTGAAACTCCTACCGGCTTCTGTTCACTATGACCGCGGTCCAGGAGAGAGCCCTGTCGATGGCCAGGGTGGCCTTTTTATAGACTTCTCTGGCCCTTCCCTTTTCCAGTTTCCCACGCCTACGGCTTCTATACTGTCCAGTTTCCCACGCCTACGGCTTCTATACTGTCCAGCTTCCCACGCTCATCCCCTGCGGTTTTTCCGGGCAGCTCGTTTCCGGCTCACTCTTTCCACCGAAATACTGTGGACTAACCCTAACCCTAACCCTGCCAATTTATTCCTGGGAGCAATCCATACTAATTTTTTTCTTGCACCATTTGTTTCCCAATTCCCATGTTACATGACAAAATAAAACTTGAAATCACCAAGTTTTGGTTTCCAAGGGTGTTTTTATTCCTCTTCAACGTCTCTCCCATACAGAGCCGCCTTTTTTCACGTCCGCACGCCTCTTTCCCGTGCGCGCACGGAGCGCGGTGGTGCGTTTATGGGCAGTCGGAGAAATCAACGCCAACAAAAAAAATTACATCCAGCCTAGTTAAGACCATACCAAAGACTATAAAAATGGGACCCATTGCCTCCCTGCGTGTGTGACGATCATTGGGACTTAAAAAAAAAATATATATTTTTTTTTAATTCATAAAAATTGGGTGCGTATTATACATGGGTACAGGCTTTTTTCCAGCATCAGCATGCCATTTTTAGGGTGCGTATTATACATGGGGGCGCATTATACACGGAAAAAAACGGTACATTGGCTCCCGGTCCATTTAAGATGTGATTTCAAGGTTCTTCTATTAACCTATAAATCACTGCATGGCTTAGCGCCTTCATATCTCGTCAACCTAGATGTTTCTTATGTTCCGTCTCGTAACCTTCGTTCGCAAAACGCTACCCTTTTAGTGACACCGAGGGCCAAGGAAATGTCTGCAGGCTCTAGAGCATTTTCTATTCGGGCTCCAGAGCTTTGGAATGCCCTACCAATGGATATTAGAACTGCTACCTCAGTAGAAACATTTAAGACACGTTTAAAGACACATTTCTATGACATGGCCTTTAACTAACCTGTAGTGGCCGATTCGGCTGGAGTTTGTTTTCTCTCCCTCTCCACCCCCTCCCTCCCCCCTCCCCGGCCGGGGAGGTGGTTAGGTGGCACCCATGCTGACAGCGGCTATCTGGATTCTCGTGGGTCAATTCAGGATGGGGGAACTGCAGCTTAACCTCCTCGTAGACACTGCAAGGACAATTGAGGGCTCCTTCGGCAGCCCTCTGCTCTGACATGGACATCCACTTTTTATTTCATTGATGTTCATGTTGTATCATTTGTGCCCTCTCTGCATCCATTCCAACCTGGTGATCCTGAAAGGGGGATCCTTCCATCTGTGGTCCCTTTTCAAGGTTTCTCATTTTCCCCCAGTAGGGGTTTTTAAGTTTTTCCTTGCCCTTTTGGGAGATTAAGATCAGGGGATGCTTTGAGAATAATTGTCAATTTCTGTCTATGTGAAGCCCTTTGAGACTGCTTGTGATTTAGGGCTATACAAATAAACTTGATGATGATGATGGTGTGAGAAGGAGACAGCAACAAGACAAACAAGAGCAATAAAACTACAAGCAGAACAGGAACACTACAAGTCACCCTTTACCGACCACTGTAAAAGAGAAAACCACATCATGGACTGGGAAAAGGCCAGAGTCATCCGCACTGGAGAAAACAAACATCAGCGTTGGATCAGGGAGGCCATTGAGATCCGCAAGCGGGACCCGAGGACCATCAACAGGGACGAGGGAGCCTACATGCTCTCTACAACCTGGAACAGCATTCTGGAGAGGTGAACGGACAGCAGAGGGCGTGACTCACCTGTCAAATCTGACAGGTGAGCCACGCCTTCATCCATCAGCTGATAAAGACACGTCACAACCACATCAGTGACACTCTGATGAAGGCGGATGAACCTGCCGAAACATGACAGGTAATGCACTTAAAATAATTTGTTTGATATAAAAGAACCAGTGAAGTAATTAAAAAGGAAAAACAACATGAACTTAGTACAACTAGTGCGCCTTATAGTCCGGTGCGCTTTATATATGGACCAAATTTTAAACTGTCCCGAAGCATTGTGTCATAAAATCAATCATAAGTGGGCCGCTGAAGACTATGACTCATGAATCAAAAAGACTATGCATCATTATTTTGTGATTATAAAGTAATTTGTTGCGTCTGGAGTTGAAATAAAAAAGATAAAATGGAGAATGATTTGATTTGGATTAAAAATCTGACATGATGAAACCTGGCCTGTTTACTGCAGTCACAAACACCAATATCACCCTTCTTATTCATACAACAATAACAACAATAAAACTAACTTAATACATCTAATAAAAAAATCATTCAACTTTCATAAAATTGTTAATTTATTATAATAAACTTTAACTTTAACTTTTAAAGTTTACTGATCTGACTGTTTTGTTTTGTACTTATTAAAGTAAGCTTTACATGTTTATTTTGTGTGTTGTGTGATATTAACATTATTGATATATTATTATTTCATTATTTCAAGTTATATTGTGATTGCATGAATGGTGCACCTTATAGTGCGGTGCGCCTTATATGTGGACAAAGTTTTAAAATGGGCCATTCATTGAAGGTGCGCCTTATAGTCCGGAAAACACGGTACTGTACCTTGCTAAAGACTGCTGAAGCAGTATGGAAGTTGTTGGAGCTGGGGACTAAACAGATAGATGTGTCGGTGGTGGGATCGACATAACTGAGGGGTTTTGATAAAAAGGGATTAATATTGTTTCTTATTGATACAGAAACAGAAAAAAATGAACACATATAGAAAATCAAGTAACAGATATTTTGCTCAGTGGACCTAGATAGATAAAAGTTTATGTGAGCAATAGAATACAATTTAATTATCATTGTCAACTGATTTATAGGATGCATTTTATGTAAATCATAAAGGAGTAGGGGCCATGGGTAATCTGATACTTTGGATATTTAGCAAAGTAGTCACACAGGGCGACAGTTAATAAAATGGCAATAAATGGGGCATTAAACAACAGTACAGGTTACGATGATTGAGTTGGTTGGAAATGTATGTTATGAACTTTGCGTTAGGATTACCAATCCATCCATCCATCATTGGTACTGCTTATCCTCATGAGGGTCACGGAAGATTAACAATGATAGTCATAATAATAGCAAATGCATCTCTAATTGCTTTTGAAGGATACTAAGAGGGGAC
Organism: Syngnathus typhle; assembly: GCF_033458585.1. Classification (NCBI taxonomy): domain Eukaryota; kingdom Metazoa; phylum Chordata; class Actinopteri; order Syngnathiformes; family Syngnathidae; genus Syngnathus; species Syngnathus typhle. The sequence goes on along the minus strand of NC_083738.1, from coordinate 2,487,827 downwards.
TTGGAAGGTTTTATATTATTAGAGTTAGTATGAATGGGGATTTTTGATAGTAAATAAAATAAATTTAGACAGAGAATCGATAGTGTAATTTAAAGGAGGAAGTTGCTTACCTTTTAGAAAGGGGTTAGCGTTTCTTGTGAGGAATGAGTGAACTGACCCTGCGAGCATTTTGACGTCTAATAGATGTCTATATGCTAACCAGACGTCTCGGCTAAAACAAGTCTACAAGTCTTCTAAAAGTGTAAGAAATATAGACGTCTATGATGAGTCTAAACATCACTCTTTTGTGGGCTTTCGATAGCCCGCTTTAGCTACTTAGCTCTGGAGCCCGCTTTAATTTTAAAGCCATCGCGGTCCTTGTTTCATCATCTGTGGCCTCTGTGCGTGTCGCCAACAGCTTCTACAAAGATGAACTCGATGTACATCAGGCACCACCGATTGTAGACCTTGGGATTACTCTGTAAAAGAAATATGAATATGTGGAAAAAAACACGACTACCTGTAAAATAGTATTTCCTTGATGCATCTCATGTCAGTCGCATATTTCGTACATGAAGCAATTGCATAGGAACGAGCAGACAGGTTGATGTTCTTTTTTATTTACCAGCGCTATCAGAGCAGTCTTCCTGTGGGCCCTCTGCACGAGTCACACGAGCACGCATATTGAACGTTCTCATTGTCATTTGTGTAGTCTACAACAGAAAAAAAATGTCAACATTGAGCGCAGCCACCAGGGCTGTGGACTCGGTCGGATTTTTGCACCGAGTCCGAGTCCGGCCTCTTGACCAGGAGTCCGAGTCCGTCTGTCCTTTTTTTCTGTTAATTCATGTGACTGCTTAGTCTTTATTCAAGGCTAATTTAGATCAAAATCTAAATAATTACAACAGTTTTGTGATGGCTTTGTCTTTATTAAACATATAAACGAATACAATAAACAGATACTTTCAAGTTTTAATCATTAATTACACCATTATATCTCAGACATTTATCCAAACACAAATAATTAGTGACGACCCCACAACTATCGAAACACATCAATGATATAAGCTGGGTGACATAATCGTCCTTGACATTGGTACATAATGTAAACATTAGCCTAAGTGTAACTCAACGTGGCCGCATTGATCGTAATTTACGCTCCGTTTCCCCCCCAAATCTAGACTTGTAGGCACTCGCTCCAGCTGGGAGTATAACATCTGTTTGGGGAGGCGGGTGTCAGACCTGCGGATTAGATGTCCTGTTCATCGGAGTTGGTGCTGCATTATTAAGGTGGTGATGCTCGGTATCCTGGCTTCCTCCAGAACGCTGATGTTTGTGCGTCTGTCCTCCCATTTGATCCTGAGTATTTTCCTCAAGGTTCTCTGGTGGTGGTGTTCAAGAGCTCTTAGGTGCCTGCTGTGGGTTGTCCATGATTCTGCCCCATAAAGTAAGGTGGGGAGAACCACAGCTTTGTAAACCAGGGACTTGGTGTCAACCTGGAGGTTTATTTTCCGGAGTCTGGCGTACCACTGGCACAGCTCAGGCGATGGTTGACCTCAGAGTCAATGTCCACTTTGGAGGAGAGAAGGCTGCCGAGGTAGGGGAAGTGGTCAACATATTCAAGTGCAGTGTTGTCCACTAGGGGTGTAACGATACATCGATACACATCGATTAATCGATATAATGCTCTACGATTTATTGGCATCGATGCTAAAGGTAAAAATCGATTTATATCGCTGTGTTTGACCTCGGACATTAGACGCGACTTTATTTTGAAATCCAGTTCATTGTTGCTTGCTTCCTCTTTCCGGGAGCAGTGCGCCCGGCGTTGTTGTGTTGTGAGCAGAGCACGCACGTGAAAGGGGAGGCGACAACTAGTACCCGGCTCCTGGGCTGGTGCTATGGCTAGTGTCCAAAGAGACGAGGAAATTTGCTCCCCTTCAGGCTTCAAGTCATTCGTTTGGAAGCACTATGGATTCCAAAGAAAAGATGGCTCAACGGACAAGACACGTGCAGTTTGTAAATCCTGCCATGCGGTGATCAAATATTCAGGGAGCACAAATCTCGCCGCACATTTAAAGAAAAAACACGACATCAAAGTTCAGTGTTAAAGTAAGCAATTTGTATACTACAATACTCTTGTAATTTCCTAAATAAAGAGTTTGCAGTACCTTGTTGATTTTGCGTATGAATTGTTATAAATCAGGATATTGTTCTATATTTTTTAGTAAAAAAAAAAAATCGATCGTAGAGTACTATATTGCGATATATCGTGAATGAATCGCAGCAGGCTTTAAGATATCGGCAAATATCGTATCGTAGTTCTTTATATCGATATTATATCGTATCGTGACAAAACCCGCAATTTACACCCTTAGTAGAAACTGTTTGTTGTTTTACTTGCAGTTTCACTCGTTGTGTTTAACGCTGAACAGAAATAAAGGGAGCAAGACGCTCTGAATCCTGGCTCGTGTTCTATACATGAGTTTGGCTGGCTGATGAACTGTGACAACGTACACGAAGTACATAACGCACAGGGAGATCAGTACAGTGAAAAGCCGTAGTATAAAGTGAAAAGCCGCGGTGAAGTGGAAAGCCGCGGTGCAGCGAGTTGAGGAAACAACGAAAGATTCAAACATGGCCGCCAAAGATGTATCTAGTGTTATCGACGCGGAGACGGTAGACTTTGAGGAGAATTCCCGTCGACCTTCATCATCCAAGTCATCAGTCCACAGTCGATCAAGAGCTAGTGCTAACTCCAAGCGCTCGTCATCCTACAATTCCGTTCTGGAGGCAGCTACCAGAGCCAGAGCTTCGGCTGAAGCAGCGGCAACCAAGGTAGCCTATTCAAGGAAGCAGTTGGAAATTAAAAGGCAACGAGCTAGGCTAGACATAGATTTAGAAGAATTAGAAATTGAAAAGGAAGCAGAAGTGGCACGGGTGAGGGCAGAAGTATTGGAAGCAGCTGCAGCCATAGAAAATAAAGATGTGCTAAGCATAAAAAGTAATTTGCCAGCGCACGTGGCTCAAAAACGCACTGAATAATATGTGCAAAGCCAAACACAGCTCAACGCGCAGTCCCTTGTAGCCTACAGTGGAGTCTGGCGCCACAAACCCACACATAGTCCACCACCTGCGGCAGCTGAGGAGAGGTCCTCACACAACGTCTGCAGACCATCAATGAATGAGGAACGTGAGGAAAAGGAGCAGTTCCAAGAGGCAATCAACACGCCGTATTATGGCCCCCCATTTCATGGTGCAGTCAGACCTTGTGAGTACAGCCTCCTGCGACAGTCCTCACCCATACCTACGACACCACCACGCATGGATGACTTCAGGCCTCTGCGTGATAACTTCAGGCCTCTTCAGAGTGACATCGGAACCCCGACTCAGCCTTCACATGCAGCAAGGCACACATCTGCCCCAAAGCCACCTGACATTCCACATATGCAACAAGGTCAGTATTCTCCTCCTCATGCCAGCCCTCCACACATGATAGACTTTGCCAAGTTTCTTGCTCGCAGAGCATTAGTGACTACTGGCCTCACAAAATTTGATGACATGCCAGAGAATTTTAGGGCATGGCAGTCCTCATTCCTAAATGCAACACAAGGCTTAGGTTTATCATACAGTAAGGAGCTGGACCTCTTGGTGAAGTGGCTCGGTAAAGACTCGTCTGAACGACGAACGTCTAAAGAGGATCCGTGCTGTTTACGTCACCAAGCCCAAAGCTGCTCTACAACTGTCCTGGGATAGACTGCATGAATGCTATGGCGCACCAGAAATAATTGAAAATGCCCTGTTCAAAAGAGTGGACGGTTTTCCCCGTCTCTCTGCTAGAGACAACACGAAGCTAAGATTGCTCAGTGATCTCCTCATGGAGCTATTAGCAGCCAAAAACGATGGATATCTTCCTGGCCTTGCATACCTCGACACGCCTCGTGGGATAAAGCCTATCGTGGAGAAGTTACCTTCAGGCCTGCAGGAGAAATGGCTCGGTGTAGGCTCAAAGTACAAGGAGCGCTACAGGACATCTTTCCCTCCCTTTTTGTTTTTTGTGGACTTTGTGTATGGCCAAGCCAAGGCTCGAAATAACCCAAACTTCAGCCTCTCCATCAGTAGCCAGCCGTACGGCAAAGGTGAGAGAGCTCCATTCAAGCCAAGTGAATTTAAGACTGCTGTATCTGTGCGCAAAACAGATGTGTCTAGTACCAATGATGCAAACACCTTAAACTCTACGGACGATGGAAAGGAAAACAATAGGGGTGTAAATCGCGGGTTTTGTCATTATACGATGTAATATCGAGACAAAGAACTACGATACGATATTTGCCGATATCTTAAAGCCTGCTGCGATTCATTCACGATATATCGCGATATAGTGCTCTACGATCGATTTTTTTTTTTTTTTTTAATAAAAAATATAGAACAATCTCCTGATTTATAACAATTCATACGCAAAATCAACAAGGTACTGCAAACTCTTTATTTAGGAAATTACAAGAGTATTGCAGTATACAAAGTGCTTATTTTAACACTGAACTTTGATGTCGTGTTTTTTCTTTAAATGTGGGGCGAGATTTGTGCTCCCTGAATATTTGATCACCGCAAGGCAGGATTTACAAACTGCACGTGTCTTGTCGGTTGAGCCATCTTTTCTTTGGAATCCAAAGTGCTTCCAAACGAATGACTTGAAGCCTAAAGGGGAGCAAATTTCCTCGTCTTTTTGGACACTAGCCATAGCACCAGCCCAGGAGCCGCGTACTAGTTGTCGATTCCCCTTTCACGTGCCTGCTCTGCTCACAACACAACACGCCGCCGCGCCACTGCTCCCGGAAAGAGGAAGCAAGCAACAATGAACTGGATTTCAAAATAAAGTCGCGTCTAATGTCCGAGGTCAAACACGGCGATATAAATTGATGTTTACGTTTAGCATCGATGCCAATAAATCGTAGAGCATCATATCGATTAATCGATGTGTATCGATGTATCGTTACACCCCTAGAAAACAATGATCCGGCTCGTTATTGCCCTGTGCACAAGAAAAAACACCCATTAGAAAAATGCAGATCGTTTAGAGCAAAAACATTACAGGAAAGACAAGACATTCTTAAAGAAAATAAACGCCGCTTTAAATGCTGCGCTCCAAACCACATTGCCAAGGATTGTCAGGCATCATTGAAATGTGATGAGTGTGACAGCCAAAGACATAGCTCTGCGATGCACCCAGACACCTCTCTGCCTCTCGATCAATCGGCCCTTCCACAAATGGACACAGTGGCACAAGGAAATCCCCCACTCGAAGTGACGTCACGATGCACGAAGGTTTGAGAGAGTCTGTGGTGGAGAGAGTGAGCAGCGCCAAGTTCCTGGGGGTGCACATCAGTGAGGATCTCTCCTGGTCCACCAACACCGCATCACTGGCAAAGAAAGCCCAGCGCCGCCTGTACTTCCTGCGGAAACTCAGGCGAGCGAGCGCTCCTCCGGCCGTCATGACTGCATTTTACCGATGCACCATTGAGAGCGTCCTCTCCAGCTGTATTGCTGTTTGGGGTGGCGGCTGCACTGACTACAACTTGAAGGCCCTGCAGCGCATAGTGAACACGGCTGGTAAGATTGCTGGTGCTTCGCTCCCCTCCTTGAAGGACATTTACACCTCCCATCTCACCCGCAAGGCGACCACGATTGTGAGTGATGTGAGTCACCCCGCTCACTCTTTGTTCGAGCTTCTGCCCTCTGGGAAGAGGTACAGAAGCCTGCGCTCCCGCACCACCAGACTCTCAAACAGCTTCATACTCCAGGCTGTTAGGATCCTGAACTCGCTCCCCCGTTCTGCGTAGCGTCTTGTACTTTTACTGTCTGTACTGTCTGTATGCACACTGGCTCTTATTTGTTGTGTTATCTGTTTATTTATGTTGAGAGATGCTCCCAATTATACATTTTCTATTGTATGTTTTGTCATATGTTTAAATCGTATTATTTTCTTATGACAGCATCTTGATTTATTGTGATTGGAACCACCTGTGAAGAGCTGTTAAGTGGGCGTGTGTAATAAAAAGCCTTCCTGCATGCTGCACAGTTGGGTCCCTACAAGCCAACGCCGCAGTAGTCGCAGTGAATGGTGTCCAACGGAGTTGATCGGCCTCCTCGTCTTTCTTTATTTTATTCCACCGAGTTTGCTGTGATTGGATTCCTCGCATGTACCTGCTGCTGTATGGCTACTCTGCCAACAGGTTATGGGCCCAGGTAAATCCAACACCGCATGTTCCCACCGACGTACTGGTGATGATAGCACGCTGTGAGCACCATGAGCGGACGGGCTGCAGAGAGGAACAGTTTTGCTAGCCGCTGGTCGCGGTTAATGTTCGACGGTGATGAAAAGAATTACGAATTATGGGAGGCAAAGTTTTTGGGCCACCTGCGATTGCAGGATTTGAAAGACGTTATCTTAAACGAGCCCACAACCGAGGAAGAAGACGAACTACAGCAAGACGCTGGAAAGAATGAGGAAGCGTATGCAGAACTCATTCAGTTTTTGGATGACAAAAGTTTGTCGCTGGTGATGCGCGATGCTGCAGATGACGGGCGAGGGGCCCTACAGATCCTAAGAAACTACTAGCAAGGCAAAGGCAAGCCACGCATCATAAGTCTCTACACAGAACTGACATCACTACAGAAGTCTGAGAGTGAAAGTGTGACCGAGTATGTGATCCGGGCAGAGACCGCAATCACAGCGCTGAGAAATGCCGGTGAGACATTAAGTGATGGACTATTGGTAGCAATGGTGTTAAAAGGTCTGCCGGAGTCCTTTAAACCATTTGCAATCCATGTCACACAACGTGATGAAACGATGCAGTTCTCTGAATTCAAAACAAAGATGCGCAGTTACGAGGACACAGAGAAGATGCGGGCTGAAGCAGATGATAACGTGATGAACGTACGGCAGAGGAGAGCGAGACCTGACAGACCAACTGACAGAGGAGCCGAGAGGAGCGCCGCGGAGGTGGTGTGCTTCAAGTGCGGCCTGAAGGGCCACATGGCCAGAGCCTGCCGGCGTAAACTGTGGTGCAGTCATTGCAAGAGCAGCACACACCGGGACGCGACCTGCAGGCGGAAGCAGCGCGTCAACCGGGACGACGCACGGAGGGTCCACGGGGAGACTGAAGACCAGGACCGAGACGAGTACTTCTTCCGAGTGAGCGAGGGGGCAGCAAGAGTCGACGTGAGAGGCCTGATGGTTGACTGCGGGGCTACCTCGCACATCATCACAGACCTGGCAAAATTCAAGCGGTTTGATGACGGGTTCCAGGCCGAGACACACTGCGTGGAGCTGGCGGACGGCACGCGGTGCATGGGCGTCGCGGAGCGCCGAGGTGATGCAGAAGTCTGCCTGATCGACAGCACAGGTAGACACCTGAACGCAACGCTGAGGCAGGCGCTGTACATCCCATCCTACCCACAAGACATCCTATCCGTGAAAGCAGCTACGGCCAGGGGAGCCACTGTGGTCTTCAAGGAGGAGAAGAACGTCCTCATCTACCAAGACGGTACGAAATTCCCCATCCACGTACGTGATAGACTATATTATTTGCATACAGTACATGATGATGATGATTGTGATCATGATCAGTGTAAAGGATGTCATGATATTCAGACGTGGCATGAGATACTGGGACACTGCAACTATAAAGACATTCAGAAATTACAAAATGTTGTTGATGGCATGAAAATTAAGGGGTCAATAAGCAAACCTCAACATTGTGAAGTGTGTACTAAAGGAAAGTTTTTCCAAACCAGGAACAAAGATCCTGATGTGAGGGCTAAGACCCCTCTAGAACTAGTTCACACAGATTTGGCAGGGCCAATCCATCCAGAATCTAAAGAGGGTTACAGATATGCAGTTTCATTTACTGATGATTTTTCCAGCACTGTTTTTGTGTATTTCTTAAAGAACAAAAGTGACACTGTTCAAGCTACAGAAAGGTTTCTGGCTGATGTAGCCCCATATGGCAAAGTAAAATGTATCCGATCTGATAATGGTACTGAATTTACAAGTAAATATTACCAGACTTTGCTCACTAAAAACGTGATTAAACATCAGACATCAGCACCGTACTCTCCTCATCAAAATGGTACTGCTGAGCGCAATTGGCGAACACTTTTTGACATGGCAAGGTGTATGCTCATTGATAGTGGTTTGCCAAAACAACTATGGACCTATGCAGTCCAAACTGCTGCTGTGATCCGGAACAGGTGTTTTAACAAAAGAACAGGGCAGACAGCCATTCAGATGTTGACAGGAAGAAGACCAAATTTGTCTAGGATGCAGAGGTTTGGTTCAGAGTGTTATGCCTATAAACAAGACAAGAGAAAGCTTGATCCAAGGTGTGAAAAATGTGTTTTTATTGGGTATGATAAAACCAGTCCTGCATACATTGTGTATTCCCCTGTCAGTAAGAAAGTGCAAAAGCACAGATTGGTAAAGTTTGTGGCAAAATCAGGTGTAGAACAACAAACACGGACTGTCACATCTGAGGATGATGACTTTGTAAGAACCAAACCAAGAAGTCCAAATCTTGTGTTCGGAGAACAAAAACCTGAAGTCAGCCACCACCAACCACAACAAGAAAGAGCTGAGATCAAACGTGAGCCTGATGGTAGCCGTTACCCTACCAGAGAGAGAAGGCAGCCAGACAGATACACAGATTGTAATGTGTCCAAATATGTGTCTGATGATGAAGAGACTGATCAAGTCCAGAGTAACATTGATTACTGTTATCGCGTAATGTTTAACATACCTGTGTCATTTTCAGGAGCTGTAGCCTCAGATAAGGCAAAAGAGTGGGTTAAAGCCATGGATGAGGAAATGCATTCACTTAAAGAAAACAACACATTTACCCTGACCAATTTGCCAGAGGGCAAGAAAGCAGTGGGGGGTAGATGGGTGTATGCCATTAAAACAGATGTTGATGGATCTGAGAAGTACAAGGCCCGATATGTTGCTAAGGGATATAGCCAGAAGATGGGTGTGGATTATGGGGAGACATTTTCTCCTACAGCTAATATGACCAGTGTTAGAGTTCTGATGCAGAAAGCAGCGCAGGAAAAGTTGATTTTACACCAAATGGATGTGAAAACCGCATATTTAAACGCACCCATAGACTGTGAGATCTACATGGAACAACCAGAAGGGTATGAGGAGAGATCCCAAACAGATAGGAAGTTAGTATGCAAAATTGAGAAGTCATTGTATGGGTTAAAACAATCAGGCAGAAATTGGAATAAGTTGTTGCATGATCATTTGACAGAAAATTATTTTACCCAAAACCAAGCTGACCATTGTGTTTACACAAGAGAGACAGAACATGAGAAAGTCATTGTGATAATATGGGTTGATGACCTATTAATTGCAGCAAGTAATGAAGAAGCTATGGAGGTCACAAAAGACATGCTGACAGCAAGGTTCAAACTGCAGGACCTGGGTAAACTGAAACATTTCTTGGGCATCGATTTTGAGCAAACCAGTAACTGTGTAACAATGTCTCAAGCTAAATATGTTGAGAAAATTTTAGATAGGTTTAATATGCAAGATTGCAAAGGTAGATCGACACCTTGTGAACAAAAACTGAACTACACAGATGATGCTGCATTATTGAGTGATGTTTCAATGTACAGAGAAGCAGTGGGTAGTCTTATTTATTTAACTGTATGTACAAGACCTGACTTGAGTTTTATTGTAAGCAAGCTGTCACAGTATTTTAATCAACCTACTGTTGAACATTTTTGTACAGTTAAACATGTGCTAAGATATTTAAAGGGTACTAGTGACAAGAAGTTGTGCTACCAAATGAGTGATGAAAACCTGGGTATAAAAGCCTACAGTGATGCAAACTGGGCTGGTGATGTAGATCGACGTAGTACAACTGGTTATTGTGTAACTCTATCTCAGGGTGGTACTTTAGTGTCATGGAAGACAAAAAGACAGCCAACTGTAGCACTGTCTACTTGTGAGGCAGAATATATTGCTCTGGCTGCAACCATCCAAGAATGTCTATACCTCACACAACTGCTAGATGGTATTGATAAACATGTGTATAAGCTACCTGTAGTGTTTGAAGACAACCAAGGCACGATTGCATTAGCAAAGAATCCTGTTAAAAGACAGCGATGCAAACATGTGGATATTAAATACCACTTTATCCGGTCCAATGTTACCGAGGGTAAACTGTCTCTTGTGTACTGTCCGACTGAACATATGGTTGCGGATGTAATGACCAAGCCTGCAACAAAATTTAAGTTGGCAAAATTTGCTGGATTTATGTTTGGGTCTAACTAAAGGAAAATGGACTTGTTTTCTGACTAAAATGTCAAGGTACTCTTTTCTTTAGGTTTATAATGTGAGAGCAAGTGGGGGTGTTGAGAGATGCTCCCAATTATACATTTTCTATTGTATGTTTTGTCATATGTTTAAATCGTATTATTTTCTTATGACAGCATCTTGATTTATTGTGATTGGAACCACCTGTGAAGAGCTGTTAAGTGGGCGTGTGTAATAAAAAGCCTTCCTGCATGCTGCACAGTTGGGTCCCTACAAGCCAACGCCGCAGTAGTCGCAGTGAATGGTGTCCAACGGAGTTGATCGGCCTCCTCGTCTTTCTTTATTTTATTCCACCGAGTTTGCTGTGATTGGATTCCTCGCATGTACCTGCTGCTGTATGGCTACTCTGCCAACAATTTATTATTTATTATTACTCTTATTATTTATTGTTTGTGCTTTTTTTGTTTATGATGTTTTTTACTTTTGCGCTATGCTTGCTGGCTCCGTTTTGCTCCTCTTATTTATTGTGTTATCTGTTTATTTATTATTTATTCATCACTCTTACTATTGATTGTTTGAATTTCTGCCTTCTTGTTTTTATATTGTGTCGCGTACTTGTATGTCTATCGTGTTATGTGTCTCGTCACCGTGGGATAGAGAAAAACGTAATTTCGGTCTCTTTGTGTGTTGTGACATGTGGAGAGATTGACAATAAAGCTGACTTTGACTTTGACTTTGACTTTTGTGGCAAGGGGAACCTCTCACGTTCATGGTCAAAGGTGTGCCTGGTGCGCGTCTTCCCTCGGGGACAGCCAGATCGCTCTGTCAAGATGTATGTCATACTTGACGATCAGAGCAACCGCTCACTGGCCCGCTCTGAATTTTTCCACCTTTTCAAAGTCAAGAGCAGCCTCTCCCCTTACCTGATGAAGACCTGCGCTGGCACCACAGAGATGGTCGGCAGGAAGGCGGCGGGCTTTCAGATTGAAGCAGTGAACGGTGGTGTGTGCCTAGACCTTCCACCTCTCATTGAGTGCAATGAAATAATGAATAACAAATCTGAGATTCCAACTCCAGAGGTAACCCTCGCACACGCGCACTTGAAACATCTCTCATTCCCAAGCTGGATCCTGATGCAGAAATGATGATTCTGTTGGGGAGAGATATGATACGTGCACACAAAGTGAGAGATCAATGGTCCTCATAACGCACCCTTTGCCCGGCGCCTGGACTTAGGCTGGGTAATTATAGGCGAAGTCTGCCTGGACAACGCCCAAAAGCCAACCCTGAGCATCTTCAAAACTCATGTGCTTCAAAATGGACGTCCGTCACTTCTCGTTCCTTGTCAAAACAACATCTGTGTGAAAGAGAGACCATGCTACGGCGGGGAGGACAAGCATGGCCACACTACACCTACGTTGAAAGCATTGCCAGTCGAGGATCAGCTCGGGCAGACTGTTTTCCAGCAAACAGACAGCGACAACAAGTGTGCCATGTCCTTTGAAGACGAATTCTTCTTGAAAATAATGAAAAAATAAGTCGCTCAGGATGAAAGGAATAACTGGGTAGCTCCCCTACCGTTTAAGTCGCCTCGCCCTCAGCTCCCAAATAACAGAGCGCAAGCCCTGTCTCGTCTCAGCTCTCTACGGCGCACTTCGAGAAGAAACGCTGAGATGAAAGAGCAGTTTTCCTCCTTCATGGAAAAGCTTTTTGAAAACAACCATGCAGAGATTGCCTCATCCATTGACGACGCAAAAGAATGCTGGTACCTGCCCTTTTTTGGTGTGTACCACCCCCAGAAGCCTGGGCAAATACGGGTCGTGTTTGACTCAAGCGCCCAACAGAACGGCCTCTCCCTCAACTCAGTGCTTCTCACAGGGCCCGACTTGAATAACACTCTGCTTGGCGTGCTGCTGCGTTTCAGGAAAGATCTCATTGCTGTCACTGCGGACATCCAGCAGATGCTTTATGGATTCCTGGTGAGGCATGAGCACAGAGATTACCTCAGATTTCTGTGGCACAAAGACAATGACCTGTCTAAAGAGGTTCAAGAGTACCGCATGCGGGTACACGTCTTCGGCAACAGCCCATCGCCTGCAGTAGCCATCTATGGACTACGACGTGCGGCTAAGGAAGGTGAAGCAAGGTATGGCAATGACACAACACATTTTGTGCATAGACATTTCTACGTTGATGATGGACTCGTGTCACTGCCCACCGAGTCTGCTGCCATAGACCTGCTGAGACGTACCTGTGCCTCACTCGCCGAGTCTAATTTGAAGCTGCACAAAATAGCATCGAACAGTATCACTGTGATGAAAGCATTCGAACCTGAAAAGCTGGCCTCTGGCATTAGAGCGCTGGGGCAGGATGATGATACTCTCCCTGCGCAGAGGAGCCTAGGCTTATGCTGGGACATTAACACAGACATGCTCACTTTTAAGGTAGCTATTGCTGATAAGCCTTATACTCGCCGTGGGGTGCTGTCAGTTGTCAACAGCGTCTTCGACCCACTGGGTCTGGCCGCCCCAGTGACCATCAAAGGCAGGCTGCTGCTGCGAGAGCTGTCCAGTGGGGTCCAGGATTGGGACACTCCACTCCCTGACGAAAAGGCGAGCATGTGGGAAACATGGGAATCATCACTCAAAGAGCTGAGCAGCCTCCATGTGCCCCGCTGCTATGTTTCAATGTCACTCTCGGAGCCAAGGTACACCGAACTGTGTGTTTTTTGTGATGCATCTAACTGGGCCATAGGGGTGGTTGCATACTTAAGAGCAGTCAGTAAGGAGGGTGTTGGGAAAAATATACTTTTTATCATTGGATTCTATGTATCTACTTATGTGTGCAAGATTTTCCGTAGTATGTGACAGTTTGGCCTCGTGATAATGACTTTAGAGCATATGGCTGGCTAAGGAATTCATGTCTGGAGTCACGAGTCGCGCTATACAATAAGCCCCATTGTTAGCTATCCATACACAGGACATGAGGTTGTCATGCGATAAGCTGAAGCAGACAAACGCCCTATTTAAGTGGAGATCATGAGACCGCCACAGGGGTATCCGTCCCATTTGTCTAGCTAAAGTCACGAGCCGACCATACTGCTTCTGTCCGAGATAGTATCCTGTTGTGCTGTGGAATGTCCTTCCCGTCTAAAGAAGCTATGCATTCATGTACACTTGCCCCATTGTTTGTTCCTCAATAAAAGGCACGACCAAACTGAGGGAAGGCGCAGATCCCATCCACATTCGCTGTGGCTGGGGTGTGTCCTTCTGCAGAAGTCGCTGGCCATCAAAGACTTATCCCGCCTCTGTGAGAAATGTTGTGAACCCAACAGAGGGCGATTGCAAAGTGGGATTTGTGATGGGGAAGGCTAAACTGTCACCGCAGCTGGAGGCTACGATCCCACGACTCGAGCTCTGTGGTGCCGTCCTGGCTGTTGAGCTGGCAGAGTTGATCTTGAGTGAACTGCACTACAAACCAGATGCTGTGAAATTCTAATCCGACAGCAAGGTGGTCCTTGGATACATCTATAACGACTCAAGACGCTTCTTTGTGTACGTGCACAATCGTGTGCATCGTATTCGCCAAACAACCTCTCCTGAGCAGTGGCATTATGTGCCGTCGGAACATAACCCCGCTGACTTAGCCACCAGGTCAGTACCTGCATCACAGCTGATGGACACAATGTGGTTCGTAGGACCCGACTTTCTTCACAAGACTCCTAAGCTGGATAAGCACATTCAGTTCGATCTGATAGAGCCTGGGAATGATGTGGAGGTCAGACCGCAAGTGACAGCTTTACTTACGCACATCAAAACCAAGCCACTTACCTCTTCAAGATTCCAGCGTTTTTCAAAATGGAGCTCCTTGCTGAGAGCAGTTTCCTTTCTGATACATCAGATGCGTTCTCACAAGTCAATTGCCACCTCAGACTCAACAGACACACCGCAGCATGCATGCAAAGGCTGGCATCAGTGCGGCGGACCTCGCACTCCTGAGGAGCTTGCAGCAACCAAGAGACTCATACTAGAGACTGTCCAGAGAGATGCATATCCAGATGAATACGCTGCTCTCAAAGCACACAGAGAAGTCTCTAACTCAAGTCAGATCTTGACCCTGGACCCCTACATGTGTGAGGGCCTGCTGCGGGTCGGAGGGCGCCTCAGGCATGCTTCTCTCGACTCAGAGATAAAACACCCAATCATCCTCCCGAAGCAAAACCATGTCACCAGGCTGCTTGTGGAACACCATCATGCAGAGGTAAAGCACCAGGGGCGACAAGTCACAGTGGGAGCCATCAGGGCAGCTGGACTATGGATTGTCGCTGGCAAGAGGCTGGTCAGCTCTGTTCTCTATCACTGTGTGACATGCCGTAAGCTGAGAGGGAAGGTGGAAGTGCAGAAAATGGCTGACCTCCCTCCGGAGCGACTCGACACCTCTCCACCCTTCAGCTATGTGAGGCTGTATGTATTTGGACCGTGGACAGTGGTGACCCGACGCACTCGTGGAGGTGCGGCAGAAAGCAAAAGATGGGCCATTCTGTTCACATGCATGTGCACCAGAGGAGTACACATTGAAATTATTGAATCGATGGATACTGCCAGTTGCATAAATGCGCTACGGAGATTCTTTGCCGTCAGGGGCCCAGGAAAGCAGCTCAGGTCAGACAGAGGGACGAATTTCGTGGCTGCTAGTGCAGAACTAGGGATGAGAAAACCTGAAACATGAAAAGCCGAACAAGATCTTCAATTATCTCCACAGCAAAGACTGCATGTGGGTGTTCAACCCACCACACGCTTCACACATGGGAGGTGTGTGGGAACGCATAATTGGGGTGGCACGAAGAATATTAGATTCCATGCTTCTGCAGAACAAACATACTCGCCTGACTCATGAGGTCCTGTGCACGCTGATGGCGGAAGTGTCGGCGATAATCAACGCCAGGCCGTTGGTACCTATTTCATCAGACCCCTCTGCTGCAGTCTTGCTGTCTCCTTCCATGCTACTGACACAAAAGCCAGGCCTGCTTGCTCCTCCGGGCGAGTTTGCCGGCAAAGATCTTCTGGGAGGCCAGTGGAGGCAAGTGCAGGCGCTGGCGAACGAATTCTGGAACCGTTGGAGAAGTGAGTACCTGAGCACTCTTCATCCAAGACGTAAATGGCACAGGACACACCGCGACCTTCAACCTGGGGACATTGTGCTGCTAAAGCAAACTCAAGTCCCAAGGAATGAGTGGCCGATGGCTATGGTCATATCCACCTCCGAGAGCAGCGATGGAAGGGTCCGAAAGGTTGAGGTGAAAACATCATCCCATGGCACCTCGAAGATTTACCTGCGGCCCATTTCTGAAGTGGTCCTTCTCATGGAAAAGGCGGATTAAAAGTGGACTGAGAAAAAGGGAAGTAGTTTCAAAGGTTAGTGGCATTACATGCCAGACGGCGAGTGTTCTGCCCTCAGAATTGTTTTCATGACGTAAGAACTGTTTTCTATGAAAAGAAGAATACACAATGGTTATTTGTCGTTCGGAAGCAAACCGGAAATGTATTTTGAAATGCACCGGAAGCTGCGCATGTTTTTGTTGAAGCGACTTGACAACTGATGAGTAGAGACGTTAGCATTACTTGTGTCAAAAACGAATCTTTCTCCTCTCCTTATCCTCACGGAATCAACGGCTGAAAGTTATTGTTATTGGATAACTTTATTATTGTTTATAAGATAAGAATATTCATAGTAGAAACTGTTTGTTGTTTTACTTGCAGTTTCACTCGTGTTTAACGCTGAACAGAAATAAAGGGAGCAAGAAAGCTCTGAATCCTGGCTCACGTGTTCTATACATGAGTTTAGCTGGCTGATGAACTGTGACAACGTACACGAAGTACATAACGCACAGGGAGATCAGTGTTGTGTGCTCACCTTATACCTTTATTAGGTAATGCACTCTGAATTTAATCAGGACCCGAACCGATGTCTTTAATCACTTTTATTCATGAAACAGAGGGCCATCAACTTGCCGCTCTGGCTGCATATCCATTTTCCTGAACGTCACTTCCCCCACTACGTCATCACGTAGGCCCACAGTACAATATCAGTACATGACATCCCCCCTTTCCTTAGAAATAAACCGTACCATCACATACCAATATTGACTATGTAATTTACAACATCATCTTTTGCTAACCGAACATTGTATTGTCTAACTTTTCTTATGTAACTCATAAACATTTTTTTCTTTTAAACAGTGAACAACATATTCAGACACAACCCTTTACTTTTACTTTGTCACAAAATCTTTGAACTTTGCTGGTATCTTTTTGACTCTCTGGGGCCTCATTTCAGGTTCCTGAGCTCCCTCTTGTGGTGTCTGGTTGGAACTGTCCACATTTCTGCTCAGTACATTTTCCTCCCCTTCAGTAAAAGTCTTTGGTGTGTCATGTCCTTCAGTATTCTCATATGATTGGTATTTCTTCATGTGAGTGGTATTCCGGTGGTAGCGAGCTCCAGTTGGGGATTCAATTACCACTTGACTTCCAGTTTTACTCACGACTCTATGTGGGGTTGGATTGAATGGTGTTGTGAATTTGTCCTGTTTGTCCTGTTGTACCAGTACTGTGTCTCCAATGTCCACATTTGAGTACTGGGCTCCTCGTCGTTCATCAGCATAAAGCTTTGCTTTCCCTTTTTGTTCAGCATCCCTGTCACGAACATCTAGAGCCGTTGTTTTGGACTCAGAGAGGTCAGGCAACGTTCCTCTCATTTTCCTGTTGAAAAGAAGTTCAGCTGGACTTTTACCCGTCGTGGGGTGTTCAATGCTCCTGTAAATAGTTACATATTTTCTCAGTTCACGTTTCCAGTCCAGCCCTTCTGCCTGTGCAATCCTGATTCTCTTCATCAGTGATGCATTTTGACGTTCCACTTCTCCATTGGCTTGTGCCCATTTTGGTGTTGTTCTCACATGTTTGATTCCATTTGTTTCACAGTATTCCCTGAACAAGTCAGATTTGATCTGTGGTCCATTGTCCGATTTGATCGTCACTGGTAGTCCATGCCTACTGAAAATGTTCTCAATACAGTCAATAACTTTGTCCGTAGTTGTAGACGTCATTATTTCATACTCATAGTAGCGACTGTAATAATCTACTAAAACAAATATAGACTGATTGTTTGGTAGTGGTCCTAACAGATCTACAGCCACGTCTTGCCATGGTCGATCTGGTAAGATTGTGTTCCTCAAAGGCTCAGGTGGATCTGGTCTGGCCACTATTTGACATCCATGACAAGCTTTACAGTATTTTTCCGCTGCCTTATCCATGCCAGGCCACCACACTTTTGTTCTGAGATGTTGTTTTGTCCCTACAATTCCTAAGTGTCCTTCATGAGCTAATGCAAGTGCTTTTCCTCTGAGTTTTTCTGGTAAAACTATGCGGCTTCCACGTAACACAATGTATCCAATCACACAGCGTTCATTTACAATGGGTGCATATTGTTTACATTTTTCGAAGTGTCCAATTTCAATTGCATTTCGCACCTCCGTCAGCTCTGGATCTACAGCAGAGGCTTCTTCTACCTCTTGTGTGGTAAGCGCCTTTGGTGTTGCATTAACTGCAATGAATCTCACATACTCTTCAGATTCATGTTCATGTATTCCCTTTGTCCCTGTGTCTGACAACAACCTAGATAAAGAATCAGCAATGTTTTGTTTTCCTGCGATGTGCACCACCCAAAAGTCATAAGGTTGAAGTCTGAGGACCCATCGCTCTATACGAGCACATGGTTTGGATCTTTTACTGTATATGACTTTTAATGGCTTGTGGTCTGTGATTAAGTCAAACCTACGTCCGTACACATATGGATGTAGCCTTTCGCATGCCCAAACTAATGCTAGGGCCTCCCTTTCTGTTTGTGAGTATCTGCGTTCACAATCTGTCAGACTACGACTAACGTAGCACACTGGTACCTCCTCAGAATCTTGTTTTTGTACAAGCACTGCACCTAACCCTACAGAACTTGCATCTGCGATTATTCTGGAAGGAGCTTCTTTGTCAAAATAAGATAAAGTACCTGCCCTGGCTAGTTCAGTCTTTAAAGTCTGAAATGCTCGGTTTTGTTCTGGTCCAAACACAAATGTAGTCTCTTTCCTGGTCACTCTCCTCAGTGGTTCAGAGAGCGTTGCAAACTGGGGTATAAATCTACTGCTGAATCCTACCAGTCCGAGGAAACTTCTCACTTCAGCTGCCGTTTTTGGTTCTCTGGCATCCTTAACAGCTCTCACTCTCTCCTCAGTTGGTCCAATGCCTTTCTGGGTCAACAATATGCCCATGAAAACAAGTCTGTCCATGTTAAATTGGCATTTTTCCACATTCAGTGTTAATCCGCATTCTGAAAGTCTTTTCATGACTGCGTGCAGGCGCTTGTCATGTGTTACCTGGTCTGGAGTGTGTATGATCACGTCATCTGAGATGTTCTCCACACCCTCGATGCCTGCTAGTGCGTTGGCTATCTCGTGCTGGTATTGCTCACTAGCGGACGAGACTCCGAATATCAGTCTTTTGTACCTGTAAACACCATTATGCACAGCAAACGTTGTTATTTCTCTGGACTCTGGGGTTAGCTCTAACTGATGGTAGCCCCATTTGAGATCAAGTTTACTGAATATTGCAGAACCATTCAGACCTTGCAGTATTTCATCCACTGTAGGGATGGGGTATCTCTCCCTCACAACAGCCTCATTAGCTTTCCTCATGTCTAAACACATCCTAATGTCTTTGTCATGTTTCTTTGGGAGAATCACTACCGGATTTACCCAGGGAGTAGGACCTTCAACCTTCTCCACAATGTCCATGTCCATCAGTTCCTTGATTTTCTTCTCGACTGCATCCCGCAAATGATAGGGTATCCGTCTCAGTGGTTGAGCGACTGGTTTCACATTTGGGTCTATATCTACAGTGAGATTTGTTTGGTGTTTAATTTACCTACTCCTTTGAACACATTTGAATACTGTTGTTGCAGAATACTTTTAATATCTGTGATTGCTGCAACATTCTCACCTATTTTTAGTACTCCAAGCTTAATAGCTGTCTTTTTACCAAGTAGTGGTTCACCATTACCTCTAATCACAATGAATTCAGCTTCTTCAGTCTTGTCACCTATCTCGATTACACATTTGAAAGCACCTTTGACAGATAGTGTCTGGGTTGAGGAATATGCATACATATTTCTCTGCTCTTTGGGCACATATGATTCACATTTTATGTTTTCAGCTTTTAGCTTCTCCCAAACATTTTCTCCCATGACATGCCTCGTTGCCCCAGAATCTACTAACATTTTTAACTCAACTCCCCCTACACAAAATATTAGTCTTTCAGGCATTTCACAGTCTTTCACCTTAAATGCATAGTCATTGTGCACAGTCTCTACAGCATTAACGTTTTGCTTCTTTTGTCCTTTGGTACGACACTTTTTTGAGAAATGGTCCTTACCGTTGCATTTATGACATGTTTGTCCACGTGCTGGGCATTTGGGATCCTTACCCATGTGGTCAGTGTAGCCACACCTGTAGCACTGCTTCTCTGCTTTATTGTCATCACAATTCTTCAGTTTACCTTTTGGCCTTGTGAACTTTCCTTTTTTCGTTGTGATACGGCTGATCGTTTCCCCCTCTTTCTTGATACTGCTCCCATTCATTGCTGCTAGTTGCTCTTCCACTCGCTCACATTGCGATGCCAACTCCAACGTGCGAGCCAAAGTCAAACCAGGTCCATCCTCGAGAAGCCTTCTCTTCACGTATTCAGAACAGCATCTGCTCAGGATAGCGTCTCTTATTTGATTGTCCTTGTCTCCTTGAAAGTCACAGTCCTTCGCAGCCTGACGTAAACGTGTACCAAACTGTTGCACCGTCTCTCCCTGATTTTGGAACAACTTGTGGAAGGATTAGCGCGCGTACGCTGCATTCACTTGGGGAACAAAGTAGGTGTCAAGTGCCCTTACTGCTGCCGCGTAGTCGGTCACCTCACCCGTGTTTGGTAAAGTGAAGAAAACATCCTGCACGTCCTGTCCCGCCAAATGCAAAAGTAGAGTGCGTCGTCTTTGTTTAGTAGCATTGGTCGTATCCTCGTTCATTATCAGTCCTTTACCGTCAGCATACAACTCGAAAGATGTTAGCCATCGTGTCCATCTTGGCCCGAGAGTAGCTGGATCAGTGTAGCAAGCAAACGGTTGTAGCTCCGACTTAGCCATGTTAGCTCAAACTTAAACTTGCTCACGAAAATCGTCGTCGTTATCTCCTCTTTCTTGGAAGGTGGACATCATCCTCGTCGCCATTGTTGTGTGCTCACCTTATACCTTTATTAGGTAATGCACTCTGAATTTAATCAGGACCCGAACCGATGTCTTTAATCACTTTTATTCATGAAACAGAGGGCCATCAACTTGCCGCTCTGGCTGCATATACATTTTCCTGAACGTCACTTCCCCCACTACGTCATCACGTAGGCCCACAGTACAATATCAGTACATGACAATCAGTACAATATATGTATACTTATATTCATAGATTATATATAATCGTATACAAATATAAGATATAATTTATAATATTTAATTCATAATATTCTATTATAATAATATTTACACTACCGTTCAAAAGCTTGGGGTCACCCAAACAATTTTGTGACCCCAAACTTTTGAACGGTAGTGTACATGAGAGATGGATTCGAATCCCTTTGTCTGTGTGTTTTTAAAGATATATTTAACAGTTTATTTCGGTGCAGTAAGGATACAGCAGTTTTGAAAGACTTAAAATTGAAAGCAAAATTACATTTTAATTCTGACATATGCCAGCTAACATGAGGATGACAAATAAATAAATAAATAAATAAATAAATAAATAAATAAATAAATAAATAAATAAATAAATAAATAAATAAATAAATAAATAAATAAATAAATAAATAAATAAATAAATAAATAAATAAATAAATAAATAAATAAATAAATAAATAAATAAATAAATAAATAAATAAATACTACCTCAAATGTGGCATGTGTTTTAAATTGGGCGATAAGACATTCACTTTCAAGCACTATCATTTAGCGCTGCTGACAACAATAACTTATGAGATGGTAAATCAAGGAGGAGTGTCATAGTTGGAACAGAGGCGCTGTATGACCTATAGATTGAACAATAACACCGCATATACAACCATGTTGGTAGATTGCTAAATTACATAACAGTTTATTACAAAGGATTTTGGAACTTTATTTGATGATAAACACTGCAACGAGGATTTTAGCCGTGTTAATGGGTAGGGTGGATGGATTGCTCAGAAGAAAAAAAAAGCATTTGATAAGGGCGGCTTGATAGTAAGATGATGAGTGTGCGCAACTGATAGGATACAAAATGTTAATAGGGAGATTTGGGGTGTAAGGAACAAATACTACACAGGAATACTGATAACACGAAGATAGTTTTGTTAAATTTGTGTCCCAGTGTGTTCTTCCCTAGCGCGTGGCACGATTCCTGAACTGAGTCCTCTTACTCCACTGGCTGTCTCAAAATCAACAGAGGACTGTCCCTGGTCATGAGACACCTTTGACCTTTGGGAGAACAACAGGAACTATTATCATGCTTGAAGGGAGCAAGCACAGCTCTTCACAGGATAAGAACCATACAGTTGGTGGAATAAACACAGTTGCAGATCAAAAAGGAAATGGACTGAAAGAACAAAGACAAGATGGATGCATTTGAGAGTGGTGCACGATCCAGCCCTGAATCATCATCATGAGAATCTAAGAGGAGAGGCTGCTAAAGACTTGCATGAGTCACATGACGTCAAACTGGGCATATTGCTAAAGACTGCTGAAGCATTACAAAGTTGGTGGAGTGTGGGACAAAAGGGATCGAAGTGTGTTTGGGTGCTGGGCGGACATATCTGAGTTTTGATAAAAGAGGGACTAATAAGGCTGCTTATTGACACTGAAACGGGGATAAAAACAAAATACATAGATATGGACAGTGAAGATGCACTAATAATAACAAATCATACGACAGCGTGATCAGAAACTTTGCAAAGTGGATAGTGATCGATAGAAATGAAATTGATCAAAACGACAGAATTTAATTACACATTAACTGCGACTGATTTATAGGATGCATATTTGAGCTTGAATGGGTGAGGGGCCATAAGAAAGTTGGAATTTTGGATAGTCAGCAAAATAGTAATACAGGGTTTTTTAAATAACAAATACATGACATGACCCTTGCGACAATTGATTTAAATGACACTTTATGATAGGCATTTAGGGTTAGGATTAACAATCAATCCATCCTTCCATCCATTACTGGTGCAGCTTGTCTTTACGAGGGTCGCGGAGGATTAACAATAATAACTAGAATTTGTCATTTCTGGAGAAATTGTGTGTGAAGGCGAAGAGGCTGAATATAAATTCGGGGAATGCTACAAGATTATGTTTAAATTTGGAACGTGTTGAATTGGTCAGAAAATGGATGAAAATATAGAAACAATTTTGTAAAATTGGGCGTGAATTTTAAAGTTGAAAATTTGAAATTTTTCACAAGTGGGAAGTTTTGGAATAGGTAGTCATAAAATGAATAGTTAATTTTTTTTGGGAAATGATTTGAGTCAGTGAAAAAATTAATTAGAAATTAGAAGGGAAAAAGGAAATTTTGCAAAATTTTACCGCAATGTTGAAAGTGAAAATGTGAAATTTTAATCTAGAAAGTGAAAGAAGGTGAATTGGAAAGTGAAAGAAGGTGAATTGGAGGAATTATGTGGAAGAAAATGTGAAATATTGAATGTGCCATAAAGAATGAATGGTGAAATATTGGCTTAAAATTTGTAAATTTCTCGAAAACCGTAAATCTTTAGAATATTTGGCATGAATATTTGTAATGTGTTAAAAGTGGAATGAAGTGAATCAGATGAATTCGTAGAAGTACCGTAAATTCCGGACCATAAGCGGCACCGGACTATAAACCGCACACGCATTTTTTTACAAAGAAAGACCGTTCACAGAAAGCCTTTTTAAAGTTTTAATAACATACTTTAACATGTCTTTCTAAACATTGCCTGTGACAAAGGGTTTAGAGCCCTTTGACGCAGGTCACCTAGCGTGCATTCCTACTAAAGCTCATAATAGTCACAAGCAACACAGCCAGAATAAGCAGCAGCCATAGTAGTGTTTCAAAATAGTATTTTTGTTGTTGTTTTTTTCTTCAAGATACCGCAGTGTATAAAAGTGATCAAGTCATCACAAAATTCACGGAAAAAAAAATCCTTATAAGCCGCACCTGACTATAAGCCGCAGGGTTCAAAATTTTGGAAAAAAGTCGCGGCTTATAGTCCTGAATTTACGGTAGTTAAGCTAAAAAATAAATACCGTTTTTTTCCGTGTATAGTGCGCCCCCATGTATAGTACGCACCCCTAACAATGGCATGCTGATGCTGGAAAAAAGCTTGTACCCATGTATAATACGCACCCAATTTTTATGAATTTTTTTTAATTTTTTTTAAATTTTTTTTTTTTTTTTTTTAAGTCCCAAAGATCGTCACACACGCAGGGAGGCAATGGGTCCCATTTTTAAAGTCTTTGGTATGGTCTTAACTAGGCTGGATGTCATTTTTTTTGTTGGCGTTGATTTCTCCGACTGCCCCTAAACGCACCACCGCGCTCCGTGCGCGCATGGGCTCCGGACGTGAAAAAGGCGGCTCTGTATGGGAGAGACGTTGAAGAGGAATAAAAACAACCTTGGAAACCAAAACTTGCCCCTCGTCGTGACTCGGAGCCGCAACAAATGTTTCGGATTTGTGTAGGGTACATTGTGAGACAGCAAACGAGCAGGTGATCGAGCAAGCCTTGTCTGATACGAGAGCATTGCGGTCGCATGGAGCGTGTTTGAAGTGAACAGCAGAGAAGAAAGGAACAAGGCAAAGTGTTGTGAAATAAAATATTACCTGTAATACGCATTTTGTTATTTGCTGATTGAAACTGCTAATTAAACTGTGAATTGAAACTAATAGGTGGAGAACTGAACTCTCGCTCTTTATATAGCTGACGTGTCTTGCGCAACCGTTCTGCGCATCTGTAATGGCGGCCTCCGTATGACGTCCGGTCCGCGATGGAGATTAAAAAACAAACAATATTTGACAATAACACACCATCGATTGCACCATCGCATCAAACGATGTGTCGTCAATTATGAATTTTACTAAGTGTGTTGGGCAGGATGGCTGAATGCGATGCGCGATTGACAACAAACAAGAAGAAAGGTGAGTTTTATTTCGGGGGAGATTTGTCATGTCTCGTCCCCAGTTTTGCTAAGTGTCTAGGTTGCCATAGTTTCTGTTCGTGTCACCCCGCTCTTCCTGTGTCACCTCAATCGATGTAACGTGTTTTGTATTTAAGTCCTGTCTGCCCCTCGCTCACCGTTGGATCATTGCATGTGTTACTGTCATTCTGTTCCTGTCTTTGGTAATGTCACCCTGTCTTTTTGTTCCACGACTTTGTCGGTCAGTCCTGTTGTTGGTTTTGTTGTACCATGACTTTATTTAAAAAAAAATAAAAATAAAAATTAAAAAAAAAAAAAAATTAAAAATTTTTTTCTTTGTACCCATGTATAATACGCACCCCAGATTTTAGGACAATAAATTAGTAAAATATTGCGCACTATACACGGAAAAAAACGGTAAATAAAAAAGAGGCAGAAGAATGCGGAAGAAGTTGAATAATGATAAAGTCAAGGCAAGTCAAGTTTATTTATGTCATCCACTAGCAAGTCTCAAAGGGCTTCAAATGTACAAAAATTGACAATTTAAAGTACAGGAACAATAAGTGTGAGGGCCACAATGATGATCATAACAGCAAAAATATTTCTAATTGGTTTTGATAGGTACAAAGGGGGAACGTGGAAAAAGGTTTTCAAAATTTGTGATATAGCATGACTCCATTATCAAGAGTAAGCATTTCTTTTTAATTCTAAGAATTGGCATCAACAAAAATGAGAACGATAATCTTCAAGGTGATAGTGTAAGTGGCAGGAGGAAGCTGTGTATATTATTTTTAAACATTATTTTTGGTATCATTATTCTTTAGAGTCAGAGTCAGCTTTATTGTCAATTCCTTCATGTAGGAGGGTCAGTTATGCTTGTGAAGAAGATGAATGAAGGAACAAGGTAACAGTAATAGGGAGTGCTCTATAGATTGTTGTTTTTTTGCTAGAGGTAATTATTTGGAGGGATGAATTTAAACTGAAAGCAAAATGGAACTGTTTAGTGCAGTGGTTCCCAAAGTGGGCGGTACCGCCCCCCTGGGGGCGGTGGAAAGATCTGGGGGGGCGGTGAGAAAGAAAGGGGCGGCAGTCCGAAGTCGAAGTCAGAAGTTTGAACGTTCGTTTGACGATTTGTACACAACACGTGCAGCAGGACGAGTCAGTGGACGACGCATCAGGGTCCGGTTACCACACGCCGCTCTGGCCCAGTCAGATCCGACAGCATAGACTACAAAAGCAAAAGCTCAGGTTTGTAATTTCAAGCTTGTAATGTTCAGAATTTTATCTTATAATAAAAACCGCATTCTGGCGGTCAACATCATCTCGAGTTCAAGTCAACATGAAATTGGGGACTCGCCAGAACGCGCCGTGTTGTGTTGTGTTGAGCTGGTTAGGGTGGTGCATTCACTGATATATATTGTTACGAATGTATATTGTCAGGGTTTTCCAAACTATCTTGATCTATGATTATGTTGGAATGTATGTAACCGGTAATAAATAATAGGGGTGTAACGATTCATCGATACACATCGATTAATCAATATAATGCTCTATGATTTATTGGCATCGATGCTAAACGTAAACATTAGGGGTGTAACGATACATCGATACACATCGATTAATCGATATAATGCTCTACGATTTATTGGCATCGATGCTAAACGTAAACATCGATTTATATCGCCGTGTTTGACCTCGGACATTAGACGCGACTTTATTTTGAAATCCAGTTCATTATTGCTTGCTTCCTTTTTCCGGGAGCGCACTGCGCGTGTTGTGTCGTGAGCAGAGCACGCACGTGAAAGGGGAGTCGACAACTAGTACGCGGCTCCTGGGCTGGTGCTATGGCTAGTGTCTAAAAAGACGAGGAAATTTGCTCCCCTTTAGGCTTCAAGTCATTCGTGTGGAAGCACTTTGGATTCCAAAGAAAATATGGCTCAACGGACAAGACACGTGCAGTTTGTAAATCCTGCCATGCGGTGATCAAATATTCAGGGAGCACAAATCTCGCCGCATATTTAAAGAAAAAACACGACATCAAAGTTCAGTGTTAAAATAAGCACTTTGTATACTGCAATACTCTTGTAATTTCCTAAATAAAGAGTTTGCAGTACCTTGTTGATTTTGCGTATGAATTGTTATAAATCAGGATATTGTTCTATATTTTTTAGTTAAAAAAAAAAATCGATCGTAGAGCACTATATTGCGATATATCGTGAATGAATCTCAGCAGGCTTTAAGATATCGGCAAATATCGTATCGTAGTTCTTTGTATCGATGTGAAATCGCATCGTGACAAAACCCGCGATTTACACCCCTAGTAAACATCGATTTATATCGCCGTGTTTGACCTCGGACATTAGAAGCGACTTTATTTTGAAATCCAGTTCATTGTTGCTTGCTTCCTCTTTCCGGGAGCAGTGCGCGGCGTTGCTGCACGTGAAAGGGGAGTCGACAACTAGTACGCGGCTCCTGGGCTGGTGCTATGGCTAGTGTCCAAAAAGACGAGGAAATTTGCTCCCCTTTAGGCTTCAAGTCATTTGTTTGGAAGCAATTTGGATTCCAAAGAAAAGATGGCTCAACGGACAAGACACGTGCAGTTTGTAAATCCTGCCATGCGGTGATCAAATATTCCGGGAGCACAAATCTCGCTGCACATTTAAAGAAAAAACACGACATCAAAGTTCAGTGTTAAAATAAGCACTTTGTATACTACAATACTCTTGTAATTTCCTAAATAGTTTGCAGTACCTTGTTGATTTTGCGTATGAATTGTTATAAATCAGGATATTGTTCTATATTTTTTATTAAAAAGAACATATCGATCGGAGAGCACTATATCGCGATATATCGTGAATGAATCGCAGCAGGCTTTAAGATATCGGCAAATATCGTATCGTAGTTCTTTGTATCGATGTGAAATCGCATCGTGACAAAACCCGCGATTTACACCCCTAATAAATAACTTAGCTTGTCCCATCCTACACAATGGTGTAAAACATCCCCTGGTCTGCTAATCTAGAGGTCAAGGGCTTTAACTTGTCTATTCAGTCTACTGTCACCCCCACCCTTTTTCTCGTAATAAAGATGCTCTTGTGGGAAGCGAGAGTCAGACTTCATTCGACCATCGCTGTAAGCACAGCAACGAGTGAACTCTCCGCCTGCAGGTGTGTAAAACGACTAACTTGTCTCCGAGTGGTTCTTGCAAAATAAGTTAGAGTGAGCACCACTGACCCGGATCCTCGTACCCGCCATCTGGCTGACGGAGGAAGACGTGCTGCAGTGTCGACAAGCCAGCGTCCATTAGGAGGACCTGGAAAAGAAAGTCCTGGGAAGAGAACTTCTTCGCTGGGCCAGTATCTTAAGTCTACCTTCGTCTGACAGAGGTGGATTGACGGGACACGGCAATGCAACGAACCAGGGGTCAAGTAAGTTAAAGTTGTGGGATTGTGTTGTTGTCAAACGCGTAAAAGGTAGAGGTGCACGGAATATAGCTTGGGTTCGAGTCCCAGGGGAAGAAACAGGCTAAGAAAAGCAGAGCTTCTTTTTCGTTCATCGAAGAAGTGCGTAGATTCTTCTTTGTCTGTTTTTCCAAGCTGAGGGATCTGGCTTGGGTTAGAGTCCCAGTGGAAGGAACGTGCTAAGAAACACGGAGCTTCTTTTTTGTTAATCAAAGAAGAGTGTAGAATTTTCTTTGTACGTTTTTCCGGCCAAAGAACAGCTCGGGTTCAAGTCCCAGTGGAAAGAACGGGCTAAGAAAAAACAGAATTTTTTTCTTAATTGAAGAAGTGCGTAGATTCATTTTTTTGTCCGTTTTTCCAAGCTGTTTGGAAGGGTTTTACACCCATCCTGGATAGGCCTAAAAATAAAAAGCGCTGGACTTTGTGTGATTGAGAGTGACTGGTAGGATAAATTGACTAAAAAGCAGTTCTAGCATTGATCGACGGAAATAACACAGGCTAGTAATTTGTTGGAAGGTCAATTTAAACTTGCATTGAGGATACTCAAAAAAAAAAAAAAAAAAGATTGGAAAAAAAACTGGAAAAACTAAAATTAAGATGGCAAAAAGGAACGATAAATCTCTAGCTCTTGAAGGAGATGAGAAGTTCATGGCGAGTAGATTTCTTAATTGTATGCAATACATGCCGAAGTGGAAGAAAAAGTATGAAGTACAAGGAAAGTTGAAATGTAACAAAAGACAGAAAGTTGAAAAGTGATGAGGCTGCGACTATGTTTGTCAGGCCGGAAGACAATGAGGCCACAGTGCGCAGGCGCGCTGTCCCGGCCATGGCTCCAGCCGCAGCTCAAGCAGAAGAGCAAGAGAGGCATTCCGCTCGTGTGCAAAACTTGTATACAACAACTATGCAGTGGGACAGTGGGACAGGCATGCTGAAAAAGTGATCCAAAAAGGCAAAAGTTCTGATGTATTTCATCTAGATGATGATAATGATCTAAATGAAGATACAACGATCTTCTTCCAAAGTTCCCACAGGGGAGAGAAAGAGTTAGAGACCAACAAGGCCGAAGGCCACCATATAATTCAAAATCCCCATCAGATTCTGACAACTGTTGGAACTGTGGGAAACGTGGTTACTGGTCAAGAGAGTGTTTTAGGGAAAAAAGCGGTGCCAGTCAAGGGGCAGAGGAAGAGGCAGAGGAAAAGTCACATTTACAGCTTCCTCTCCTTTGACCGCTCATGCTAATACAGAGAAAGAAAGAATAGATGCCCATATGACAGCAAAACATGTCATTGTCAGATTATTGGAACATTCATAGAACTCCTGTCCATACAAGAAGTATGACAATGCTGTTTGTTTGCCCAACGACAAATTACCAGGGATCAAATTGTGTGTGTACACTAAAGTTAAAATTTGCAAATCAAGTGGTAAATAAATGCAACTTGCTTCTAGAAGATAAATGAAAGATAAGAATGTGCTGTCCTCGTGTGCGTGGGAGGGACCAGCTCATGATCGACCACAGGAAATGGCCAGCCTGTGACGAATCATTGGTGCTGGAACCTACCTTACGCGCGCGAGAGCTGTGCATGTGTTAAAATGATGAAGATTGGCTAAACTTTTAGTGTAAAGAAATTTGCTAGACTGTGGTCTATTCAATTTGCACCGCAGAACAGAAACGATTTGGAAAGATAAAAATAAGAGGAAAAGAGAGAAATGTGTTTGCGAGCAGAAATTGATCCACACTAGTGCATGTTAAGTGTCGAGCCCTCATGAGAAATATGGAAAAAAAAAATAAAAACACAGAACATGCTTTCAGGAATTGGAAGAAGCAAAATTGTGAATTTAAGACATTGCAATGCTACATTTAATAGGAATAATTGATTGATGGTGTTATAAAATTATACAAACTGCTATATGCGAGCTAAATCTGAGAAATTGAGTTCTTTAAATTTAAAAACAAAGGGAAAATCCAGATTAATTTGCCAGTAGTTTTTATGAGTTTACCGTTTTTTTCCGTGTATAGTGCGCTAAATTTAACTAATTTATTGTCCTAAAATCTGGGGTGCGCATGGGTACAAAATTTTTTTTTAATTTATTTATTTTTATTTATTTTTTTATTTTATTTTTTAAGTCCCAATGATCGTCACACACGCAGGGAGGCAATGGGTCCCATTTTTATAGTCTTTGGTATGGTCTTAACTAGGCTGGATGTAATTTTTTTTGTTGGCGTTGATTTCTCCGACTGCCCATAAACGCACCACCGCGCTCCGTGCGCGCACGGGAAAAAGGCGGCTCTGTATGGGAGAGACGTTGAAGAGGAATAAAAACACCCTTGGAAACCAAAACTTGCCCCTCGTCGTGACTCGGAGCCGCAACAAATGTTTCGGATTTGTGTAGGGTACATTGTGACAGACAGCAAACGAGCAGGTGATCGAGCAAGCGTCTGATACGAGAGCATTGCGGTCGCATGGAGCGTGTTTGAAGTGAACAGCAGAGAAGAAAGGAACAAGGCAAAGTGTTGTGAAATAAAATGCACAGAACGGCTGCGCAAGACACGTGAGCTATATAAAGAGCGAGAGTTGTTTTCTTCCTATTAGTTTCAATTCACAGTTTAATTAGCAGTTTCAATCAGCAAATAACAAAATGCGTATTCCAGGTAATATTTTATTTCACAACACTGCCTTGTTCCTTTGGTCTCTGCTGTTCATCCTAAAACACAAAGGCGCTCTTTAAGCAATGCGACAGTGAGCGCCCGGCGCGCTGCGGTTGCGCGACCGCACCAAATTAAGCTCCCTGCGCAGTGCGCACTGAGGTCCACTTAAATTTTAGAAAGTACATCAGGACTTTAAAAATATCTTCTAAATTTCAGCGACGGCTCTGTCACAATAATGCGACCAGCGCGGTGCAGTTGGGCGGTCGGCGGCGCGCTACGGTTGAGCGTTCTCTCTCGCACTCTCTCTCTCGCTCTCTCTCGCTCTCGCACACACGCGCACACACGCACACGCGCACACACTCAAACCGGATATTATACGGAGGCGCAAGACACGTCAGCTATATAAAGAGCGAGAGTTCAGTTCTCTACCTAAATCCGTATTACAGGTAATATTTTATTTCACAAAACTTTGACTTGTTCCTTTCTTCTCTGCTGTTCACTTCAAACACGCTCCATGCGACCGCAATGCTCTCGTATCAGACGCTTGCTCGATCACCTGCTCGTTTGCTGTCTGTCACAATGTACCCTACACAAATCCGAAACATTTGTTGCGGCTCCGAGTCACGACGAGGGGCAAGTTTTGGTTTCTAAGGGTGTTTTTATTCCTCTTCAACGTCTCTCCCATACAGAGCCGCCTTTTTCACGTCCGCACGCGTCTTTCCCGTGCGCGCACGGAGCGCGGTGGTGCGTTTACGGGCAGTCGGAGAAATCAACGCCAACAAAAAAAATTACATCCAGCCTAGTTAAGACCATACCAAAGACTATAAAAATGGGACCCATTGCCTCCCTGCGTGTGTGACAATCATTGGGACTTACAAAAAAAAAAAAAAAAATTTTTAAAAATTGGGTGCGTATTATACATGGGTACAGGCTTTTTTCCAGCATCAGCATGCCATTTTTAGGGTGCGTATTATACATGGGGGTGCACTATACATGGAAAAAAACGGTAGTTTTTTTGGATTGGTGGATTGTTCTATCAGGAACCTTGAGTTGAAAATGGTATATGAATGTTGTGTGGTGAGCTTGGATGAATTGAAACCAATGTGATGAAGAGACTCCTTTTTGGAGAGTGTGTGAGATGATAATGAGCATTGATGAATGATTGCCTTGAATGAAAGGAAAATACAGGTTGAATGGTTGAAGTTGTTGGCGACTACTATGGAAACTTAGTAGAGCGACTTTGCTGAAAGAGTGATTTTGAGTACGTTAAATGCTAAAATGGAAAATGTAGCTTTTGGATTAATGATTAACTAGAGAAAAAACTGGAGAACCAGTAACACATGCAGAAGATGTGTGAACTGGGAAATTGAGAAGCGTTTTGGAAAGAAAGTCAAATTAAATGATGGAATCATATGTAGTAAAGAACACATTCTCCCAAACAGCTTGTCAAGGTGTGGCATGGGCGCTGCCAAGCCTCAGAAGGAGGGAGTGAGTAGAAGAGATAGTGGAAGATAATAATACAACACTTCACGACATATGGATTTTCTAATACATTTGGTGTCATACTGTGGTAAATTTTTATTCTGGTATCATGCAATGTATATCTCACTAGTAAGCCTAAGTGTGACCGGGTCATGTTTCGGGTCAGGTTCGTGCGGGATTGTTTGGGCCTTGGTCCATGGTCTCATTGGCACGAGACATCTGGTTTGCATTAACAACTGACAAGATTAGCACCCGAGTGAGGAAAGGGAGGCTAACTCATAAATAATGAGGAGATATTGGGAGTAAACTGTTGGTCCTTTCTTTAAGACTGTTAGGTCTAAATACCATCAGACATTAAACCACACACTGGAAGGAAGAGGAGAAAAGAACCAGAACAGGTTTACTCGCGAGGAGAACGATAGAGAGAGGAAACTCGGTTACAATCTCCATCAATTCTGAGTTCTCCCTCCACGTGCTCCTCTATTTAATGTTTTGGTTTCCCTGGTTACAGAGGCGTTGCTACACTAAAGGGAGGGGAGATTGTGTCTGTAGCAACGCTGATTAGCTAAGGAATGTAGTGTGGTGTGAATTCGCACTTCATTGTCGGCCCGTGACCCCCGCAGAGTTTGTCCATCTGTTCTTCTACAGTTGTCATGGCCGAGTCGTCCGCGAGCGAGATCAGATAACTCCTGTGGAACAATGCAACTAAACCTTGGCTAGACTTTATCTACTTAGTAAATTAACACGCAATAAGAACGAGTGACTTGTCCTAAACACTTTAACAAACATTGAGTAAATATGGGATAACTTGTAACCATCTATGAACCAAACCTACAGTTAACTAAAAGGAATGAAGTTTCTTTCAACCAAATAAGAACATTTCGCCTATGCAAATAAGCTCTGCTCATTGTTAGTGAAGGCCTCTTACAGAAACAAAAAACACACAGATAACATAAGGACAGGAAGGATAAAATCCACAGGGATCAAAAGGAATCCCTGTCACTAAAGAGAAAGAACCTAGATGAAAGGAAAGCCATAAACTAATAAATGACAAGGCTTTACTTAAATTATTCCAACAAAGACCCTTCCTGGTGTAGATAGGTTAGCAACAAGAGAGATTTAGAGGTTCAAAAGAAAGACAGTTAAAAGAAAACAACATTATTAATTTGGACAGTTGCAGGCTAACAGGAGCATGAGAAAGAAGAGCTAAGAAGCGGGATCCAACTTGATCAGGGAGATTGGAAATTCACAACACCATATTCTAAGTCATATTTTTGAGCAAGCATGACACAGGTAATAACGTTTGAGAGGTCAAGACATAGATCAGGGCGAGATGTGAAACGCAGACCTCGTTGAGTTAATTTTGAATAATGATACTGAAGACAATGTACTGTCTCATTAAATTGGAACTATAGACAGAACGTAGCTCGAAAATAGGATGAGTTGCAGGACTTACAATATAAACACGAGATTGCTGTTACTAGGAGAATTTGGAGTTTGGTAAACAAACGTTACTAGCGAATTGATGGCAGCAGCTACATTTGGTTACAAGTTTGATGTCCCAGTCTGTCACTCTCAGTGCCAGGATCCCTGAAACTCTATCCCGAGACTCCGCCTGCAGCCGTGGACGACTACAAAACGGTGCCTGGCTTTGAGGCACCTTTGACCTTTGGCAAGGACAGAGAAAGACTGTTGTTGTGGTTGGAGGGGGACAATTACACTCCGGAGGAAAGACGACATCCTCGGGGACGAGAAAAGACAGTGAGAAGCGGAGGAACTCACAATGTTGAAAATGGACTCATTTGAACAATGGACTCATTCGAGAGTGATGGATGGGTTGGCTCTGAAGCAACAACAAAAGAGCACCAACTTGAGAGGGTGAGGTGCGGCAAAAGATACGGACTTGAAATGTCCGACGGCCAAATTGCACTCCTTGCTGTGGCGTTGCTAAATTTGGTGAAGCTTAGGTCAAACTGAACAGGAGCTTCATTGTGCACTGAGTTTGACAGAACTGAGGAGAATTGTTAAAAAAATATATATATAATAATAATTTAATAATGCGTAGAGCTACAGAGAGAAGCATCATGGTCAGAGATTGAACAGATTGGACAAAACAAATAGGCTAAAACGGTGAGAAACAAGAGCGAGATCTGATGTTTTGGCTCGTCAGGCTTAAGAAGTAGAGGTCGAATTACGTATATACATTTTAGAATAGGACATTTGGACTAAAGTGAATTCAGCCAAGAGGAAGCTAGGTTGCTCAATGTACCTACTCATTAAAATAGTAAGTTCGTTGCACCACAGTGGAGTTTGGGTGGTCAGAAAGTTGGATACGTTGAATTTTTGACTTTCACACAATCATGCATAGGAGTCGCACAAGGCGACAGTTAACAAGACAATGACTGCAATAGGGATCACTTACGACTGCACCGACATGGAAAAGTAGAAGCAAGGGAGTTGAGTAAGGGATTATATGCTAAACGGTCCGCTATACAGTTACCAATAGGAGTTTCTATCAAAAGAAGCTACATGAGAGATGTATGGAATACCTTTTTGTGTTCTGTATTCGTGCGTAATCTCTGTAAAGTTGTGTCAGGCTGTTGTTGTTCATCTGAGCCTTGGGTGCGCGATCGGTGTGTGTGCGTTTATGTGCACAACCTGTGTGGGTGCGAACGTGTTAGGAAGAAGACCGCATGGAAAAGGGAATCTCCTTTAAGACAGGAGGCAATAAATGGGAAAGCCACTGTCATGAACGGTCTTTGGTTAGGAGAAATCATTAGGAAGTGCTCAAACTCTTCTTTCAAACACTCCTATCTGCCTCGTTCAAAAAGGCATTACAATTGACTACAAGAGTTGCAAAAAGCAGACGAAGAACATAGGTAGCATGATCAGGGCACTCAGGCTGAAGGATGTGTCAAATGCAAATTTACTGCCGCCTGATCTTTCCTCCTCACAGGTCGACAACCCCATCAATCCAGGAGACTGGGTCTACATCAAGGTCATCAAAGGAAAGAACTGGGCCAGCCATGGTGGGAGGGACCATTCCAAGTCTTGCTGACTTCCCCCACCGCAGTGAAGATCGCTGTACGACCCAGCTGGATTCACCTCAGCCACTGCAAGCTACAAGGAGTGCTGGACCCCTCATTTCGGGACGGTGGCGAAGTCTGCGAACAACGATCCCAACTCCGCTAGGCGGGGGTATGTCTCGGTGTTCCTGTCATCTTAGTAGCAACGGGGCTCCACATGACAGGTGGATCCTCTGCTGCGTTGTGGTTGGAGCATGCTATGGTCTATGGACACATCTGAACAGACCAAGTGATAATGTTGACCGTGAAAAACGATGGTCACACGATGAGAACTTTGAGGACTGGTCATGAGACCCCAGAAACCCATACGAAACCAAGGCTTGGTACCGGTATGTGAAGGTCACTGTGAGAGCGCACACACAGGTGGGATGTTATGTGTGTGTTCAAAACCAGTGGCCTAAACCAGAACGCTACCTGGAATGGACTACACGTGTTTCATCCAAGAAAACAAGACCACGAATGCATTCACGACAACTGCTCTCCAGGAGGGAACTGGATGGGAGCTTTGGACATCACCGCTGTGTGCCAGGACGGGAGAGCCATTTCGAGGCGTACGGGCTCTCCTGCCAATATGGCTGCACCATTGGACCTGCTTCATTCGGAACGGATCGTGGCTTTATTTTCATTTTTTATTGATAGCATTCTGGTCGCCTAAGGCAGAGGGACCGTGTGAGACTTTTCCTGTATATTAACATTGGCCAGCAGGTTTTTAGATCACACAATAAGTTTGAACTGGAGTATTGAGGAAAAACCTCATCTTCACTGGAAGTTGTTGCTATCATTAGTTGTTGTTTTTGTCGTGTTTCACCCTACACGTTCCCAACCCGTCCGCTGTCGTCTCAGTTTTCTATTGATCTTTTTTATTATTGTTTTTATTCTTCTTCTTTATATTTTCTTCCTTGTGTTTGGTTGATCGGGTTCACATAATCATATGATAAAACAGGAGGGATATGTCAGGGTTTTCCAAACTATCTTGATCTATGATTATGTTGGAATGTATGTAACCGGTAATAAATAACTTAGCTTGTCCCATCCTACACAATGTCGTAAAACATCCCCTGCTCTGCTAATCTAGAGGTCAAGGGCTTTAACATGTCTATTCAGTCCACTGTCACCCCCACGCTTTTTCTCG
Organism: Syngnathus typhle; assembly: GCF_033458585.1. NCBI lineage: Eukaryota > Metazoa > Chordata > Actinopteri > Syngnathiformes > Syngnathidae > Syngnathus > Syngnathus typhle. Next base: position 2,451,435 of record NC_083738.1, on the reverse strand, counting down.
TAATAAAGATGCTCTTGTGGGAAGCGAGAGTCAGACTTCATTCGACCATCGCTGTAAGCACAGCGACGAGTGAACTCTCCGCCTGCAGGTGTCTAAAACGACTAACTTGTCTCCGAGTGGTTCTTGCAAAGTAAGTTAGCGTGAGCACCACTCTAACATATATGACTTTGTACCTGTGTGTGCATGTGTGGGTGTGTGTGTGCATATATGCGTGTGTCATTGTGTGGGAGGCGAGGGTGGCGTGCCTTAGATCACGTCCGCCACCATTTCTGTGAGTAAATGGAAGTAAATGAATACATGAGAGGGTAAACTTGCTTTTCATACCTTCAATGTTGTCATTTTTGTCGTTAAGTAGGCCTATTTATGAAATGCGATAAAATGCTGTATTTTACATGAAACCGACTGAAAATTTCTGACCGCGGGGATCTACGGCTTCTTCTTAGTGAGTTCCAGCCTGATGTTGAGAAGCTTATGTCCCTGCACCAAGCACATCCATGCCATTAATATTAAGTGTGAGACAATGAAGGTTACTGGTGGAATGTTTATTTACCATTCTATGTTGCTGAAACAGTTAAAACTGCTAAAAAATTCATTTGTTTACTAAATTGGGTTTTATTTGTGAAATACACATTTGTGTTTAACCTTTCTCTTTTCAAATTGCAGCATACCAAATATCAAGAAAGAGGTGTTTGTTTCCATATGTGTCTGTGGGGGGCGCTAGGAATTCACTGGGGAGCCAAGGGGGCGCCAGCCTGCAAAAGTTTGGGAACCATTGGTTTAGTGCAGGGGTCCCCAAACTTTTTCCTGTGAGGGCCACATAACCTTTCCCTTCTCTGATGGCGGGCCGGTGGCAGTTTGTAACAGAAAAAGTGTGACGATCGTAGGGGAGCTTAAAAAAATTATTGTTTTCCAGAAAGCCACACATAACCAAATAACGGTTATTTAATAACCCTTTCCAGGTTCTTTACAGAAAAAAAGTCAGGAAACAAATAATAACACTATTAATGAAATAAATAATAACTAAACCCTCTCTGAGTTCTTCACAGAAAAAACAGGAAATAAATAACTAAATAACTCTCTCTGGGTTCTTCATAGAAAAAAAAACATGGAACATTAACTTTCTGTTGTGCCATGCACAATCTTAACAGATAAAAGTTCAGCTCAGTTGTCAGAGCAGAACCTCTCTGACACATATGAGCAGTCTCTTAAAGTTCTTGTGTTCCTTCCTTATAATCCTTTTGTAGGTTCCAGTAGGCTTGTAGACACTGCTGTCTTTTTTGTTAAAGTTTGATAGTGCGTCATAGTCTGGAGTAAAATTTGTTGTGGCAATTCTTAGGCGAGATCCGAGGTGTTGGTCCGTTTACCTCGATCTGTGACGGGTAGATGTTGACGTTCATGTGGCTGAACGTCACGTCGCGTACGTCGAGCCAAATTGGCAACTCTTTTAAACGCTCGGCACTGCTTTACTTGGGCGACATTTTAACGGAAGGATTCCAGGGGAAGGTTTGTGGGTGGCTTTAGCGCAAAACTGCATCTGAAAGCTCAGCGCGCAAATTACAAGAATGCTGTCGTCACAGCCCACGCTCTAAATTCGGGACTGATACAAATAGAGCGCGAGTGCGCCATGTCCGTACACGCACTTGTGAGTGTGCACCGAGCTTTCTGACACGGCTTCCGGTAGTAAATGCGCAGGCGAGCGCTTCCCCATCTACTGGGGAAACGCAGTCATTGCAGGCAAAATGAGCAAAAAAAAAAAAAAAGTTTAATAATACAATTTATTCAGGGTTGGCGGGCCAGATTAAACGGTCCCGCGGGCCGTATCCGGCCCGCGGGCCGTAGTTTGGTGACCCCTGGTTTAGTGGAAGAAATATGGGAAGGTGAAAATATTGAAGTTACAGCTCAACACAAAGTGTCAAATAGTCTAAGTGTGAGATGTGAGCAAACTAAATGGGGAGTTAAATTATGTTCCAGCATTATGCATGTTGCAAACGATGAGAGGACAGGAAACCAGACGATTAGATATTTAATAAAGAAACTTTAATTAAGGAGAAAATTTGGTGTAGGGAGGATTCCTTTTACAATTTAATATTGTATGGGGTTTTATGTGTGTGTTGTGGGATGACAGTTTGTCTGTAATGGTGTATGAATGTCAAGTCAAAGTCAAAGTCTGCTTTATTGTCAACATGCCGAGACACACAAAGAGATCGAAATTACGTTTTCTCTATCCCACGGTGACAAGACATATTACACGTCTGTGCTTGTGGTGTGGTGTTTGTGTATTGTGAATGGTTGACATGATTCAAAGTTGGGGTGATGTGATCACAGCAGAGGATAACATTCCTCTCACCTGAAAAATATAAAGATACTAGAGATTTGAAAAAGCACGATTGATCAGGACTAATTTTGGATTAAATATGGGTTTAGGATTACTCAGGGGCACCATCGACAACAAAACAGTGCGATGGAGAAGGCCCATTTCAGTAATATGGTCAGACAAGACAGAACTAGTATCGAACAACAAGACTCTGGACGATTTGACGTGTGACGACTTTGAGCTCACCCGACGGGGTGACGGACTTGGTGGACAGTGACCAAATGTTTGACGCTTGAGCTTGCTTGCGAAAAAAGCACGCTCTGCTTTGGTTTCTGTGACGACTTGTTTTTTTTTCTTTCAGCAACAGCCACCAGCCAAGGAGCGGATTGCGCGCTACTTGCGTAACTTGTTTTCGTTCTTGCAGGTTGTCGGTTGCGTTCGTGGAAAGTTTGTGTTGAATTTACAAGAATATGTTAACCCTTGCCCTTTTGTTTTTTATGATGAACTTGTTGATGACATGGTTTTCAGGACATGATCCGCGGGCGCCAGGATTCATTTTATGACTGTTTTTATTTTGTTATTTGATGTCTTTTTTTGTGTGTACAAATGTCCGCTGCCAGCAGGGCTATAAGCTCAATGACAGGAGTGCGATGATTTTTGTTTGTGTTGCCGAGTGTGTGGTGGACAGTCAAGTTTTAAAGACTTGGAGTGACGGTCCCGGGGCCCAGATGGGAGCTAGAGGTTCCGCGGGCCTGACTACAATGAGTGTGGTGATGAGAGGGGACACTTTGCAGGTTCCTTTTGATACGTGATGACACATTGGGTGAATGTGTCAAAAGGGGGAGTGGTAAAATAGAAATGGGTGAGTAGGTTGTAAAAAAAAAAAGGGTGAGTAAGTTTCAATTTGTAATTGTGATATACAAAGTTTTTTTTTTCCAAATTCACTTGTTTCTAAGCTTTAACAGGACATCCCACAATTCAACTAGCAGTGATGAAAGGAGCAGAGGAAGACCAGTGACATCTGGTTGTGGTGTGGTGAAAACAAATTATATGATCGCTTGCCGAAGGATGCATCAGGTATCTGTGCCCTTGTCTTTGATAATGCCTGTAGTGGTTGTCCCCATTAAAACACAGAATCTCAATTGGAACATGGAGTTCCCACTGGCGGGGCTCCTGAGGCGAGCCAAAAGAGACGTTTTGCCCCCATGGTTGAGCAACAATGAACCGACATATATTGACGCTATAGGAGTGCCCCGGGGTGTGCCAGATGAGTATAAGCTCGTTAATCAAGTGTCCTTGGGATTCGAAAGCATTTTCTTATGGATCACCCCCAATAAAAATGTTGACCGTATTAATTACGTTCCGACTGACCCAGGCGTTGGAAGGACTAAGGACACTGGATAAAAAGATGAAAGATCATTCAGGTGTACGCACCGATATTTGGTCTGATTGGATGAAAATGTTCGGAGGCTGGAAAGGCCTCATCATGTCTGTGCTCGTTGCTGTGGCTTTACTGCAGTGATGATTTTGTTGTTGTATTCCATGTATTAGGTCACTCACTGTCCGGTTGATCGAGAAAACCGTTGGCCCGTTGTCACCGAACGGCCAATATACCCTGGTGACTCAACATGAGCCGCGGGGGGAAGAAAGGACCGACAGTGTGCTGGCCGCTGCTTGCTAGAGTAACGGGTGATGACCTCATAAATGAGGTCATGAGAGGGAATAAAGGGAAATGTACTTTTGGCAGTTTGCAAACACATTTGATTAAGGCTGCGTTAGACACATATAATCATATCAATATAATTTTTAGTAGTAGTGTGGTTGCTTAATAAGTGGAAAGGAATGTGCAGACTACATGAATTTGTTTTCTTCAAAGTATTGTGGAACAGGATATCCAGAAAGGGAGGATATCTCAAGGCCGATGGGGAACGCGAAAAACAACTCGTCTTTGTGGTCGAGACACCTGTGCTGAGCAGGGGAAAACCCAAACGAGGAGGAGATGACCATCGACCAATCACCACACAATAATTTGCATGCTTGAATATTCATATTGTGTTTCTTTAAAACTGGGCAACCCGGAAGAATGTCTTGTCTTTCTGGTCACGAAGGCACATGAGTTTTTGTGTTAAGGACCCAAGGCCCAGGCGCCTGTATTAGCTTGCTTTGTCAGGATTAAACAATTGGTCAATTCGGTCTGATTGATCTACTGGTCTTCTGTTTGACAGAACGAACTCGCAAAATTGTTAGGTGCGCCAGTGTGTGGATTAAAACATAGCAATTCTTGTGTTAAGTGTTGATCACAATTTGGAGTCAGATCAATAGCTAAAATCCGTATCCTAACATAACACAACCAAACAAATTTTCCTCTTAAATTTAGCATTGCAATGTCTTAAATTCACAATTTTTCTTTACCCATTTCCAGAAAGTATGTTTTCTCCTCCTTCTGAATTTCTCATCAGGGCCACACACTAATCCAATGTGGACCAGTTTCTGCCCACAAACAAATCTCTTTGTTTTCTCTCCTTCTTAATATTAATGTCAAGACGAAGGCCTTTCAGCACATTCAAATCCCATCGGGGAAGGTTTTCAACATTCCCGAAATTGCCCATTTAAATTCTTTTATTTTTATTAATTCCTTGTTTGGCATGCTCAAACTTGGACAATAAAAGATTGAGTGATTTATTAAAATGTCCACAAAATTAAACAAGATTTTGTTTTTCACCTCTAATTTCTACATTTTTCAAATGATTCAATCAGCTCCAACATCATTCTGCAGCATTCCCTAAGTATTTAAAGACAAAACACGACATCAAAGTTCAGTGTTAAAATAAGCACTTTGTATACTACAATACTCTTGTAATTTCCTAAATAAAGAGTTTGCAGTACCTTGTTGATTTTGCGTATGAATTGTTATAAATCAGGATATTGTTCTATATTTTTTATTTAAAAAAAAAAATCGATCGTAGAGCACTATATCGCGATATATCGTGAGTGAATCGCAGCAGGCTTTAAGATATCGGCAAATATCGTATCGTAGTTCTTTGTAGCGATATGATATCGTATCGTGACAAAACCCGCGATTTACACCCCTACAAAATATGCATCTGGTGTGCGTGTCCGTGTTAGCTATGAAGTTTTGCATGGCAAAATCAACATAAGCACCATCCCAAAACACAAAGACGCTCTTAAAGCAAGTGATGTTGCTAAAGGATCGACTGTGCTTAGCAAACAAAGGCCACAGGTATCGGAAGAAGAGGAGAAACTGTTGCTAGTTTTCATAAACGAGCAACAGTTAACGGGGGATAGTGTTAGCGAGGACTGCATTCGTGGCAAAGCGAGCCATCTCTTAGGATCCTGAACTCGCTTCCCCTTTCTGCGTAGCGTCCTGTACTTTTGCGCTACGCTTACTGTCTGCTGTATGCACACTGGCTCCGTTTTGCTCCTCTTATTTATTGTGTTATCTGCTTATTTATTATTTATTCATCATTCTTATTATTTATTGTTTGTGCCTTCTTGTTTTTATATTGTGTCATTTACTTGTATGTCTATCGTGTAATATGTCTCGTCACCGTGGGATAGAGAAAACGTAATTTCAGTTTCTTTGTGTGTCTTGACATGTGAAGAGATTGACAATAAAGCTGACTTTGACTTTGACGATCTGGGAAAAAAAAAGAAGCTTAAAAAAGGCATTTTTATTTTGGAACGGATTATTTTTTTCTCCCATTATTTGTAATGGGAAAAATTATTAAGGATTCGAACAAATCACTTCTCGAACCGCTTTCTGGAACGGATTGTGGTCGAGAACCGAGAGCGGGCTGTACTCCATTGACGACCCGGCAGCTCTGTCCCAAGATGGCGGCCGTATGAGATGTCACTTTACGTAGGCTTAAAGCTCGCACCGGATATCTAGTGTTTACATATGTCTATGATGAAGAGGTGGTGGAAAAGGACGACGACAACAGCGGAAGTATTCGGGGAGATTGTCCTTAACGACGATTAAACAAAGCATGGAGGTCGCGGTTGCTATGATTTGGTTTGCCTTCTGCTGCGTGTACATGGTTTTATTCTCTGCAGTGGTAGCCTCAAAGGAGAACTTCACGGGTTACGACGTGAATTTGACAGCAATTACTAACCGGAATTTGTCACACGACGAGTCTCTGGATAATTCAGCGTTTGCTTTGCCTCAGACCACTGACGTCGACTCTTTCACTTCAAACTCAAGTTATAAAGCTACCGAAGTACCGAATCGACAACTATTTAATATTGAGGTCCTCCAGCCTGTCTCCGGCCATCTACTGACTCCCACGATTGACGGTAACTAAGACCTCTGATTTAGAATTACACACTCTGGTCTGAAGCTTATTTCAAATAAACACCTGTGAGTATTTTCGTTACATAGAAAAGGGGAAAGTGGATAGACGAAGAAAGCATACAATTTGTGATTTTGTTGCTTCCAAAATTACTCGCGTTTCATATTTTTTCGCGTGAAAAGTATATTTCTTTTCCATGTAAATTTGCGTTTTTTCATAGTAATGGGCTTAATTGTTGCGTGAAAATGTCACATTGCCATACACAGTACAAATCAAATGACGTTTTTTTTTTTTTTTTTTTTACACAGTGCACTCATTGCGGCGTAGTTCCACATGTGCCGCATGATTCTACAATGTTTCTATGTTCTAGTTGGCAATGTGTGTTCCTGTGACGAGCTCGAGGATCTCTGTGACATCAACTGCTGCTGCGACAAAGAATGTAGTCAGGAACTGGCTTTATTTACTGGCTGCACAATGCTCACCCTCAGGTAAGTGTCGGCACACATTTATGGTAGTGTATTGGCGGGACCGAATGCATGGCATTCCGTACCTAAGACGATACATACGGTCCTGAACAAACGCTCATTTTGTGGACCGCGGGCAAAGGATGATAATTGTTTTAGAAAAGGACAGACTGAGCAAGGATGGAAGTGGGTTTTCCAGTCCCTGTAATCGACCCCAGCATGTCTTGTGTGTAATTTGCCAATACACACCATATCACGACAGGCAGTTTGTCATGTGCGTGCTCACTTGTTGGTATGCGGATGGAGTGAGTTCACATTGCTTCAAGCGGACAAGAGGAGGCACACTCCTCATCCAAAATGTGTACACATCTGCCAGTCAATCTGGTGACTGGACTGTGGTTGTGTTGGCATCTAAGTGCTGTCTTGGTGTTACAGCGCTTGGCTTGGAGTGGGGAGAACAAGTATTTGATACACTGCTGATTTTTCAGGTTTTCCCACTGCAAAGCATGTAGAAGTCTGTAATTTCTATCATAGTGTTTGTCTCTGTGTGCCCTGCGATCGGCTGGCAACCGATGACTGCTGGGATAGGCTCCAGCACGCCCGCGACCCCCGTGGGGACTAAGCGGTTCAGAAAATGGATGGGTGGATGGAGGTACTCTTCAACTGTGAGTGATGGAATCTAAAACAAAAATTTCTGAAAATCGCATTGTATGGTTTTTAAATAATTAATTTCCATCTTATTGCATGAAATAAGTATTTGATACGTCAGAAAAACAGAACTTAATATTTGGTGTAGAAACCAATTATTTGCAATTACAGAGATCAGACGTTACCTGTAGTTCTTGACCAGGTTTGCACACACTGCAGCAGTGATTTTGGCCCACTCCTCCATACAGATTTCCTCCAGAGCCTTCAGGTTTCGGGGCTGTCGCTGGGCCACACGGACTTTAAGCTCCCTCAAAAGATTCTCTATTGCAGAGGTCCCCAACCACCGGGCCGCGGGTCACTTGGTACCGGGCCGCCAAGCCGCACAGGAAAAAATAAAATATTGATAATCAATTAATTCAGGTCAAGACGCTCGTCACGGTCACGTGACATGTTTCCCCAGTCGATCTAGCAAAAATTAGTAAGAATTTATTTTAAAAAATATAAAAAAAAAATTGACGATTCTCTCCCAATAACATCCGTCGGTTCAGGTCAAGACGCTCGTCTCGGTCACATGACATGTTACCTCAGTTGAGCCTGCGAAGCAAGCAAAAATGAGCAGGAAACAGAGATGTTTGGAAAAGCGAAAAAAGCCCAATGAGGAGACGGAAGAAGAGGCTATGACTTCTAAGAAAAGGGAAGCTGCATTTAAAAGAACATTTCTGGAGTCTTACTTAAAATATGGATTTATCGCCACAGCTGACTCTGACGCGCTAAGCCCACTATGTACAGTGCCTTGCGAAAGTATTTGGCCCCCTTGAACAACAAGTGGGACACAATCGTGAAGTGGAATGACATTTATTGGATAATTTAAACTTTTTTAACAAATAAAAAACTGAAAAGGGGGCGTGCAATATTATTCGGCCCCTTTACTTTCAGTGCAGCAAACTCACTCCAGAAGTTCAGTGAGGATCTTTGAATGATCCAATGTTGTCCTAAATGACTGATGATGATAAATAGAATGCTCCTGTGTGTAATCAAGTCTCCGTTCCGTATAAATGCACCTGCTCTTTGATAGTCTCAGGGTTCTGTTTAAAACCTCTCACTTTGAAGACAAAGGAACACACCAGGCAGGTCCGAGATACTGTTGTGGAGAAGTTTAAAGCCGGATTTGGATACAAAAAGATTTCCCAAGCTTTAAACATCTCAAGGAGCACTGTGCAAGCAATTACCGTATTTTCCGCACTATTAGGCGCACCTAAAAACTTACATTTTACTAAAAAAAACACTGCCTTATATATGGATCAATTGATGAATTTGTTGATCCATACTGGTTGTACACAGTGCTCTGCCAAAATGTTTCAGTACGTTTTAGTACGACTAGTAAATTACAAGGTCGCATCGCTTCCCAACATTATGGAAACTGTAGTCAAGGGGGTGTCACCGAATAGCTGTTGTACCCCCGAGGCTATTTTCATTTCAAAATAGGCTGCTCCGTTAATGTTTCGAGTAAATCTACAGATTGATATGGAAGGGAAACATAGGTAAGCAGTACCAATGTGTTAGATCGAACTTTAGTCAGTTCCGATCATTTTATAGGAGATCGTTTGAGAAACGCGATTGTTTACAGAGGGCTCGTTGGTTATTGGCTAGTGGATGCATACCGCAACCCTAGTCAACTTCAGTTTGTTGCAGTATAGCTTCTATTTTATGCGCCTTATAATCCGGTGCGCCTTATATATGGACAAAGTTTTAAAATGGGCCGTTCATTGAAGGTGCGCCTTATAATCCGGTGCGCCTAATGGTATATTGAAAATAATATACGGTATATTGAAATGGAAGGAGTATCAGACCACTGCAAATCTACCAAGACCCGACCGTCCCTCCAAACTTTCATCTCAAACCAGGAGAAGACTGATCAGAGATGCAGCCAAGAGGCCCATGATCACTATGGATGAACTGCAGATAACTACAGCTGAGGTGGAAGAGTCTGTCCATAGGACAACAGTCGTGCACTGCACAAATCTGGCCTTTATGGAAGAGTGGCAAGAAGAAAGCCATTTCTCAAAGATATCCATAAAAGGTCTCGTTTAAAGTTTGCCACAAGCCACCTGAGAGACACACCAAACATGTGGAAGAAGGTCCTCTGGTCAGATGAAACCAAAATCGAACTTTTTGGCCACAATGCAAAATGATGTGTTTGGGGTAAAAGCAACACAGCTCATCACCCTGAACACACCATCCCCACTGTCAAACATGGTGGTGGCAGAATCATGGTTTGGGCCTGCTTTTCTTCAGCAGGGACAGGGAAGATGGCTAAAATTGATGGGAAGATGGATGGAGCCAAATACAGGACCATTCTGGAAGAAAACCTGTTGGAGTCTGCAAAAGACCTGAGACTGGGACGGAGATTTATCTTCCAACAGGACAATGATCCAAAACATAAAGCCAAATCTACAATGGAATGGTTCACAAATAGACATATCCAGGTGTTAGAATGGCCAAGTCAAAGTCCAGACCTGAATCCAATCGAGAATCTGTTCACAAACGCTCTCCATCCAACCTCACTGAGCTCGAGCTGTTTTGCAAGGAAGAATGGGCAAGAATTCCAGTCTCTCGATGTGCAAAACTGATACAGACATACCCCAAGCAACTTGCAGCTGTAATTGCAGCAAAAGGTGGCGCTACAAAGTATTAGCGCAAGGTGGCTGAATAATATTGCACGCCCCACTTTTCAGTTTTTTATTTGTTAAAAAAGTTTAAATTATCCAATAAATTTCGTTCCACTTCACGATTGTGTCTCACTTGTTGATTCTTGACAAAAAATTAAAATTTTATATCTTTATGTTTGAAGCCTGAAATGTCGCGAAATGTTGAAAAGTTCAAGGCGGCCGAATACTTTCGCAAGGCACTGTACATAGTGGGCTTAGCTGTCAGCTGTGGCGATAAATGCATATTTTACGCCCCACTTTTCAGTTTTTTATTGGTTTAAAAAAGTTTAAATTATCCAATCAATTTCGTTCCACTTCACGATTGTGTCCCACTTGTTGATTCTTGACAAAAAATTACAATTTTATATCTTTATGTTTGAAGCCTGAAATGTGGCGAAATGTTGAAAGGTTCAAGGGGGCCGAATACTTTCGCAAGGCACTGTATATATATATATATTTATTATACACAATTTCCCAACTTCAACGTAATCCGGTTTGTAAATCATTTGTGTGTACTCGGACTTATAAACTGATGTGGCAGGCTGGGTCTGGTTTCACACCTGCGTGGTACCTGCGTATTTAGGCATCTTTACACATGCTCATTAGGGTTGCAATGGTACAGATAACCAACGGTATGGTTCATACCTCGGTTTTTGTGGCACGGTTTTTGGTTTGGTTTCGTGCACCCTTTTGTGTGTACAGAAAACACCGTTCTACCAAAATATTGCTTCATTTTGCTTTGCAGGAAATCTGCAACTAAATTAGTAAATCAGGGTTTTGACACTCTAAAAGGAACATGCAAAATTTGCAACCATACTGTAGCTGGTAAAGTTAACTTGTAATGAGGATCTTTAAATTTATAGTGTTAAAGCACAATTCTAAGTTCATTTAGTTGTGATTTTCTTGAGTACATGCAGACAAAGGTTCGAGTTGAATTGAAGGAGTAAATGGAAAAGATAAAACTATTATACCTGCGTTTATTACATTGCGACTGGACTACTCTAACGCATTATTCTCTGGTCTTCCTAAGTCCAGTATCAAAAGTCTACAGTTGGTACAAAATGCTGCTGCAAGTCTGCTCTCACGGACAAGAAAATTTGATCATATTAGCCAACTTACATTAGCTCCCGGTCCATTTAAGATGTGACTTCAAGGTTCTTCTATTAACCTATAAATCAACGCATGGCTTAGCGCCTTCATTTCTCATTGACTTAGTTGTTCCTTACGTTCCGTCTCGTAACCTCCGCTCGCAAAACTCTAATCTTTTAGTGACCCCGAAGGCAAAAAATTTCTGCAGGGTCTAGAGCAGGGGTGGCCAACCAGTCAGAGACTAAGAGCCACATTGTTAGAGTGGTGCTCACTCTAACTTATTTTGCAAGAACCACACGGAGACAAGTTAGTCGTTTTGGGCACCTGCAGGTGGAGAGTTCACTCGTCGCTGTTGTCACAGCGATGGTCGAATGAAGTCTAACTCTCCCTTCCCACAAGAGCATCTTTATTAAGAGGAAAAGGGTGGGGGTGACAGTAGACTGAATAAACAAGTTAAAGCTCTTGACCTCTAGGTAAACAGAGCAGGGGATGTTTTACGACATTATTTAGGATGGGACAGAGTTAGGTGGTTTATTACCGGTTACATACCAACGTAAGCATAAAACTAATCTACCTAAGTTATTTATTACCGGTTATATACATTCCAACATAATCATAGATCAAGATAGTTTGGAAAACCCTGACATATCCCTCCTGTTTTATCATATGATTATGTGAACCCGATCAATCAAACATAAGTAAGTAAGTAAATATAAAGAAGAATAGCAAAAATAAGAAAAACAACAATAAAAAAAAAGATCAATAAAAAACTGAGACGACAGCGGACGGGTTGGGGAGCGTGTAGGGTGAAACACGACAAAAACAACAAACAATGATAGCAACAACTTCCAGTGAAGATGAGGTTTTTCCTCAATACTCCAGTCCAAACTTATTGTGTGGTCTAAAAACCTGCTGGCCGATGTTAAATCGCAGGAAAAGTCTCACACGGTCCCTCTGCCTTAGGCGACCATAATGCTATCAATAAGAAAACATAAATAAAGCCACGATCCGTTCCGAATGAAGTAGGACCCGTCCAATGGTACAGCCATGTTGGCAGGAGAGCCCTTACACCTTGAAATGGCTCTCCTACCCTGGCACACAGCGGTGATGTCTAAAGCTCCCATCCAGTTCCCTCCTGGAGAGCAGTTGTCGTGAATGCATCCGTGGGTCTTGTTTTCTTGGATGAAACACGTGTAGTCCATTCCAGGTAGCGTCCTGGTTTAGGCCACTTGTGGCATCTGTCGTCCTCCAACAGTCACATTGGGATTAATCCAAAATAGTTTGATCACAGATTCATTCCTGCGAGTCCAGGGCGGTAGCGTCACTGACTGACAGTACGGTGTTGATATCAATCTCCTCCCATGGATGCCATACATTTCGCTTCAGTGACATTCATTTCTCTGGCCCCCAAGTGAACTTGTGTGGAGCAAGGGGAGTTTTTGGAAACACAGATAACATCCCTCCTGTGCGTGCGCTCTCACAGCGACCTTCACATACCGGTACCAAGCGTTAGTTTCGTATGGGTTTCTGGGGTCTCATGACCAGCCCTCAAAGTTCTCATCGTGTGACCATCGTTTCCCACGGCCAACATTATCACTTGGTCTGTTCAGATGTGTCCATAGACTATAGCGTGCTCCAACCACAACGCAGCAGAGGATCCACCTGGCATGTGGAGCCCCGTCGCCACCAAGATGACAGGAACACCAAGACATCCCCCCGCCTAGCGGAGTTGGGATCGTTGTTTGCAGACTTCGCCACCGTCCCAAAATGAAGGGTCCAGCACTCCTTGTAGCTTGCATTGGCTAAGGTGAATCCAGCTGGGTTGTTCAGCGATCTTCACTGCGGTGGGGGTAGTCAGCAAGACTTGGAATGGTCCCTCCCACCATGGCTGGCCCAGTTCTTTCCTTTGATGACCCTGATGTAGACCCAGTCTCCTGGATTGATGGGGTTGTCACCTGTGAGGAGGAAAGATCAGGCGGCAGTAAATTTGCATTTGACACATCCTTCAGCCTGAGGGCCCTGATCATGCTACCTATGTTCTTCATCTGCTTTTTGCAACTCTTGTAGTCAATTGTAATGCCCTTTTTAACGAGGCAGATAGGAGTGTTTGAAAGAAGAGTTTGAGCACTTCCTAATGATTCCTCCTAACCAAAGACCGTTTATGACAGGGGCTTTCCCATTTATTGCCTCCTGTCTTAAAGGAGATTCCCTTATCCATGCCGTCTTCTTCCTAACACTTTCGCACACACACAGGGTGTGCACATAAACGCACACACACCGAGCGCGCACCCAAGGCTCAGACAAACGACAACAGCCTGACACAACTTTACAGAGATTACGCACGAACACAGAACACAGAACACAGACAAAGGGATTCCATACATCTCTCATGTAGCTCCTTTTGATAGAACCTCCTATTGGTAACTGTACAGCGGACTGTTCCGCATATAATCCCTTACTCAACTCCCTTGCTTCTACTTTTCCATGTCGGTGCAGTCGTAAGTGATCCCTACTGCAGTCATTGTCTTGTTAACTGTCGCCTTGTGCGACTCCTATGCATGATTGTGTGAAAGTCAAAAATTTAACGTATCCAACATTCTGACCACCCAAACTCCACCGTGGTGCAACGAACTTACTATTTTATTGAGTAGGTACATTGAGCAACCTAGCTTCCTCTTGACTGAATTCACTTTAGTCCAAATGTCCTATTCTAAAATGTATCTAACTCCATTTCTACTTCTTATGCCTGATGAGCCAAAACATCAGATCTCGCTCTTGTTTCCTACCGTTTTAGCCTATTTGTCCTATCCAAATCTGTTCAGTCTCCGATTATGATGCGTTTCTCTGTAGCTCTACGCATTATTCAATTTTTTATCAAATCTCCTCAGTTCTGTCAAACCCAGTGCACAATGAAGCTCCTTTCCACTTTACCCCAAGCCCCACGAAGTTTCAGCACCGCCACAGCACGGAGTGCGATTTGGTCGTTGGACATTTCAAGTCCATATCTTTTGCCGCACCTCACCCTCTCAAGATGGTGTTCTTTTGTTGTTGAGTCAACCCATCCATCACTCTCGAATGAGTCCATTGTTCAAATGTCTCCACTTCTCACTGTCTTTTCTCGCCCCCGAGGACGTCGTCTTTTCTCCGGAGTGTACTTGCCCCGCTCAAGCACAACAACAGTCTTTCTTTGTCCTTGCCAAAGGTCAAAGGTGCCTTAAAGCCAGGCACCGTTTTGTAGACGTCCATGGCTGCAGGCAGAGTCTCGGGATCGAGTTTCAGGGATCCTGGCACTGAGAGTGACAGACTGGGACATCAAACTTGTAACCAAATGTAGCTGCTGCCATCAATTCGCTAGTAACGTTTGTTTACCAAACTTCAAATTCTCCTAGTAACAGCGATCTTGTCTTTATATTGTAAGTCCTGCAACTCATCCTATTTTCGAGCTACGTTCTGTCTATAGTTCCTATTTAATGAGACAGTACATTGTCTTCAGTGTCATTATTTAAAATTAACTCAACGAGGTCTGCGTTCCACATCTAGCCCTGATCTATGTCTTGACCTCTCAAACGTTATTACCTGTGTCATGCTTGCTCAAAAATGTGACTTAGAATATGGTGTTGTGAATTTCCAATCTCCCTGATCAAATTGGATCCCGCTTCTTAGCTCTTCTTTCTCATGCTCCTGTTAGCCTGCAATTGTCCAAATCAATAATGTTGTTTTCTTTTAACTGTCTTTCTGTTGAACCTCTAAATCTCTCTTGTTGCTAACCTATCTACACCAGGAAGGGTCTTAAAGAAAGGACCAACAGATTACTCCCAATATCTCCTCATTATTTATGAGTTAGCCTCCCTTTCCTCACTCGGGTGCATATCTTGTCAGTTGTTAATGGAAACCAGATGTCTCGTGCCAATGAGATCATGGACCAAGGCCCAAACAATCCCGCACGAACCTGACCCGAAACATGACCCGGTCACACTTAGGCTTACTAGTGAGATATACATTGCATGATACCAGAATAGAAATTTACCACAGTATGACACTAAATGTATTAGAAAATCCATATGTCGTAAAGGTTTGTATTATTACTATCTTCCACTATCTGTCCTATTCACTCCCTCCTTCTGAGGCTTGGCAACGCCCATGCCACACACCTTGACAAACTTTTTTTTTTTTTTTTTTTTTTTTTTTTGGGAGAATGTGTTCTTTACTACATATGATTCCATCATTTAATTTGACTTTCTTTCCAAAACGCTTCTCAATTTCCCAGTTCACACATCTTCTGCATGTGTTACTGGTTCTCCAGTTTTTTCTCTAGCTAATCATTAATCCAAAAGCTATGTTTTTCGTTTTAGCATTCAACTTACTCAAAACCACTCTTTCAGCAAAGTCGCTCTACTAATTTTCCATAGTAGTCGCCAACAGCTTCAACCATTCAACCTGTATTTTCCTATCATTCAAGGCAATCATTCATCAATGCTCATTTGCATCTCACACACAGTCTCCAAAAAGGAGTCTTACCATCACATTGGTCTCAATTCATCCAAGCTCACCACACAACATTCATATACCATTTTCAACTCAAGGTTCCTGATAGAACAATCCACCAAAAAAACTCAACTCATAAAAACTGCTGGCAAATTAATCCGAATTTTTCCTTTGTTTTTAAATTTAAAGAACTCAATTTCTCAGATTTAGCTCGTATATAGCAATTTGTATAATTTTATAACACCATCAATCAATTATTCCTATTAAATGTAGCATTGCAATGTCTTAAATTCACAATTTTGCTTCTTCCAATTCCTGAAAGCATGTTCTGTCGTTTCTTTTTCAAATTTCTCATGAGGGCTCGACACTTAACATGCACTAGTGTGGATCAATTTCTGCTCGCAAACACATTTTTCTCTTTTCCTCTCATTTTTATCTTTCCAAATCGTTTCTGTTCTGCGGTGCAAATTGGATAGACCACAGTCTAACAAATTTCTTCACACTGAAAGTTTAGCCAATCTTCATCATTTTAGCACACATGCACAGCTCTCGCGCGCGTAGGGCAGGTCCCAGCACCAATGATTCGTCACAGGCTGGCCATTTCCTGTGGTCGATCATGAGCTGGTCCCTCCCACGCACACAAGGACAGTACATTCTAATTTTTTTTATTTATCTTCAAGTTGCATTCATTTACCACTTGATTTGCAAATTCTAACTTTTGTGTACACACACAATTTGATCCCTGGTAATTTGTCGTTGGGCATACAAACAGCATTGTCATACTTCTTGCATGGACAGGAGCTCTAATAATCCAAAAAATGTGCCAATAATCTGACAATGACATGTTTTGCTGTCATATGGGAATCTATTCTTTCTTTCTCTGTATTAGCATGAGGGGTCAAAGGAGAGGAAGCTTGTCATGCTGTAAATGTTTTATTTTTTATGTTAAATTTTTCCTCTGCCTCTTCCTCTGCCCCTTGACTGGCACCGCTTTTTTTTCTTTTCTTCTAAAACACTCTATTGACCAGTGTCCACGTTTCCCACAGTTCCAACAGTTGTCAGAATCTGATGGGGGTTTTGAATTATACGGTGGCCTTCGGCCTTGTTGGTCTCTCTCTCTTCCTCTCCCCTTTGGGAACTTTGGGAGAAGATCGTTGTATCTTCATTTAGATCATTATCATCATCTAGATGAAATACATCAGAACATTTGCCTTTTTGGATAACTTTTTCAGCATGCCTGTCCCACTGCATAGTTGTTGTATACAAGTTTTGCACACGAGCGGAATGCCTCTCTTGCTCTTCTGCTTGAGCTGCGGCTGGAGCCGTGGCCGGGACAGTGCGCCTGCGCACTGTGGCCTCATTGTCTTCCGGCCTGACAAACATGGTCGCAGCACTTTTCAACTTTCTGTCTTTTGTCTTTTGGATTTATTCTCTTCTCTCTTGTGAAGCTTTCAACCACAGTCTAGCACAATTCAACTCTCTCTCTTTTCTTTTTCCACTTCAGCATGTATTACATACAATCAAGAAATCTACTCGCCATGAACTCATCTCCTTCAAGAGCTAGAGATTTATCGTTCCTTTTTCTCATCTTAATTTTAATTTTTCCAGTGTTTTTTTTTTTCCAATCTCTTTTTATTTTCTTTGAGGATCCTCAATGCAGGTTTAAATTGACCTCCTAACAAATTACTAGCCTGTGTTATTGCCGTCGATCAATGCTAGAACTGCTTTTTAGTCAATTTATCCTACCAGTCACACATTCAACCACACAAATTTCTTATCCCTGCCTACGCGAAGTCCTCTTTTAAAAATAAAAGAGCTGCTTCATCCGGAGAGGGGACTCTACAACACCCCTTCCTTCCCTGGGAACTAAAGACAACAGTCCTGTTACCCAGCCCTGCCAACGCGAAGTTGTACCCCTTAGAACAGTGGTTGTCAAATGAGGGTACACGGAGGTACGTGAGATTTTACAAAAATATATAAAACAGTTTGAAAACCACTGCTCCAGAAGAGCCACTTCATCCGGAGGGGGACTCTACAACACCCCCTCCTTCCACAAGACTTCTTATCTTCTGTCTTGCCTATTTTTATTCCTGTGCACTTTTACTTTTACGCGTTTCACAACCACACAATCCCACAACTTTAGGGCTTTAACTTACTTGTCCCCTGGTTCGTTGCATTTCCGGGTCCCGTCAACCACCCCTGTCAGACGAAGGCAGACATAAGATGCTGGCCCAGCGAAGAAGTTCTCCTCCCAGGACTTTCTTTTCCAGGTCCTCCTAATGGACGCTGGCTTGTCGACAATGCAGCACGTCTTCCTCCGTCAGTCAGATGGTGGGTATGAGGGTCCCGGGTTTCGGCACCAAAATGTTAGAGTGGTGCTCACTCTAACTTATTTTGCAAGAACCACACGGAGACAAGTTAGTCGTTTTGGGCACCTGCAGGTGGAGAGTTCACTCGTCGCTGTTGTCACAGCGATGGTCGAATGAAGTCTAACTCTCCCTTCCCACAAGAGCATCTTTATTAAGAGGAAAAGGGTGGGGGTGACAGTAGACTGAATAAACAAGTTAAAGCTCTTGACCTCTAGGTAAACAGAGCAGGGGATGTTTTACGACATTATTTAGGATGGGACAGAGTTAGGTGGTTTATTACCGGTTACATACCAACGTAAGCATAAAACTAATCTACCTAAGTTATTTATTACCGGTTATATACATTCCAACATAATCATAGATCAAGATAGTTTGGAAAACCCTGACACACATTTTTTACTGTCATCGCAAAGAGCCACAACATACACATGAGCACACATGAACACCCCCACACAAACACACACAAACACGCGCACGCACGCACACACCATTATTATGTCACGCACCAACATGATAATGACAAATTGACTCCTACAGTACCGTATTTTCCGCACTATACACCGTGTTCCAAATTATTATGCTAATGATATTTATCTCAGATTTTCCTAAATAGTCGATGCAAATGAGTCAGCATAATTTTCAAGTCATCAACCATTAGTTTAATGAATTCGAATGTTATTGAACAAACCTCCCAATGATAACAGAATTTCTCAAAAATAAAAAACTTAAAATGCACTGTTCCAAATTATTACGCACAACAGAGTTTTATAACATTTTATAGGTTGTTATGAACTGAAATGCTCATCTTTAGAATTTACAGCATTAGGAGGTCATATTTACTGAAATCAAAAGCTATTTCAATCAAAAACATCTTAACAGGTCAAGTTACATTTTAACATAGGACCCTTCATTTGATAGCAGCTTCACAATTCTTGCGTCCATTGACCTTGTGAGTTTTTGGAGAGTTTCTGCTTGAATTTCTTTGCAGGATGTCAGAATAGCCTCCCAGAGCTGCTGTTTGGATGTGAACTGCCTCCCAACCTCAGAGATCTTTTGCTTGAGGATGCTCCAAAGGTTCTCAATAGGGTTGAGGTCAGGGGAGGATGGGGGCCACACCATGAGTTTCTCTCCTTTTATGCCCATAGCAGCCAATGATGCAGAGGTATTCCTTGCAGCATGAGATGGTGCATTGTCATGCATGAAGATGATTTTGCTACGGAAAGCACGGTTCTTCTTTTTGTACCATGGAAGAAAGTGGTCAGTCAGAAACTCCACATACTTTACAGATGTCATTTTCACACCTTCAGGGACCCTAAAGGGGCCAACCAGCTCTCTCCCCATGATTCCGGCCCAAAACATGACTCCGCCACCTCCTTGCTGACGTCGCAGCCTTGTTGGGACATGGTGGCCGTCCACCAACCATCCACGACTCCATCCATCTGGACCATCCAAGATTGCACGGCACTCATCAGTGAACAAGACTGTTTGAAAATTAGTCTTCATGTATTCCTGGGCCCACTGCAGCCGTTTCTGCTTGTGAGCGTTGTTTAGGGGTGGCCGAATAGAGGGTTTACGCATAACTGCAAGACTCTGGAGGATCCTACACCTTGATGTTCGTGGGACTCCAGAGGCACCAGCAGCTTCAAATATCTGTTTGCTACTCTGTAATGGCATTTTAGCAGCTGCTCTCTTAATCCGATGTTTTTGTCTGGCAGAAACCTTCCTCGTTGTGCCTTTATCTGCACGAAACCGTGTGTGCTCTGAATCAGCCACAAATCTCTTTACAGTACGATGATCACGCTTAAGTTTTCGTGAAATATCTAAGGTCTTCATACCTTGTCCAAGGCATTGAACTATTTCACGCTTTTCGACAGCAGAGAGATCCTTTTTCTTTCCCATGTTGCTTGGAAATGGTCATCTGCTTAATAATGTGGAATGCCATTCTTAAGTAGTTTTTCCTTAATTGGGCTCACCTGGCAGACTAATTATCACAGGTGTCTGAGATTGATTTCAGTGATCCAAAGAGCGCTGACACACAATACCGTCCATGAGTTTAATTGAAAAACAAAAAATGTAATCTTTATGACACTTAAATACAATTTGCATAATAATTTGGAACACGGTGTAGTCCTTCAGCATGCCTCAATCTACCACCGACTCTCAGTAGCTCTGTGGTTTTGTCGTATTCTGGTGACAGGGATATAAGATGACTGTTTACAGGAAGAGCACGTCCAACTTTGAGGGCTCTCAATTCCTCAGCAAAGCAGTCTTCTTGGGCATTTTGAAGCATAAGCTTCTCTGCTTGAAGAAAATCTGTTGCTGAACACTTTGCTGTGGTGTTAGTGTTGGCCGCCCCATGAAGGGAGCTAGCGGTTTCCTGAAGAAGCTCTTGCCAAGTGGAGAATTTACTCAGATCAGGATGTTGTGTGGGCAAGGCGCTGGAGACTGCTCCCACGAAGGCTGACTTCCTTAACTCGGTAGTGTCTGGTTCTGCCTCAGATGAGGGCATGATGGGCCACTCACTCTCTGGCAAAAGGAGGAAATGTGGACCTTTGTTCCAGCGGTGATCCTGCACCATCTCTTTCAGGGTGAGTCCTCGGGTTATGTCATCTGCGGGATTGTGTAGACTACCAACATACCGCCATTGGGATGGACTGGTAAGATTCTGAATTTCTGCTACACGTGTTCCAACAAATACTTTGTAGCGGCAGGATTCTGAGTTAATCCAGTACAGCACTGTTGTGGAGTCAGACCAAAGAGTGATGTGCTCAGGCGTTACTGTGAGCTCAGTCTCGATCACTTTTGCCAGCTGTGCCCCTGTAAGTGTGGCGCTGAGCTCGAGACGCGGGATGGACAGCTGCTTACGCGGCGCTACTCTCGATCTGGCAAACACAAAGGAAACGAAGACTTGTTGTCTGTCATCTGTTATTTGCATGTAAGCTACTGATCCGTAGGCGCGCTCTGAAGCATCACAGAAGATTTGAATATGACGGGCTGCATTGACGGTATTTCCACTGGCTGGTGAATAGGGACAAGGTAACTTGAGTTGCTGCAGAGTAGGAATTTCCTGCACCCAACTCAACCATTTTCCGAGAAGTTCAGATGGTTGAATCTTGTTAGCCTTACACATGTCCTGGACAAGCACTTTACATCTTGTGGTAAATGGCACAATTCAGCCCAATGGGTCGTAAAGCTTGGCAAGGACGCTGTAGACGTTACGTAGAGTGGCAGCTGGAGGCTCGTTAGAGCGATGCTTATAACTCAACGTGTCGCTCAAACAATCCCAGCACAGTCCAAGTGTGGGTTCTTGAAGGTTGTCACTGGCCTTGGACAGCCATAGCTCACTGCTAGTCGATTGTGCTTCAGGGGGTAGGTGTGCGACAACTTCAGGCACATTACTGGCCCATTGTCTGATCTCAAAACCTCCCTTTCTCAGAAGTGCTCGCAAGTCATCGACCAAAGCCTTGGCATCTTCTGGTTTACTTACACTGTGAAGGCAATTGTCGACATAGAAGGACTGCTCGATCACATGCGTGAGGGGGGAATCTGGAGGTTCATGGTCTCTGACGTGCTGCTGCAGGGCGAAGACGGCGCAACAGGGGCTACGCGTTGTTCCAAATGGTAACACCTCCCATTGGTATATCCGTGGTTCAGACGTTCTTTGCATGTCCCGCCACAGGAAACGTAGGAGAGGTTTGTCTTTTGGCATTAAGCGGATCTGATGGAACATTGACTTGATATCTCCACTGATGGCGACAGCATGACATCGAAACCGCATCAGGACACCAATCATGGTTGGACCAAGCGTCGGTCCCGGGAGGAGTTGGTCATTCAATGAGAGGCCATTGAAGGAGAAGGAACAATTAAAGCCAACTCTGTCCTTTCCATTGTGGTGCACCATATGGTGTGGTACATCCCACGATTCTGTGAAAGTTGCGGCCTCTTCCGTAGAGATCTCTGAAACGTAGCCGGCCTGAAGTAGTTTGTCCATCTCCGTACAGTATGAAGCTGCTCGAGCTGTGTCCTTGGCTAGCCGGCGTTCAGTGCAACGTAGGTTGGGCATCACAGCAGCCGGCGAAGCACAAAGTGGGATGGCTGGCTGACGCCTCAACAGTGGAGTAGCATAGCGCTGAGTACCGTCAATAGATACGCGTTCGGAGGCTGTCTGTAGGAGGGTGAGAGCCTGCTGGTCTTGCTTAGAACGGGTTGCAGTCTTCTCACTGATATAAGGAACTGTATCGATGTGCCAAAGGCGTTCCACATTCCTGATAAGTTCTGTATATGGTGATTCAGTGGCGATGTGAAAACAGTAAGGCTGGTGAGAAGCAACTGGAACGATGTCTGACGGACCTTGCAAGGACCAACCGAGCCTTGTACAGACTGCCATGGGACTGCCAGATGGGCCTGATCGGACGGGCTGTGTTGGTGAGAGCAGATGGGCCATATCTGAGCCGATGAGGAGTAGAGGTTGTGCTCTGTGAATAGGCGTCAAGGGAAGTCCTTTGAGGTGCTCATAGCGCTTCTGGAGAGCTGCTACTGGGTACGTGTGCTCAGACAAGCTAAGACTATCTGCGGTGAACGCATGTCGAATGCAAAACTTCTGCTTTGGCTTGAAGACAGGGGATACATGAACGCTGACGCAGGAACCTTTCAGCTCCTTCACCTCTTGCTGGACGGTCCTAAGATGTAGCGTCTCTGGGTGCTGTGAGAGTTGTAGTTGTTCTACAGCTTGAGGGAGGATAATCGTTCTCTCTGAACCATCATCAAGCACTGCAAATGTCTCAAGGACGCGATCGCCATGATGTAAAAGCACTTTGACAACTTTCAGTAGCACTCTTTGAGGGCTTCTGGGCTGTTCGATGTAGATAGTGGGTGTTGGATTACTAACCAGCAGCACTGTCTGCGAAGACTCTTGGATGGCATCATGCAGAACTGTAAGGTGTTTCTCTTTGCATGTCTTACACGGCCGTTTAAGCGTGCAGGCTGTAGCTTTGTGTGCCCGGCCGCACCTCCAACATCGATCACCTTCCTGGATCCACTTCTTAATCTCAGCAGGGGACAGTTTCTTGAAGTCGAGACATGAGTTGAGATAGTGCTCCTTATTGTTACAGAATGGGTAATAAGGGCTGAGTTTGAAGGCTTGAGGCTTCGGCTGAGGGGTCTCTTTTGTGGCTGTCTCCCTTGTACAAAGGAAGACTGATGCGGTCTTATCTCTGGGCTTTGAACAAAACTGTTCTCTCTTAGTTGTAGAAGGCCCGGTAGAGTTATAGAGAAGGGTAGCTCGACTGGCCAGACCCTTTGCTTGAGCCTTCATCTGGAGCCATGCGGCAAAGTCAGGCAGGGAGTAGGTGAGCTCTGAAGCGGGCTGCAGGATGCCGCACACGAGGCAATATTCCACAAATCCATCTCTGTGGGATGGAGACAGTTTGCTTAACAGGCGGTCAACATGGGAACCGCACCAGAGCTCGTAACCTACAGGTCCCTCTAGCGTGCGCAGCATACCGACCAGTGACTGGATCGAGAGGGCAAAGGAGTCGAATGCATCAGCATCGCCAGATTTGATGGCTGGGGAGTTGAGTATTATCCCTAATTCACTATAGACCAGTTGTCTCGGTTGTCCGTATTTGTCTTGCAGAGCTCCCACTGCTGCTGTGTATGGTGCCGGGTCATACATGTATGATTTGGCCAACTGCAGAGCACTTGGGAGCTTGAGCTGACCCAGGAGCACTTGATATTTATAGTGTTCGCTGAGATGAGTGTGACTGTTCATCAAGTTGTCGAGTGCCATCTTCAAAAGTGCAAAGTCGCTTTCTTTACCACTCTCAAAGAAGGGAAGTGTTGGTTTGGGAAGGCCATAGGATGTAGCAATCAAGGTCTCCATGCCTGGGTAGGTCCAACGCAGTGCAGCGGGGACGGGTGTTGCAGTTGGTGTAATGGGTTAAGCAAATGGCATTGTAGGAGGTGGTGGCATCACTGAAGTTGCCAGTGGTGGTGTTGTGAAGCTTGTACTGGTAGCGGAAACACCTGGATATTGAGATGGGAGACTTGTAATCGGTAGCGTTCCAACTGCATGGCTTGTCACCGTGGGGAGGACGGGCGAGGATGATACACGTCCAGGTGGAAATGCAGCTACTGTTGCTGCAATGGGTGGTGCGCTGACAGGAACACTAGCTTGGGCACTTGTGATGAGATTAGCGGGTGGTGCTACTATCTGTCCAGGGACAGTAGCTGGAGGTGGTATTTGAACGGGCGCTGGAGGTGGCGGTTGTACAGGTGGATGCTGGGTGAGAACGAAGGGCACCCGCGGTGGCTGTGATCGCAGGGACGGCTTGGAGAATGTAGCGGTAGCTGATGAAGTGGACAAGGCATCATCGTTCGTCTCTGATAGGTAGGTCTTCACAAGACTGGCAATTTGTACCTCTTTCTCCAGCTTCTTCAAGCGCCTGCGTCTCCCCATCTCATCTCAGCCTCCAAGTCAGCCTTTCTTTCCTCTTCTATTTCCTGTTGTAGGTCTGCAAGCTCCAAACCCTTTATCTCCTCTTCTATTGCAGCTGCTTGTATATCTGATGTGCTTTGAAGCAGACTAAGACCGTTTGACATCTGAGAGGATCGTCGTGAATGTGCAGCTGACCGGTAACTTGTCAAACTCCTTGCTCTGGTTGACAGAACCTGGCCTAGTTGTCCTACAGGTGTAGAGGAGGCTTGGGCTACAGGTTGTTGAGAGGGCAAAAGAGTGACTTCATATGGGTCCAAATGTGCAGGTGGACGAGGATCTCTCTTGGGTCGGGCCGATGACTCCCGCTGCTGACTATCAGTTGTTGATTCCATAGTGTCGGGGGAACCCTAATCCGGCTCGAAGGACCATGTAAAGATGTGGATTAGTGGTTAGGGATGGAGCACTATGGACGAGTCCGGTCAGAGAATCTTGCATCAACTTTATTCTCAACAGCAGTGAGTATACAGGTTTCCAGGAGTGTATGTTAGTGGGTTTGAGTGTGTACTTGTGTGTGTGTGTATTCATGTGTGTATATATGTGTGTATATATGTGTGTATATATGTGTGGTCTGGGGTTTCATAAACGCACACAAATGTCACGGGAAAAAGGGGTTCGTAAGTCTGCTTTCCTCCCTAAGCGCGAGACCAGAAAAGGAGCGTGCAGCGTTCTCATAAGTGTCCCGCTTTCTGAGGAGGCGTTCAAGTGCACCTCGGAAAAGTCGGTGTCGGATCAATAGACTTTCGGACACCTTAACATTTATTTCCAAACACTGCCTGTGACGCGGCAGTAATACCGCAGCAACACGGAAGTAACACAGCATTCATAGGGTTTGATTAAATAAAACATACCGGTAAAAGTCACTAAGGCGCGGCGGTAACACAGCAGCAACACGGTAGCACAGCACTAACAGGGCTGATTAAAAAAGCATACGAGTAAAAGTAAAAAAAGAGCTTGATCGTCTTCATCTTCCTCCTGTGCATTGAAACCATCGAAGTCTTCCGATTGGAATAGTGTTAGTTATCCTTTGCCACACACTTTCTCAGTATCTCTTTTGTCGTCGGTTTTATGCATTTCTTCTAGCATTTTCCATGATGAGCGTCTGTTCATGCTGCACGAAGCGCTAAATTACATTAACTAGCGAGCGACACGTATAGCTCCAGAGTAGACGGGACCACGAAATAAAGAAAAGGGTGACGCAACACAATGTCATCAACATCGACTGCCTTTAGCTTAAAAGCGGCATCATATCCATTTCTTTTGTCCCCCATAATGACGGTTTCTGTATAAAAGCTTCTTTTCAGTAATGTCCGTCTTGATCTTGTTCTGTCTCTTCTTTGTGTGAATTATACGGCACTATTTGCCTGGCGGATGGACATGCGATCAACACACCACTTTTCTCCCCAGTGACCGTGTCCGTATATCCCTCCGCCCAGCAAAGCTGTGCCGCACAACAGCGGTCCACAGCCTTTTTACAATTGTATAAAAGTGATCAAGTCATCACAAAAGTCACGGAAATAATCATATATAAGCCCCCCATAATGATTGTTTGTGTATAAAAGTTTCCTTTCAGTAATGTCCGTCTTGATCTCGTTCTGTCTCATCTTTGTGTAAATTTTACGGCACTATTTGCCTGGCGGATGGACATGCGATCAACACACCACTTTTCTCCCCAGTGACCATGTCATGTCCCTCCGCCCAGCAAAGCGGTGCTGCACAACAGCAGTCCACAGCCTTTTTACGAGTGTATAAAAGTGACAAGTCGTCACAAAAATCACGGGAAAAATCATATCTAAGCCCCCCATAATGACGCTTTGTGTATAAAAGCTTCCTTTCAGTATTGTCCGTCTTGATCTCGTTCTGTCTCATCTTTGTGTAAATTTTACGGCACTATTTGCCTGGCGGATGGACATGCGATCAACACACCACTTTTCTCCCCAGTGACCATGTCATATATCCCTCCGCCCAGCAAAGCGGTGCCGCTCAACAGCGGTCCACAGCCTTTTTACGAGTGTATAAAAGTGATCAAGTCATCACAAAAATCACGGAAATAATCATATATAACCCCCCCCCATAATGATGGTTTCTGTATAAAAGCTTCCTTTCAGTGATGTGTAGCTTTGATTGCGCTCCTGTCGTTGACAGAGAGCTAAAATTTAAAATTTTATTAGATAGTGATAGAGCATAACAGTAGTGTATGGCAGTACCGTCATATTTGAGATTGCCAATCCTCGGGATAATACAAGATCAAAAGTATTTCCATTTTTTTATGCGTTGCTGCTTGTATTGCTTGTGTAAAACCGAATGTATCAATTATTGTCTAAAACGTCACAGTAAGTGGTTCTGCTGGTAAATTTATATGGATATTAAAATCTCCCATATTATTATTATTAACCACGAATTTTGAAAATTCATCCAGGAAAAAACTGAGTAAGCCGGGTGGACGGTAGATAACAGCGAGATAAAACGACGGCAAGGCTGTGGATCGGACAACGAGAACTTAAAAAGTTTTAAATGCGTAAATGACTACTAGCATGAACACATTGCAGGGAGAACATGGATGCAAAAGAAACAATGCATCATAATTACATGAGGAAACTAGAATTTTGCAATTTCTGGAGAAATTGCGTGTGAAGGCGAAATGTATGAATAACTTTTTCGGGGAATGCTGCCGAACGATGTTGAAACGTGTTGAATTACTTGAGAAATGTAGAATATTTGGAGAATTTGTGGTGAATTTCAAAATTGAAAGTTTGGAATATTTGGTAAGTGGGAAGTTGTGGAATAGGTAGGCAAAAGATGAACAGTTGAAAGTTGGAATGGGTTGAATCGGTTGAAAAATGTAGAAATTAGAGTAGAAAAACGAAATTTTGGAGAATTTGGTTGAATTACGAATTTGGAATTTTTGGTAAGTGGGAAGTTGTGGAATAGGTAGGCAAAAGATGTACAGTTGAAAGTTGGAACGGGTTGAATCAGTTAAAAAATGTAGAAGTTAGAGCAAATGTTGAATCCCCATAGAGAATGAATGGGAAAATAAAAAAAAGCAACTGCGCCAAAATCTTTCTAAATTTGGAACAAAAAAAAAAAAAAACGGCCTCAGGAGGTTCACTTTTGGGGTAAAAATGTTGAAACGGGTTAAATCGGACAAAAAACAAAAACGTTAGCGCAAATGTAGCTATTTGGGGCACTTAGTGTTGAAATAAGGTCACTTCCGGCTTGATTCGGGTCATTTCCGGTCTAATTTGGGTCAGTTCCGGTTTATTTGGGACACTTCCGGTTTAATATTGGTCACTTCCGGTTTAGCTGAGGTCACTTCCGGTTTATTTGGGGTCACTTCTGGTCAAAAAATGTCACTTCCGGTTCATTTGGGGTCACCTCCGGTTTACCTGAGGTCACTTCCGGTCTATTAGGGGTCACTTCCGGTTTGATTTGGGTCACTTCCGGTCATTTGGGTCACTTCCGGTTTAATTTGGGTCACTTCCGGTTCGTCTGAGGTCACTTCCGGTTTATTAGGGGTCATTTCAGGTCAAAAAAGGTCACTTCCGGTGCATTTGGGATCACTTCCGGTTTGATTTGGGTTCACTTCCGGTTTACCTGAGGTCACTTCCGGTCTATTTGGGGTCACTTTCGGTTTGATTTGGGGCACTTCCGGTTCATTCTGGGTTCATTGGTGGCACTTCAGGGTCATCCAAGATGGCCGCCACAGTGGAATTGGGGGTCAAGGGTTGAATTGTGTAAGCATAGTGGAAGTGGGGGTGAATGGGAGTGAATGTGGTAAGCATAGTGGAAGCCTTCGCCTTCACACAATTAAGGCAATGTAAAAAAAATTCATTTAAGAAAGAGTCACACACTTACATTCGTTACATCAGCAACGTTTTGGGATAAAATAATTATCAATAAATAAAAGTTTTTTATATTGCCTTAATTTCTTTTTTAATTCATTGTCTTTTTTCCCACGGTCCATTAATAATTATAATAATAATAAATTATATTTATAACGCACTTTATATTCCTAGGAATCTCAAAGTGCTACATGGAAAATAAGAACAAGAAAACAAAACAAGGACACGTATAAAACAACTGGACGACAACCAGGTTATGAGAGAAATTACGGAAATGCTAAGGTAAAGAGGTGAGTTTTAAGTCCGGTTTTGAAAGAATCAGTGGATTGGGGTGCTCTTAGGTCAGTGCTTCTCAATTATTTTCTGTTACGCCCCCCCCTAGCAAGAAGAAAACTATTCGCGCCCCCCCTCCCCACCGTGACTATCCTAACTTGTCTTGTAAGTCGTAAAATGTTGCACTGTCGCAAACGTGACAGAAGTAACAATGAAAGCGCCACTGCCCCCTGCTGTAGTAAACGCGCAATTACACTTTATTCTAGTACTGCCAAAAAAAAAGCCTGTTCCCCAGGGTCACACGCGCCCCCCCAGGAATAGCACCGCACCCCCCATTTGAGAAGCACTGTCTTAGGTGGTCGGGGAGGGAGTTCCACAGTGTATGAGCTGTATGGCAGAAGGCCCGGTCGCCCATGGTGCGCAGCTTGGTTTTCATTAGGGTGTATTATCCCGTGCAGAGTGGACCGAACGGTTCAATATTTTGATGTTTACTGTTGCACCCCTAATGCTCATACTATGCCGCTGCGTTGATGCTCGCTTGCTCCGCAGCGGCATCAGGCTGGGTGGTTTCTTATGTGTGCGCGTCATGTGTAACAGAGGGGTCGCCGAAGTGCTGCGCAATCTAATGCATAGGTCACGTGATGCAATGCAGCCACCAGCTCGCCTGTGCGAGTATGAATTGGCCTTTGGGTGTTTGGGGTCGGAGTTTGTTGAGTATGCCTTTCACTTTCCTGAGGATGGCGTTATCAAACTTGGAGGTATTCTTTACTCAGACTTTTTTGTTCCGATATGGCCGAGTTGCTAGACATTCGGACTCTTGAGTCCTCTTCAATTTTACAGACACGCATTCTCACGGGGAATTCTGGAGAATGATGATGGACCGTCCTATTTCTTATCTTAATTTGATTCGGATGATGAATGAATGCATGCAAAAAAGGCAATGCCATGATACATCTTGGATGACGGCTTTTTTTTTTTCTTTGCAGTGGCAACAACCAGTTCTGCAGCCATGCGACAGCATCATATGCTTTGCAGTATACTGTAGAGGGGTACTCACAGTTGCAGTCCTTTGTCCAGCAAGAGATGTACCATGATAGTTTCTGCATTCAGTCACATAATCGTAAGTAAGACATATAGAAAATCCCTTTTTTTTCATTTTTCTTATGTATTTGGAGTCTCCAAGAGTGTAAAAAAGTCTAATCTATCCCTCCAGGTGATTCAGAAATACTTTTATAATCTGTTTGGGGGCTAGTATTTACTCCCCTCAGTTTTCTCATTTTCTATTACGTATTTGTTTCTATTACAACACATCTGTTGCGGCGGGACAAACCAAACAAGGTAATGGGTGTTGCCAAACGGTTTTGCAAATCTGCCATCTTTATTACTTTGAGAGACTCTTGTTGTCCAAACAACTCAAGGATGCCAAAGTGGAGAGATCAAAATGTTCCGCTGTTGGATGCATCAATCCACACATATGATTGAACCGTCCCCCAACATCAGAACCTCAAAGAAGTGCCTGGTCAAATTTCATTTTTTATGCAGTGTTACCACGTCTGTGGGCAAAGTCCTGCTTGTTCAAGGATGAGTGTTTCAGAAATCTTTGGTCAGTATAGAGCAGGGGTGTCCAAACTACGGTCCAGTTTTTATTGGCCCGCAGCAAATTCTGAAAACATAATTGAATATGTCCTGCACAAAAAGGTTGAGCTCAACTCTGTTGCACTTCTCGGTTTCAACACTAGATGGAGCCCGCCACACAAATGCAATCAAGCCAAGAAAAACTTTTACCGCGAGTCCCCAGAAATGGCTGCACCGAAGAAACATAAAATAGCAAGTGAGTGTAGAATATTTCAAACTCGTTGGGAAAATGAGTATTTCTTAGAAGAAATCAACAGAGAGTGTGTCTGTTTGATTTGTAATGAAGATGTTGCTATGATGAAAGCGTACCGTAATTTTCGGACTATAAGTCGCGTTTTTTTCCATAGTTTGGGTGGGGGGGGCGACTTATACTCAGGAGCGACTTATATACATATATATGTTTTTTTTCACTTTTTTGGGCATTTTATGGCTGGTGCGACTTTTACTCCGGTGCGACTTATAGTCCGAAAATTACGGTATAATGTCCGCGCATTTACTCCCGGGAGCCATGTCAGAAAGCTCAGTGCACACTCACAAGTGCGCGTGCGTACTCAGTAGTACGTAGTAATTTCATCTATCAGTGCCGAATTTCGAGTGTCGGCTGTGACGTCAATATTCTCGTAATTCGCGCGCTGAGTTTTCAGATACAGTTTTACGCTAATGCCACCCACAAACCTTCCCCTGGAATCCTTCCATTAAAATGAGTGGCCCGAAGAAAAGAAAGGTGGACACTGATCCTGATTGGCTGATGGATCTGTGACGTCACTCGGACACTCCATTAGGTACACACCCATTTTCAGGTGTACTTCCTGATTGGCTGTTGGATCTGTGACGTCACTCGGACACTCCATTAGGTACACAGGTTTCAGGTTTACCTCATTTTTGTTTTTTCTTAAATAACAGGCCACTTGATTAGGGAAAAGTCACGATCAAAGCTTAAGGGAAAGTGAAAAGTGCCAATTTTAAACTCATGTAAATGTAAGGTATTTCCAACAGTTTGTTCAATGTTATCTGACTCTTCAGATATGAATGAAAGGCAGAATTTGTGTTTTTAGAGTTGTTCACATCTACCTGAATGGCTTATATTTGGTTATTTTGTCATTTGAAAAATAAAGACAATTGTGACAATGAATTTTGTTTATAACAGTGTGTATTTGCATGAAATCTTTGTAGTTAAAAAATGTCTGAAAAAACTATTGGCCCCCGGGCCCCTTCACTTCACTAAATCTGGCCCTCCTTGCAAAAAGTTTGGACACCCCTGGTATAGAGGATTCGGCAAAAGACTTCATTTCATAGATGGTTCAGTTCCTTCAATCTATGGAAACGAACACAGTAAAGCGGTAAGCTTGAGATGACACAAATTTCACTTAAATAACATTGCGTGTCTATGCACTCTTTTTCCATAGCATTAGCGTCAGTATTTCTGCTGATTTTGGAGCTGTGCGCTTTTCACTTCTTGTGAGTGTATTTTGAGTAGTTGTATCAGATGAATTTCATCAACGCTGCTGTTTTATTCTTGGGGAACACAATAATGTGTTAAATGCATTTCGTTAGCTTCTCACTAACGCTAGCGCTACCATTAGCTTACTTCGTACCTTGACTGCAGTGCTTGTTTACAAGATGTGCTCATAAATATTGTAAGGGGATTTATTTTGTTATGTGTAATGTATGTATGGACAAGTCTTCTGCTGTTGACATTTTTTAATCAATCAAAAAGTTTGCGGCGCATGTAAACGCTACCTTGGCTAAAAAAACTGCAAATATCATCTTCTTGTACTAACTCTCAACAGATAATAGGTGAGTATAGTTTTCTTTGAATGTATGTAATGTAGTGAATCTTAAAACCGGAAAGGGAGGTGCACTTCTTGCGGCCTGGAGGGAGTGGCGTGTGAAGTATCTCATTGCCATTTACATAAAGAGACCGCACCAAAATGGCTTGCTCTGAGCTGCATATCAGAACAAGTGGAAAAGAGAGACCTGTGATGCTATCAAAACGAGGAATTCAGACAAAAGCATCGCTGTTCCACTCTATATAGACCACAACTGAATGAGTAAAACAGTAACATTTATTACTGACACGTAAGCTTTAAAAGGTCTTGGTTTTGATTAGAAAAAAGTTCAATGTGTCTTGTAGGTTTTACACAATATCGTAAACAGTTGATCCCCGCAAATGTACAGATTTGTGTTTTTTTTTTTTTTAATGAGATTTTATTCCACTGTTTTCTTGCCATTGGTGGAAAATATATATTGAATATCAGCGTTTTTTGAATATTCTTTTGTGGGGGTTGTTTAACCTATTAACTAATTTATACCCACCCTCGTGTTACATCGTACCTTATAATAAGATAAGATAAGAGGAACTTTATTAATCTCACGTGTGAGAAACTGCATGTAACAACAGCTCGATTTACAGGAAGGTACAAGTTGGGGGATAAAGGTGCAAAAAGAGACTTCTGGACCGTAGTCCTCCGGCATAAAAAATAGAATACAATATAAAAAGGAAAATATGGAAAAATAACAGCAATTGTAGTAAAACTAAAAATATAAGCTAGGAATATTTACAAAAAGAAGATAAAGTAGTGGTAAAGTGTCGTAAAGTGTATGAAGTGTATGAAGTTTAGTAATGCTAATTACAAAAAGAAATAGTGCACGGGTTATAGAAGTGAAATAGATCTATGCATTGTGTGGCAGAGGATATTGCACATTGGGCTTAAATTGCACATTGGGGTTAAGAATTGCACGTTACGGGGAAAAGTATTGCACAGAAGGATGTGTTTACAGGTTGTCATTGTACAGCCTGATTGCGGTGGGGATGAAGGAGCTGCGGTAGCGTTCCTTCTTACACGGGGGGAGTCTGAGTCTCTGACTGAAGGAGCTGCTCAAGTTCTCCAAGGTCAGATGCAGTGGGTGAGAGGGGTTGTTCCTGATGGATGCTAGCCTGGCTAGCACCCTCCTCTCGCCCACCTCCTCAACAGTGTCAAGAGGGCAGCCCACCACAGAGCTGGCCCTCTTAACCAGTTTGTTGAGCCTCTTCCTATCCCTCCCTGTGCTGTTCGGAGCCCAACAGACAACAGCGTAGAGGATAGCAGAGGCTACCACTGAGTCATAAAAGGTTTTTAGCAGAGGCCTGCTCACTCCAAAGGAGCTGAGTCTCCTCAGGAGGTGGAGGTGGCTCTGTCCCTTCTTGTAGACGGCGTTCATGTGATCAGTCCAGTTCAGTTTATTGTTGAGGTGAACACCCAGGTACCTGAAACTGTCCACGACCTCAATGTCCTGACCCTGGATGTTCACCGGTGAGTGGGGAGGTGCTCCTCTCCTAAAGTCAATCACCAGCTCCTTCGTCTTACTGGTGTTCAAGCACAGGTGATTGTGCTCACACCAGTCCACAAAGGCGCTGATGGCCGACAGGTACGCCAGCTCGCCCCCCTTAGACATACAGCCAACAATAGTTGAGTCATCGGAGAACTTCTGGAGATGGCAGATGTCAGTGTTATACGTGAAGTCCGAGGTGTACAGTGTGAAAAGAAATGGGGACAGGACTGTGCTCTGAGGTGCTCCAGTGCTGCAGACTACCACCTCTGATCGGCAGCCATGCAGTTGCACGTACTGGGGCCGGTTAGTGAGGTAGTCAATGGTCCAGTCAGTGAGGTGATGGTCCACTCCAGTGTCTAGCAGCTTCACCCGTAGCAGGGCCGGCGAGATGGTGGTGAAGGCACTGGAGAAGTCAAAGAACATGACCCTCACAGCGCTGCCGGCGGACTCCAGGTGGTTGAGCGTCCGCTGCAGCAGGTAGATGACGGCGTCTTCCACCCCAATGCCGATCTTGTAGGCAAACTGCAGCGGATTCAGAGTGGGGCTCACCACGGAGCGGAGGTGGCTGAGGACCGCATCACCTTCATGATGTGGGAAGTGAGGGCGACGGGTCTGAAGTGGGCCGGTTCCTTGGCGTGCGGTGTTTTGGGAACTGGGACGATGGAGGATGTCTTCCATGCGCTAGGCACCTTCGCCAGGCTGAGGCTCAGGTTGAGGAGGTGGCACAGAACATGGCAGAGATCATCAGCACATGTCCGTAGCAGCCTGGGGGAGATGCCATCCGGTCCTGGGGCCTTTCTCTGTTTCAGCTTCCCCAGCTCTCTCCTCACCTGAGCAGGAGTGAAGGAGAGGGGAGGGGGCTGAGATGAGGTTGAAGGCCGTGGTGAGTCATTGAGGGAGATGGGTGATTGTCCATGTGATGGGCGGGAGGGTGTTAAGTGGCCATGAAGCAGGGGGGAGTGGGTTGATTGTCCATGAGGCAGGCGGGGGGGGGGGGGGTGTATCCAGGTATCCAGGCAGTGGAAGGCTGGGGGGGGCAGCGGACAGGGGGGTGAGAGGGAGTGGGGACAGGCCAAACCGGTTGAAGTGCTGGTTAAGCTCATCCGCTCAGCGTTGATCCCCGTCAATGCTGCCACTCGCTCTCCGTCCAGAACCAGACATAGTCCTCAGGCCACGCCACACATCCCGCACGTTCCTCTGTGCGAGTTCCTCCTCCATCTTCCTGGCGTACTCCCGCTTTGCTTCGCGGATCGTCCTCTGGAGCAGATGCTGCAGCCTCTTCTGCTCCTCTCTGTCCCCGCGTCTAAAAGCCCACCACTTCATGTTGATAAGGGCTTTCAGATGCGGGGTCATCCAGGGGTGGTTATTTGAGTAACAACGCACCCTCTTAGTAGGTATTGTGCTCTCAACGCAGAAATTAATGTAATCCGTGATGCAGTCAGTGAGGGCGTCGATGTCCGCGCCATGATCACTGTAGAAAACCTCCCAGTCGGTAGACTCAAGGCAGCTTCTCAGATGCTCGATGGCTTCCTCGCTCCACACCCTCACTTCCTTTACCTTCTCTTCTCACCTTGGGTGAGTATTGGGAGGTGAGTAGTACCAGGTTGTGGTCTGAACGGCCCAGTGGGGGGAGGGCAGAGGCTGTGAATGCTCCCTCAGCATTGCAATATAAGTGGTCCAGTATCTTATTGTCCCTGGTATCACAGTTTACGAGTGAAGGTGGGCAGCGTGGAAGACAGAGAGGCATGATTGAAATCACCGGTAATGGCAATGAAGGCCCGTGGATGGTCTGTCTGCACCTTGCACACGGCGCTGTGAATGACGTCACGCGCGCGCGCGCCGCATTTGCAGACGGGGGAATGTAGACACACACCAGAATAATATGTCCAAATTCCCTCGGGAGGTAGTAAGGTCTCATGCTTATAGTCAGAAACTCGATGTCCTCGGAGCAGTGTTTCTCTCTGACGTAAACATGGGACTGCTTGCACCACGCTTCATTTATGTAAACCGCGATTCCACCGCCTCTTGTCTTACCGGTCTGAGCTGCACTCCTATCCGCTCTCTCCAGTCTGAACCCGGGTAGAGCGGAGTCCGGGATGGTGTCAGTCAGCCACGATTCAGAAAAACACAGCAGACTCGCGTCCCTGTATAGTCCGTAGAATCGCGTCAGAGCCGCGAGTTCATCCATCTTCCCGTGTAGCGAGCGGACATTTTCCCGTTACAACGGTCGGTAAACACGGCTGCTTTTTCCTCTTTCCCGATCCTCTACAGCCTCTCCTCCGTCTTCATAGTTCCTCCGGAACCTTAGGTTTCGTGGCGAAGTTGTAGGATCCGGGTCGTGCGGCAAGCAGCTGGTCTCGGCTGTAAACAATGAGACTCGCGGCGACTCCACTGAATGCACCACCACGTGCCGGTTGAAAAAATAACGAAAAAAGGAGGACTACGGCCAAAAAAGCTCCCGAACTAGGTTTAACATGTGCAGGCTCGCACAAAGTTCCCCCTAGTAGAGAGAAAAACTTAGAAAGAAAACTAGAAATAATAAATAAAAGTGAAAAAGGGGGGAAAGAGGGGAGAGCTGTTGCAACAGGCTGCACGCAGGGCGGCGCCATTTTGGAAAAATAATGGGTGAACTGTTTTTTAATCCATTGGATACATAGATACAGTGCCTTGCGAAAGTATTCGGCCCCCTTGAACCTTTCAACATTTCGCCACATTTCTGGCTTCAAACATAAAGATATAAAAATTTTATTTTTTGTCAAGAATCACCAACAAGTGGGAGACAATCGTGAATGAAATTTATTGGATAATTTAAACTTTTTTAACAAATAAAAAACTGAAAAGATGGGCGTGCAATATTATTCAGCCCCTTTACTTTCAGTGCAGCAAACTCACTCCAGAAGTTCAGTGAGGATCTTTGAATGATCCAATGTTGTCCTAAATGACTGATGATGACAAATAGAATGCACCTGTGTGTAATCAAGTCTCCGTATAAATGCACCTGCTCTTTGATAGTCTCAGGGTTCTGTTTAAAGCGCAGAGAGAACCATGAAGACAAAGTCACACACCAGGCAGGTCCGAGATACTGTTGTGGAGAAGTTTAAAGCCAGATTTGGATACAAAAAAGATTTCCCAAGCTTTAAACATCTCAAGGAGCACTGTGCAAGCAATTATATTGAAATGGAAGGAGTATCAGACCACTGCAAATCTACCAAGACCCGGCCGTCCCTCCAAACTTTTATCTCAAACAAGGAGAAGGCTGATCAGAGATGCAGCCAAGAGGCCCATGATCACTCTGGATGAACTGCAGATAACTACAGCTGAGGTGGGAGAGTCTGTCCATAGGACAACAATCAGTCGTGCACTGCACAAATCTGGCCTTTATGGAAGAGTGGCAAGAAGAAAGCCATTTCTCAAAGATATCCATAAAAAGACTCGTTTAAAGTTTGCCACAAGCCACCTAGGAGACACCAAACATGTGGAAGAAGATGCTCTGGTCAGATGAAACCAAAATCGAACTTTTTGGCCACAATGCAAAACGATATGTTTGGCGTAAAAGCAACACAGCTCATCACCCTGAACGCACCATCCCCACTGTCAAACATGGTGGTGGCAGCATCATGATTTGGGCCTGCTTTTCTTCAGCAGGGACAGGGAAGATGAGCAGCTTGTCATGGAGCACATCCGATCCGTTCTCCCCCCCACCATTGACCCATTCCAGTTTGCGTACCGAGCCAAACGGTCCTCTGAGGATGCCATCTGCTCTCAGCCCTCACCCACCTGGAGAAAAGGGACTCGTATGTGAGATTGCTGTTTGTGGACTTCAGTTCTGCCTTCAACACCATTGAGCCACAACGACTCATCAGCAAACTTGACACGCTGGGCCTCAGTACCTACCTCTGCAACTGGCTACTGGACTTCCTCTGTCAGAGGCCACAGGTAGTACGTGTTGGCGACAAAATCTCCGCCAGCATCACGCTGAGCACGGGGGCCCCCCAAGGCTGTGTGCTCAGTCCGCTGCTCTTCACCCTCCTGACGCATGACTGCACTGCAACCTACAGCGACAACCGTATAGTGAAGTTTGCTGACGACACAACTCTGTAGGGTCTCATCACCAAGGGAGACGAGACTCAATACAGGCTGGAGGTTGACCTTCTGACCACGTGGTGCAGGGACAACAACCTCCTGCTGAACGTCGACAAGACCAAGGAGATTGTTGTGGACTTCCGGAAGGGTCACAGCCAACACCTGCCGCTGACCATCGACGGTGCTGTGGTGGAGAGAGTGAGCAGCGCCAAGTTCCTGGGGGTGCACATCAGTGAGGATCTCTCCTGGTCCACCAACACCGCATCACTGACAAAGAAAGCCCAGCGCCGCCTGTACTTCCTGCGGAAACTCAGGCGA
The DNA here is from genome assembly GCF_033458585.1 of Syngnathus typhle. Lineage (NCBI taxonomy): Eukaryota > Metazoa > Chordata > Actinopteri > Syngnathiformes > Syngnathidae > Syngnathus > Syngnathus typhle. The sequence continues at coordinate 2,413,092 of NC_083738.1, read as the reverse complement.
GCGAGCGCCCCTCCGGCCGTCATGACTACATTTTACCGCGGCACCATTGAGAGCGTCCTCTCCAGCTGTATTGCTGTTTGGCGTGGCGGCTGCACTGACTACAACTTGAAGGCCCTGCAGCGCATAGTGAACACGGCTGGTAAGATTATTGGTGCTTCGCTCCCCTCCTTGAAGGACATTTACGCCTCCCATCTCACCCGCAAGGCGACCACAATTGTGAGTGATGTGAGTCACCCCGCTCACTCTTTGTTTGAGCTTCTGCCCTCTGGGAAGAGGTACAGAAGCCTGCGCTCCCGCACCACCAGACTCTCAAACAGCTTCATACTCCAGGCTGTCAGGATCCTGAACTCGCTTCCCCGTTCTGCGTAGCGTCCTGTACTTTTACTGTCTGTATGCACACTGGCTTTTATTCGTTGTGTTATCTATTTATTTATTATTTATTGTTACTCTGTATGCACACTGGCTCCGTTTTGCTCCTCTTATTTATTGTGTTACCGTTTTTTTCCGTGTATAGTGCGCAAAATTTAACTAATTTATTGTCCTAAAATCTGGGATGCGCATTATACATGGGTACAAAAAAATTTTAATTTCTTTTTTTTTAATTTTTTTTTTTTTTTTTTAAGTCCCAATGATCGTCACACACGCAGGGAGGCAATGGGTCCCATTTTTATAGTCTTTGGTATGGTCTTAACTAGGCTGGATGTAATTTTTTTTGTTGGCGTTGATTTCTCCGACTGCCCGTAAACGCACTCTTCTTCGGCGCATTATCTCTTATTCGTCTGTCTCGCTCTTGCTTCCTGCTAGAGCGCCCCGGAGGCCGTAAAAATCCATAAATACGCCGCGCCGCCATTTAAGCTCTATTTCCCTCTTTGACAGCCAAATCGATTGCTTTTAACTGAAAAGCTGCATCAAATGCATTTCTTTGTGTTTTCCATGAGGGTGTGTGCATGATGCGCGAAATGTTCAAAACACAAACTACGACGTCTTCTTCGGCGCATTATTTCTCGCTGACAGACGAAGAAGAAATAATAATAATAATAATAATAATAATAATAATAATAATAATAATAATAAGAAGCAATCCTGCTAGAGCGCCCCCTGGAGGCCGTAAAAATCCATAAATACGCCACGCCGCCATTTAAGCCTCGGGGTTCAAAGTAACCTTCTGAATAAAATGCATTAAAAGTTCACGTTCATTACAACTTGTTTTTGGTGAGCAAAATGTCAGAAGAATTTAATTTAAATGCTGACTGATTAGGTTTTAATACAATGCAGATGGTCCAAACAGCGCCACTGCTTTGTGTAATCTCTGAGTCACATGGCAGAGTAAGAGAAAGGGTTTAGAGCCCTTTGACGCAGGTCACCTAGCGTACAGTCCTACTAAAGCTCATAATAGTCACAAGTAACACAGCCAGAATAAGCAGCAGCAATAGTAGTGTTTCAAAATAGTATTTTTGTTGTTGTTTTTCTCTTCAAGATACCGCAGTGTATAAAAGTGAATTTTATTTTATTTTTTGCCATTTTTCACATGTTAGTCACCTAAATGTTGAACAGAGGGTGTGTTTTACCGAAGTCAAATTCCTTGTTTGGCACGCTCAAACATGGCGAGTAAAAAACTCTTGAATCTTCAAGTGATCAAGTCATTACAAAAATCACGAAAAAATCCTTAAATACCGTTTTTTTCCGTGTATAGTGCGCAAAATTTAACGAATTTATTGTCCTAAAATCTGGGGTGCGCATTATACATGGGTACAAAAATTTTTTTTTTTTTTTTTAATGTTTTTTTTTTTTTTTTTTAGAAAACAAAACCAACAACAGGACTGACCGACAAAGTCGTGGAACAAAAAGACAGGGTGACATTACCAAAGACAGGAACAGAAAGCAAACAGACATCATTACAGTAACACATGCAATGATCCGACGGTGAGCGAGGGGCAGACAGGACTTAAATACAAAACACGTTACATCGATTGAGGTGACACAGGAAGAGAGGGGCGACGCGAACAGAAACTATGGCAACCTAGACACATAGCAAAACTGGGGACGAGACGTGACAAATGTCCCTCGAAATGAATCTTGAAATCACCAAGTTTTGGTTTCCAAGGGTGTTTTTATTCCTCTTCAACGTCTCTCCCATACAGAGCCGCCTTTTTCACGTCCGCACGCCTCTTTCCCGTGCGCGCACGGAGCGCGGTGGTGCGTTTATGGGCAGTCGGAGAAATCAACGCCAACAAAAAAAAATTACATCCAGCCTAGTTAAGACCATACCAAAGACTATAAAAATGGGACCCGATGCCTCCCTGCGTGTGTGACGATCATTGGGACTTAAAAAAAAAAAAAAAAGGAAAAAAAAAATCATAAAGAAAATTCATAAAAATTGGGTGCGTATTATACATGGGTACAGGCTTTTTTCCAGCATCAGCATGCCATTTTTAGGGTGCGTATTATACATGGGGGGGCACTATACACGGAAAAAAACGGTAAGCCGCACCTGACTATAAGCCGCAGGATTCAAAACTTTGGAAAAAAGTCGCGGCTTATAGTCCGGAATTTACGGTAATAGTTATTTGATATATAATTTATATATCGTTATATGGGCCTGTGGAATATTTTGAAGTGCCAGAGCCGTCAGCGGCGCGCACACATTGTTGACAAAGGACGATTGATGGATTTAATGAATTGGAGTGACGCAGATGGTTTTATTAACGTGTTATTTATGTAATAGTTTTTTTAATAACTCTGAATTTTACGTCAGGGCCGTTCTCAGCTCTTAGTTTGTGTTTATGTCACGTTAGCATACCTATCGTTTAGCCTGTTGTTGCTCGTTCATGACTGTTCTTGGTGTTGGATTTTGTCGAATAAATTGCCCCCCAAAATGCGACTTATACTCCGGAGCGACTTATATATGTTTTTTTCACTTTTTGGGGCATTTTATGGCTGGTGCGACTTATACTCCGGTGCAACTTATAGTCCGGAAATTACGGTAAATAAGAACTTACCAAATGCGAACAAAGTCCATTGTTGTCAATAGAGCGGAGCCAATATTTACTTCCTAGTTCCTGAGTTCGAGGAATGCCGTTGGGAGACATCAAGTCACGTGATGTTACGAGTTTTGATTGGTTCTGCAGCAAGGACCCTTTTGCAGCAATGCCTGTTGCGTTTTGCAATCAAACATTGATTTTCATAAAACGATGACCAAAAAACAGCTCCCAACAATCAGAAATGTGTTAATATAAAATCTAAGTAGGTCATATTAAAATATCACATCCTCCCTACAACCAGATCAATCATTTCACCAACGAAAGCTGTAATTGCAGCAAAAGGTGGCGCTACAAAGTATTAGCGCAAGGGGGCCGAATAATATTGCACGCCCCACTTTTCAGTTTTTCATTTGTTAAAAAAGTTTAAATTATCCAATAAATTTTGTTCCACTTCACGATTGTGTCCCACCTGTTGTTGATTCTTGACAAAAAATTAAACTTTTATATCGTTATGTTTGAAGCCTGAAATGTCGCAAAATCAAAGTCAAAAGTCCAAGTCAGCTTTACGTATTATCAATCCCTTCATATGTCAGACACACAAAGAAACCGAAATTCCGTTTCCTCCATCCCACGGTGACGAGACACAGTACACGATAAACATACAAGTAGACGACACAAAATAAAAACAAGAAGGCACAAACAATAACTAAAAATAATAAATAAATAAAATGAGTGATGAATAAATAATAAACAAATAACCCAATAAATAAGAGGAGCAAAACTGAGCCAGTGTGCGTACAGCAGACAGTAAGCATAGCGCAAAGTACAGGGCGCTACGCAGAAAGGGGGCGCGAGTTCAGGATCCTAACAGCCTGGAGTTTGAAGCTGTTGGAGAGTCTGGTGGTGCTGGAGCGCAGGCTCCTGTACCTCTTCCCAGAGGGCAGAAGCTCAAACAAAGAGTGAGCGGGGTGACTCACATCACTCACAATCGTGGTAGCCTTGCGGGTGAGATGGGAGGTGTAAATGTCCTTCAAGGAGGGGAGCGAAGCACCAATAATCTTACCAGCTGTGTTCACTATGCGCTGCAGGGCCTTCAAGTTGTAGTCAGTGCAGCCGCCACCCTAAACAGCAATACAGCTGGAGAGGACACTCTCAATGGTGCCGCGGTAAAATGTACTCATGACGGCCGGAAGTACAGGCGGCGCAAGGCTTTCTTTGCCAGTGATGCGGTGTTGGTGGACCAGGAGAGATCCTCACTGATGTGCACCCCCAGGAACTTGGCGCTGCTCACTCTCTCCACCACAGCACCGTCGATGGTCAGCGGCAGGTGTTGGGTGTGACCCTTCCGGAAGTCCACAACAATCTCCTTGGTCTTGTCGACGTTCAGCAGGAGGTTGTTGTCCCTGCACCACGTGGTCAGAAGGTCAACCTCCAGCCTGTATTGAGTCTCATCTCCCTTGGTGATGAGACCCACCAGAGTCGTGTCGTCAGCAAACTTCACTATGCGGTTGTCGCTTTAGGTTGCAGTGCAGTCGTGCGTCAAGAGGGTGAAGAGCAGCGGACTGAGCACGCAGCCTTGGGGGGCCCCCGTGCTCAGCGTGATGCTGGCGGAGATTTTGTCGCCAACACGTACCACCTGTGGCCTCTGACAGAGGAAGTCCAGTTGCAGAGGTAGGTACTGAGGCCCAGCGTGTCAAGTTTGCTGATGAGGCGTTGTGGCTCAATGGTGTTGAAGGCAGAACTGAAGTCCACAAACAGCAATCTCACATACGAGTCCCTTTTCTCCAGGTGGGTGAGGGCTGAGAGCAGATGGCATCCTCAGAGGACCGTTTGGCTCGGTACGCAAACTGGAAGGGGTCAATGGTGGGGGGGGAGAACGGATCGGATGTGCTCCAAGACAAGCCGCTCAAATCACTTCATGATGACGGGCGTAAGTGCCACGGGGCGGTAGTCATTGAAGCAGGACGGAGCGGGTTTCTTCGGCACAGGTACGATGGTGGCAGCTTTGAAACACGACGGGACGATGGCCTGCTGCAGGGAAGTGTTAAAGATGTCCGTGAAGACTTCCGTCAGCTCACCGCCGCAGTCCTTCAGCGCACGACCCGGGATGTTGTCAGGGCCCGCCGCCTTACGGATGTTGATAGCGGCAAGCGCCCTCCTCACGCTGTCGGCGGAGAGGCACAGGGGCAGCTCGTGTGAAGGGGGAATGGCCTTCAGCGGGCAAGTGCTGTTCTGAGCGTCGAAGCGAGCAAAGAAGCGGTTAAGGTCATTGAGCAGATGGACGTCCCCTTCACAGCTCTGCGGTGCGGGCTTGTAGTCCGTGATGGTCTGAATGCCCTGCCAAAGGCTCCGTGCGTCCCTGCTGTCCTTGAAGTGGGCGGTAATTTTGCAAGAGAACGCCCTCTTTGCTTCTTTGATGCCCCGGGACAGGTCGGCCCTCGCAGTCCTCAAGCCAGCCTCATCCCCCGCTCTAAAGGCTTTGTCCCTGGCCCTCAGCAGCCTGAAGACAGCCCCCGTCAGCCATGGCTTCCGGTTAGCCCGAGTGACGATGGATTTTGAGTGAGTCACATCAAGGGGGCCGAATACTTTCGCAAGGCACTGTAATTTATAGTATATCGTTATATGGGCCTGTGGAATATTTTGAAGTGCAAGCGCCGTCAGCGGCACACACCCATTGTTGACATAAAGGACGTTTGATGGATTTAATGAATTGGAGTGACACAGATGGTTTTATAAACGTGTTATTTATGTAATAGTTAATTGAATAACTCTGAATGTTACGTCAGGCCCGTTCTCAGCTTTTGGTTTGTGTTTATGTCACGTTAGCATACCTATCGTTTAGCCTGTTGTTGCTCGTTCATGTCTGTGCTTGGTGTTGGATTTTCCATCCATCCATCCATCTTCTTCCGCTTATCCGGGGTCGGGTCGCGGGGGCAGCAGCTTCAGGAGGGACTCCCAGACTTCCCTCTCCCCAGCCACTTCATCTAACTTATCCCGGGGGATCCCAAGGCGTTCCCAGGCCAGCTGAGAGACATAGTCTCTCCAGCGCGTCCTGGGTCGTCCCCGGGGTCTCCTACCGGTGGGACATGCCCGGAACACCTCCCCAGGGAGGCGTCCAGGAGGCATCCTGATGAGATGCCCGAGCCACCTCATCTGGCTCCTCTCAACGTGGAGGAGTAGCGACTCTACTCCGAGTCTCTCCCGGATGACCGAACTTCTCACCCTATCTCTAAGGGAGAGCCCGGACATCCTGCGGAGAAAACTCATTTCGGCCGCTTGTATCCGGGATCTCGTTCTTTCGGTCACGACCCATAGCTCGTGACCATAGGTGAGGGTAGGAACGTAAATCGACCGGTAAATTGAGAGCTTTGCCTTTTGGCTCAGCTCTCTCTTTACCACGACGGATCGGTACAGAGTCCGCATTACTGCCGACGCTGCACCGATCCGCCTGTCGATCTCGCGCTCCATCCTCCCCTCACTCGTGAACAAGACCCCAAGATACTCCTCCACTTGGGGCAGGATCTCATCCCCGATCCGGAGAGGGCATTCCACCCTTTTCCGATCGAGGACCATGGACTCGGATTTGGAGGTGCTGACCCTCATCCCAACCGCTTCGCACTCGGCTGCAAACCGCTCCAGTGAGTGCTGGAGATCACAGCCTGAAGAAGCCAACAGCACCACGTTGTCTGCAAAAAGCAGAGACGCGATGCTGAGGTCCCCAAACCGGACACCCTCAACGCCTCGGCTGCGCCTAGAAATTCTGTCCATAAAAATTATAAACAGAATCGGTGACAAAGGGCAGCCTTGGCGGAGTCCAACCCTCACTGGGAACGAATCCGACTTACTGCCGGAAATGCGGACCAAACTCTAGCATCGGTGATACAGGGACCGAACCGCCCTTATCAGTTGGCTCGGTACCCCGTACTCCCGAAGCACCCCCCACAGGACCTCCCGAGGGACATGGTCGAACGCCTTCTCCAAGTCCACAAAACACATGTGGACTGGTTGGGCGAACTCCCATGCACCCTCGAGGATCCTGCTGAGGGTGAAGAGCTGGTCCACTGTTCCACGGCCAGGACGAAAGCCACACTGTTCCTCCTGAATACGAGGTTCGACCTCCCGACGGACCCTCCTCTCCAGCACTCCTGAATAGACCTTACCAGGGAGGCTGAGGAGTGTAATTCCCCTGTAATTGGAACACACCCTCCGGTCCCCCTTCTTAAAGAGGGGAACCACCACCCTAGTCTGCCAATCCAGAGGCACTGTCCCCGATGTCCACGCGATGCTGTAGAGACGTGTCAGCCATGACAGCCCCACAGCATCCAGAGCCCTTAAGAAATCCGGGCGGATCTCATCCACCCCCGGGGCCTTGCCACCGAGGAGTTTTTTAACTACCTCAGTGACTTCAACCCCAGAGATTGGAGAGTCCGCCTCAGAGTCCCCAGGCCCTGCCTCCACAATGGAAGGCGTGTTGGTGGAATTGAGGAGGTCTTCGAAGTATTCTCCCCACCGACACACGACGTCCCAAGTCGAGGTCAGCAGCACGCCATCTCCACTGTAAACAGTGTTGACGTTGCACTGCTTCCCCCTCCTGAGACGCCGGATGGTGGACCAGAATTTCCTCGAAGCCGTCCGGAAGTCATTCTCCATGGCCTCGCCAAACTCCTCCCACGCCCGGGTTTTTGCCTCAGCAACCGCCGAAGCCGCGTTCCGCTTGGCCATCCGGTACCTGTCAGCTGCCTCGGGAGTCCCGCAGGCCAAAACGGCCCGATAGGACTCCTTTTTCAGCTTGACGGCATCCCTTACCGCCGGTGTCCACCAGCGGGTTCGGGGATTGCCGCCACGACAGGCACCAATGACCTTACGGCCACAGCTCCGGTCGGCCGCCTCAACAATGGAGGCGCGGAACAAGGTCCACTCGGACTCAATGTCCCCCGCCTCCCCCGGGACGTGGGAAAAGTTCTGCCGGAGGTGGGAGTTGAAGCTCTTCCTGACAGGGGATTCCGCCAGACGTTCCCAGCAGACCCTCACAGAACGTTTGGGTCTGCCAGGTCGGACCGGCATCTTCCCCCACCATCGGAGCCAACCCACCACCAGGTGGTGATCAGTTGACAGCTCCGCCCCTCTCTTCGCCCGAGTGTCCAAAATATGCGGCCGCAAATCCGATGACACGACTACAAAGTCGATCATCGAACTGCGGCCTAGGGTGTCCTGGTGCCAAGTGCACACATGGACACCCTTATGTTTGAACATGGTGTTCATTATAGAAAATCCGTGTCGAGCACAGAAGTCCAATAATAGAACACCGCTCGGGTTCAGATCGGGGGGGCCGTTCCAAAACGATGGAGTCCCCAGAAGGAGCGCTCTCCAGCACCTCCTCCAGGGACTCCAAAAAGGGTGGGTACTCTGAACTGCCGTTTGGTGCATAGACACAAACAACAGTCAGGACCCGTCCCCCCACCCGAAGGCGGAGGGAGGCTACCCTCTCGTTCACCGGGGTGAACCCCAATGTGCAGGCGCCCAGCCGGGGGGCAATAAGTATACCCACACCTGCTCGACGCCTCTCACCGTGGGCAACTCCAGAGTGGAAGAGAGTCCAGCCCCTCTCGAGAGGGCTTGTACCCAAACTGTGCGTGGAGGCATGTCCAACTATATCTAGTCGGAACTTTTCTGCCTCGCACACCAGCTCGGGTTCCTTTCCAGCCAGAGAGGTGACATTCCATGTCCCAAGAGCCAGCTTCTGCAGCCGGGGATCAGACCGCCAAGGTCCCTGCCTTTGGCCGCCGCCCAGCTTGCAATGCACCCGACCCCTTTGGCCCCTCCCACAGGTGGTGAGCCCATGGGAAGGGGAACCCACGTTTCCTTTTCGGGCTGAGCCCGGCCGGGCCCCATGGGCGAAGGCCCGGCCACCAGGCGCTCGCCTTCGAGCCCCGCCTCCAGGCCTGGCTCCAGAGGGGGGCCCCGGTGACCCGCGTCCGGGCGAGGGAAAACGTGGTTCAATAATTGTTTGCATCACAAGGGGTAATGTGAGCCGTGCTTTGTCTGGCCCCTCACCTAGGACCCGTTTGCCATGGGTGACCCTACCAGGGGCATGAAGCCCCAGACAACATGGCTCCTAGGATCATAGGGGCACGCAAACCCCTCCACCACGATAAGGTGACGACTCACGGAGGGGGGTGTTGGATTCTGTCGAATAAATTTCCCACAAAATGAGACTTATACCCTGGAGCGACTTACATATATATGTTTTTTTTTTCACGTTATTGTGCATTTTATGGCTAATGCGACCTATATTCCGGAGCGACTTTTAGTCCGAAAAATACGGTACATACAATTTAAGAATACAGTAACTTCAATAATGCATAAATGTAAATCATCGTTGGTTTCACATAAGATCCTTCTGACTTAAATAGATTGTACTTAACTCTTGATAAATCATCACTGTTGAATAACCATACAGTACTCAATCATTGGTTTCTCATAACATAGTTTTTATTTAAACAGAATGTACTTAACTCTAGATAAATCATCACTGTTGAATAATCATACTGATTTAACATTCCAACAACATTGTCTAACAATAATTCTTATCACACACAACCATAACTAACCCATGGTTGTGGGCATCCCTACTTTAACACATGGTAGTATGTTACTAAGTAAATTTTAGCCAAGCAAAGAAATAAAACAATAGGTCTACACTTGTGGGTCTCCATGTGTTATTCAGAACAGTCCTCATGTCAAGGTTTGGCACCATCTTTTGGTAGCATTTTGCAATTGCAGTAAAGCCAATTACCTGGGAACAATCCGATTACTACACATTTGCACCATCTATAGCCCAGCCTGGTTACTCAATCTGACAGACCAAACCCCTCTTTGGTGAAAAATATTTTTTTCTTTTTCAAATTTAAGACATCAATGTTTTTACTGCTGCACGTAATGAGCCGTGCATGAACATCCCCATTTTCAAAGAACAAAACCAACACAATGCATGAACTCAAAACAAATTACATACCTGCAAATCAGCATGACTTCTGCTGTTGTCTTTGCGAGACCATTTCAGATATGCGTCATCACGAAATGACACGATAAATCGGATGTGTTCGGTCCTCTGCAGAAGAGGCTCTGCCGAACCCCTGAGACTGACTCACCGAACCCAGGTTAAGAACCACTGCTTTAGCAGCAGAAGGACAGTGGGTCCTGCTTGCCAGACATTTCCCTGAAGCTGCACTCGCAAACAGGTCCACCAATGGTCACTGTCATCGTCTACACCAGGGGTGTCAAACTTAAACACACAGCGGGCCAAAATTTGAAACTTGGACGAGGTCGCGGGCCAACATTGATATTTATTGAAAAAAAATCTTTCTCCGCATATAATAATGAACCTTTTCATATCGACCCAAATTAGTTTTGCTCATCAAATATGGAATAAGAATAGCTTAATTTTGTTTAATATACAGTGGAGCCTCGGTTTTCGACCACAATCCGTTCCAGAAGGCTGTTTGAATTACGAATCATGTTTTCCCATTACAAATAATGGGAAAAAAATTCATCCGTTTCAAGCGAAAAAAAAAAAAAAAATTTAAGCATTTTTTTATTTGCGCATTTTTGTCCGTTCGCTCAACTGCAGCGCATCGCACCACCGAACGCACAACCGTAGCGCGTCGCCGACCGCGCAACTGCACCGCGCTGGTCGCATTATTGTGACAGTCGTCGCTGAAATTTAGAAAATATTTTTAATGTCCTGATGTACTTTCCAAAATTTAAGTGGACCTCAGTTCGCAGGGAGCTTAATTTGGTCCGATCGCGCAACCGCAGCGCGCCGGGCGCTCACTGTCACATTGCTTTAAGAGCGTCTTTGTGTTGTAGGATGGTTTTACTGCTCCCACTTGCTTCCTTTGGAGGCATGATTAGAGTGATGCAGTCCTCAGAGTAATGAGAATGTAATAACGAACGGAGTCAGTTGGCATGCGGGTCCTCTCGGCTCATCTTGCGAGGTTCGACAACCGAAATTTCGTCCGACATCCGAAGCAAAGAAATCTCGAATTTTTTGTTCGAATACCAATTTGTTCGAGAACCGGGACGTTCGAAAACCGAGGCTCCACTGTATAACTAAATATTGCACGCATGCAAAATAGAATTTCAAATAAAATAAAACATCCATTTCTTTAATAAAATCTAAATAAAAACCACATGCCTCTCTTTTTATGTGCAGCCTCCTGAGTTAAATTTCAACAGTAACATTTTCCCAAAGGCTAATAATATATTCAAAAATAAAATAACAATAATAAACTACCGTTTTTTTCCGTGTATAATCCGCCCCCATGTATAATACGCACCCTAAAAATGGCATGTTGATGCTGGAAATAAGCCTGTACCCATGTATAATACGCACCCAATTCTTTTTTTTTTCTTTTTTTTTTTTAAGTCCCAATGATCGTCACACACGCAGGGAGGCAATGGGTCCCATTTTCATAGGCTGGATGTATTTTTTTTTGTTGTCGTTGATTTCTCCGACTGCCCATAAAGGCACCACCGCGATCAGTGCGGACATGTGAAAAAGGCGTGCGGACATGTGAAAAAGGCGGCTCTGTATGGGAGAGACGTTGAAGAGGAATAAAAACACCCTTGGAAACCAAAACTTGCCCCTCGTTGTGACTCGGACCCGCAACAAATATTTCGGATTTGTGTAGGGTACATTGTGACAGCAAACGAGCAGGTGATCGAGCAAGCGTCTAATACGAGAGCATTGCGTTCGTATGGAGCGTGTTTTAAGTGAGCAGCAGAGACGAAAGGAACAAGGCAAAGTGTTGTGAAATAAAATATTACCTGTAATACGCATTTTGTTATTTGCTGATTGTATTAAACTATCACATTCATTGTCAGTCAAGAAGAGAAGAGGACTATTATCCCTTCTTTGACGAAATGACCAGAGCACAGTACAAACACACTATTGTTCTTTCGGTATTTATTCAACCCACATTCTTTCACAACATGACAAGAAGAGAACAATACATAAATCAATACTCGTCAGAGTCTGAATCTGACTCTTTGAAGAGGTTTTGCAAAGCTTGCAGCTGATTCTGATCATCAGCGTACATCTCCTCATCCAGTACGCAATCCTCATCTTCCTCCTCCTCCTCTACTTCCATAGCACGGGGTGCAACCAGATCCTCCCACAGAATGTCATCTTCGGTGCCATCCATTTTGTTTGTGAGGCAGCACTTTTTGACTCGCTCATTAGTAAATACCTGACGTGTCTTGCGCATCCGTTCTGCGCAGCTGACCCATAGTGCGCATGCGCAGTTATACTGCCTCGGTATGACGTCCGGTCCGCGATGGAGATTAAAAAACAAACAATATTTGACAATGACACACCATCAAGGATTGCACCATCGCATCAATTATGAATTTTACTGACTGTGTAAAATTGTTGCGGGCAGGATGGCTGAATGCGATGCGCGATTGACAACAAACAAGAAGAAAGGTGATTTCAAGTTTTATTTCGAGGGAGATTTGACATGTCTCGTCCCCAGTTTTGCTATGTGTCTAGGTTGCCATAGTTTCTGTTCGCGTCGCCCCTCAATCAATGTAACGTGTTTTGTATTTAAGTCCTGTCTGCCCCTCGCTCACCGTCGGATCATTGCATGTGTTACTGTCATGATGTCTGTTTGGTTTCTGTTCCTGTCTTTGGTAATGTCACCCTGTCTTTTTGTTCCACATCTTTGTCGGTCAGTCCTGTTGTTGGTTTTGTTGTACCATGATTTTCTTAAAAAAATAAAAATAAAAATATAAAATAAAATTAAAAAAAATTGTACCCATGTATAATGCGCACCCCAGATTTTAGGACAATAAATTAGTTAAATTTTGCGCATTATAGACGGAAAAAAACGGTATTTTAATTAAAATCCCATATCAGCAGTTTTCACACAAAAACACTCAGTAAAGCACATGGAATTAAAAACTTGTTTTCGATCGTGCCTACCACTCCGTTTGAAAATACATGCTCCGAAGTCCCGTTGTCCGAATCAAACCTTTTAACACCGGAGTTGGTCGTCGTTTACTGATGACCTGCTTCGATCGAAAATACATAGTTGAAAATCGTTTGGATATGTAATCCTCCATTGTAAAACGAAATGTAAAAACGGGAAGAAATAAATGGACGACTGCTCCTCAGTTGTTCACTGTAAATTTGAACTGGAGATCACTTATTCTACAGGTGGGCGCATCAAGCATCCCGAGATCACTAGCACCCCCTGCCATAAGGCTGGAGAACCTTTTTTTTTTTTCGTCGCCTCCGTAAGGTCTCTTTTCAAAGCCGTTTTATTCATCTAAAGAAACATGACGTTACAGACAGATGACAAAAAACACTAGATATTCAATACATCAGCTTAACTACGGAAATTAGTTAATATAGCCACGGTGTTTGAACACTTAAACAGCGACATAGAGACATAGAGCAGTTCAGTCTAACTGCATAGCTTGTCAGCATAGGCAGCCGTGTGATTCCGCAATCCTCAGAGAAGGCAAAGCAGGAAGTTGGCTCCTCCGAGCGAATCGTCTTCGGTTTTAAAATAACTATACAAATTCAGCGATTTTGGTTCAAAATTAAACAAAACTACTGAAATTAAAAGGAAAGCCCCTTTTCATGATGGCAGGGGAGGGGTGGTAGATTGCATAAGGAAGTGGCAGTAATTTGGCTATCATTTAGGAGAAAACACATGGCATATCAAGTAGGGGTGGGAATCTTTGGGCCCCCTCACAATTTGATCACGATTCAGGGGATACGGATTGATTATGAAGTGATTATTGATACAACTTTAATTGATTTAAAATGATGCATTGCTTCTCAACATTTGCCTCACAAAAACTTTATCACATGCAAATTTTACTAGTGTTTTGTAATCAGAAACAAGTGTTGAATTCATTTCCATTATATTTTATTCAACTAACAGGAACGGAAATGTGTAAATTGTGAAGTTAAATGTGTGCAAGTAAATTATACATTAACATTGCCCCCCCCCCTCCATAAAACGTTTGTTTACCCTAAATAAATGGCACCATTTGATAGAAACAAAAGCCACTGTTTAGGCCGTTCGGCATACACTGCTCAAAAGAAATTAAAGGAACAATTTTTTATCAGGTTGTGGCATGAATTCAATTAGACTTTTCTGATAAGGTTTTGGTCAGGTACGTGGCAGAGCGCATTGTTAATCAGTTTCAGCTGCATTGGTGTTGATGAAATTAACAACAGGTGCACTAGAGGGGCAACAAGATGGTCCCCAAAACAGGACTGGTTTTGCAGGTGGAGGCCATTTCAAGTTCCTCCCTCTTGATCATTTTTAACTGTTTCTCCACAAGTGTTGGCTTTAGCTAGAGTCATTATCACGACTGGGAGCATGAGGCGATTTCTTAACCGTCCTGAAGTTGCGCAGATTATCCAACTTCTCCAGGATGGCACATCCATGTGTGCTGTTGCAAGAAGATTTGATATGTCTCCCAGTACAATCTCCAGAGCATGGAAATTCCAGGAGACAGGCAGTTACTCTAGGAGAGCTGGGCAGGGCCGTAGACGGTCCTCATTCCATCAGCAGGACCGATATCTGCTGCTTTGTGCAAGGAGTAACAGGTTGAGCACTGCCCGAGCCCTACAGAATGACCTCCAGCAGGCTACTGGTGTGAATGTCTCTGCCCAAACAGTCAGAAACAGACTTCACGAGGGTGGCCTCAGGGCACGACATCCTGAAGCTCGATTGGCATTTGGCATAGAACACCAGAATTAGCAAGTCCGCCACTGGCACCCTGTGCTTTTCACAGATGAGAGCAGGTTTACCCTGAGCACCTGTGATAGACGTGAAACGGTCTGTAGAAGCTAAGGAGAGCGCTATACTGCCTGCAACATCATTCAGCATGACCGGTTCGGTGGTGGGTCAGTGATGGTCTGGGGAGGCATTTCCATGGGGGGGACGAACAGACCTCTACAGGCTAGAGAATGGCAGTCTGACTGCCATTAGGTGTCGGGATGAAATCCATGCACCCATGGTCAGACCCTACGTTGGTGCAGTAGGTCCTGGGTTCCTCCTGATCCACAACAATGCCCGGCCTGTTGTGGCAAGACTATGCAGACAGTATCTGGAGGATGAAGGAATTGACACAATTGAATGGCCCTCATGATCACCTGATCTAAGCCCGATAGAACACCTCTGGGACATAATGTTTCGGTCCATCATAGGCCGCCAGGTTGCTCCTCAGACTTTACAGGAGCTTACTGATGCCCTTAGACCAGGGGTGGGCAAACTACGGCCCGCGGGCCACATCCGGCCCACGGGACTGATTAATCCGGCCCGCCAACCCTGAACAAATTGTATTATTAAACTTTTTTTTTTTTTTGGTCATTTTGCCTGCAATGACTGCGTTTTCCCAGTAGATGGCGAAGCGCTCGCCTGCGCATTTACTACCGGAAGCCGTGTCAGAAAGCTCGGTGCACACTCACAAGTGCGTGTACGCACTCAGTAGTACGGACTTGGCGCACTCTCGCTCTATTCGTATCATTCCCGAATTTAGAGCGTGGGCTTTGACGACAGCATTCTTATAATTCGCGCGCTGAGCTTTCAGATGCAGTTTTGCGCTAAAGCCACCCACAAACCTTCCCCTGGAATCCTTCCATTAAAATGAGTGGCCCGAAAAAAAGAAGTGAGTGCCGAATGTTAAAAAAGAGTGGCCAATTTGGCTCGACGTACGCGACGTGACGTTCAGCCACATCATCAACCCGTCACAGATCAAGGTAAACGGACCAACACCTCGGATCTCGCCTAAGAATTGCCACAACAAATTTTACTCCAGACTATGACGCACTAGCAAAAAAGGGAGACCAACAACACTGTTCCCACTGAAAATGAACGGGAGGCTCTCAAGTTTATTGTAAAAAAATGCATTTTGAATATGATTTGTACACATAGCAGGAATTGAAACTAGCGACCATTCTCATTTTCAAACAATGCAGGATGGTCAAGGACATTGATGCACCACCTATTTGCGACAAATCTTAACCTGTAAAGTTCTTAAGGCTTACTTTAAGGAGGTGTTTCCCGTTTCCTCACCTCTGTTACCAGGTGTTTGCGAGTTAAAACTCTGCTCTGATTTTCAGATACCCCTCACCGTGTTGCTGTTTTGATTACTTTATTTGGATGTATGCTTTCACCGATTCTTCAAGATGATATATTTGGTCAGAATGTTTGCCGTTTGATGTGATCTCATAAGATAAACATCTTTCATTAATCTGACCTGCAGGCACTGAAGTGATGGAGATTGTTATTCATAATAACAGTGTCGTATTTTATGAGAATCACTGATAGCAGTTTTTTAGTGAATTATTTTTTTAATGCTGTTAATAAATGCATTTGTTTTCAAAAAAATTGTTTGGAATATCCATGCTTTACTACCTACTAAAGGCCAAGATCTTTTATGCAATGACCTTTACAGGTCGCTTATATGACTTCACACAACGCCTACGTCCATCTGCTCCTGGTCCGGCCCTCCGGTCCAAATTTAGAACCCAGTTCGGCCCGCGAGTCAAAAAGTTTGCCCACCCCTGCCTTAGACAGATCTGGGAGGACATCTCACAAGACAACATCCGCCGTCTCATTAGGCGCATGCCGCGACGCTGTCAAGCATGCATACAAGCTCGTGGGGGCCACACAAGATATTGAAAATAATTTTGAGTTGCAGAAATTGAATTTAGGCAAAACGGATGAGCCTGCCATATCATTTTTTCACTTTGATTTTTGGGGTGTGTAGTACATACTGAGCCCTCTCTGTAGGATGAAAACCTTTATTTCCATCAAAAGATGTGGCATCCTTTTGTTCCTGAGACATTAAACTGTCCATATCAGTATAGATATCCCCCCAGAAAATGTTCACCATTGAAATCTGATGTGTTTTCAAAGTGTTTCTTTAATTGTTTTGAGCAGTGTATATAAGAGCACAAACAGACTGGAATCAATTACATATGTCTATTCAAGTATCAGCAACTACAAAAATGAACTTGACTTCAGACTAAATATTCATCACAGAATTCCATTAATTAAATAAAAATTCCATTTGAATGTACTTTTACCAAACAATTTCGACAAAAATTACACTTTCCAGCAGGTGGCGCCACAGGCGACCGCCTGGTTTAAGATAAGAGAAGATAAGAGGAACTTTATTAATCTCACGTGTGAGAAACTGCATGTAACAACAGCCCGATTTACAGGAAGGTACAAGTAGGGGGAAAAGGTGCAAAAAAGAGACTTCTGGACCGTAGTCCTCCGGCATAAAAAAATAGAATACAATATAAAAAGAAAAATATGGAAAAATAACAACAATTGTAGTAAAACTAAAAATATAAGCTATGAATATTTACAAAAAGAAGAAGATAAAAATGTAGTGGTAAAGTGTCGTAAAGTGTATGAAGTGTATGAGTTTAGTAATGCTAATAAAAGAAATAAAATAAATAGTGCACAGGTTATGGAAGTGAAATAGATCTAGGCATTGTGTGGCAGAGGATATTGCACATTGGAAGAATTGCACGTTATGGGGAAAGTATTGCACAGAAGGATGTGTTTACAGGTTGTCATTGTACAGCCTGATTGCGGTGGGGATGAAGGAGCTGCGGTAGCGTTCCTTCTTACACGGGGGGAGTCTGAGTCTCTGACTGAAGGAGCTGCTCAAGTTCTCCAAGGTCAGATGCAGTGGGTGAGAGGGGTTGTTCCTGATGGATGCTAGCCTGGCTAGCACCCTCCTCTCGCCCACCTCCTCAACAGTGTCAAGAGGGCAGCCCACCACAGAGCTGGCCCTCTTAACCAGTTTGTTGAGCCTCTTCCTATCCCTCTCTGTGCTGCTCGGAGCCCAACAGACCACAGCGTAGAGGATAGCAGAGGCTACCACTGAGTCATAGAAGGTTTTTAGCAGAGGCCTGCTCACTCCAAAGGAGCTGAGTCTCCTCAGGAGATGGAGGCGGCTCTGTCCCTTCTTGTAGACGGCGTTCATGTGATCCGTCCAGTTCAGTTTATTGTTGAGGTGAACACCCAGGTACCTGAAACTGTCCACGACCTCAATGTCCTGACCCTGGATGTTCACCGGTGAGTGGGGAGGTGCTCCTCTCCTAAAGTCAATCACCAGCTCCTTCGTCTTACTGGTGTTCAAGCACAGGTGATTGTGCTCACACCAGTCCACAAAGGCGCTGATGGCCGACAGGTACTCCAGCTCGCCCCCCTTAGACATACAGCCAACTATGGTTGAGTCATCGGAGAACTTCTGGAGATGACAGATGTCAGTGTTATGCGTGAAGTCCAAGGTGTACAGTGTGAAAAGAAATGGGGACAGGACTGTGCCCTGAGGTGCTCCAGTGCTGCAGACTACCACCTCTGATCGGCAGCCACGCAGTTGCACGTACTGGGGCCGGTTAGTGAGGTAGTCAATGGTCCAGTCAGTGAGGTGATGGTCCACTCCAGTGTCTAGCAGCTTCACTCGTAGCAGGGCCGGCGAGATGGTGTTGAAGGCACTGGAGAAGTCAAAGAACATGACCCTCACAGCGCTGCCGGCGGACTCCAGGTGGGTGAGCGTCCGCTGCAGCAGGTAGATGACGGCGTCTTCCACCCCAATGCCGATCTTGTAGGCAAACTGCAGCGGATCCAGAGTGGGGCTCACCACGGAGCGGAGGTGGCTGAGGACCAGGCGTTCCATCACCTTCATGATGTGGGAAGTGAGGGCGACGGGTCTGAAGTGGGCCGGTTCCTTGGCGTGCGGTGTTTTGGGAACTGGGACGATGGAGGATGTCTTCCATGCGCTAGGCACCTTCGCCAGGCTGAGGCTCAGGTTGAGGAGGTGGCATAGAACATGGCAGAGATCATCAGCACATGTCCGTAGCAGCCTGGGGGAGATGCCATCCCGACCCGGGGCCTTTCTCTGTTTCAGCCTCCCCAGCTCTCTCCTCACCTGAGCAGGAGTGAAGGAGAGGGGAGGGGGCTGAGATGAGGTTGAAGGCCGTGGTGAGTCATTGGGGGAGATGGGTGATTGTCCATGTAGTGGGCGGGAGGGTGTTAAGTGGCCATGAAGCAGGGGGGAGTGGGTTGATTGTCCATGAGGCAGGCGGGGGGGTGGATCCAGGTATCCAGGCAATGGGAGGCTGGGGGGGGCAGCGGGCAGGGAGGTGAGAGGGAGTGGGGACAGGCCAAAACGGTTGAAGTGCTGGTTAAGCTCATCCGCCCAGCGTTGATCCCCGTTAATGCTGCCACACGCTCTCCGTCCAGAACCAGACATAGTCCTCAGGCCACGCCACACATCCCGCACGTTCTTCTGTGCGAGTTCCTCCTCCACCTTCCTAGCGAAGTCCCGCTTTGCTTCGCGGATCGTCCTCTGGAGCAGATGCTGCAGCCTCTTCTGCTCCTCTCTGTCCCCGCGTCTAAAAGCCCACCACTTCTTGTTGATAAGGGCTTTCAGATGCGGGGTCATCCAGGGGTGGTTATTTGAGTAGCAACGCACCCTCTTAGTAGGTATTGTGCTCTCAACGCAGAAATTAATATAGTCCGTGATGCAGTCAGTGAGGGCGTCGATGTCCTCGCCATGATCACTGTAGAAAACTTCCCAGTCGGTAGACTCAAGGCAGCTTCTCAGATGCTCGATGGCTTCCTCGCTCCAAACCCTCACTTCCTTTACCTGCGGGGGGTCTCTTCTCACCTTGGGTGAGTATTGGGAGGTGAGTAGTACCAGGTTGTGGTCTGAACGGCCCAGTGGGGGGAGGGCAGAGGCTGTGAATGCTCCCTCAGCATTGCAATAGAAGTGGTCCAGTATCTTATTGGCCCTGGTAGCATAGTTTACGTACTGAGTGAAGGTGGGCAGCGTGGAAGACAGAGAGGCATGATTGAAATCACCGGTAATTGCAATGAAGGCCCGTGGATGGTCTGTCTGCAGCTTGCACACGGCGCTGTGAATGACGTCACGCGCGCGCGCCGCATTTGCAGACGGGGGAATGTAGACACACACCAGAATAATATGTCCAAATTCCCTCGGGAGGTAGTAAGGTCTCATGCTTATAGTCAGAAACTCGATGTCCTCGGAGCAGTGTTTCTCTCTGACGTAAACATGGGACTGCTTGCACCACGCTTCATTTATGTAAACCGCGATTCCACCGCCTCTCGTCTTACCGCTCTGAGCTGCGCTCCTATCCGCTCTCTCCAGTCTGAACCCGGGTAGAGAAACAGCGGAGTCAGGGATGGTGTCAGTCAGCCACGATTCAGAAAAACACAGCAGACTCGCGTCCCTGTAAAGTCCGTTGAATCGTGTCAGGGCCGCGAGCTCATCCATCTTCCCGTGTAGCGAGCGGACATTTCCCGTTACAACGGACGGTAAACACGGCTGCTTTTTCCTCTTTCCCGATCCTCTACAGCCTCTCCTCCGTCTTCTTAGTTCCTCCGGAACCTTAGGTTTCGTGGCGAAGTAGAAGGATCCGGGTCGTGCGGCAAGCAGCTGGTCTCGGCTGTAAACAATGAGACTCGCGGCGACTCCACTGAATGCACCACCACGTGCCGGTTGAAAAAGTAACGAAAAAAGAAGGACTACGGCCAAAAAAGCTCCCGAACTAGGTTTAACATGTGCAGGCTCGCACAAGGTTCCCCCTAGTAGAGAGCAAAACTTAGAAAGAAAACTATAAATAATAAATACAAGTGAAAAGGGGGGGAAAGAGGGGAGAGCTGTTGCTACAGGCTGCACACAGGGCGGCGCCATCTTGAACGGATCGGTTTGAGGACGCCGATGACCGGCCTTGGAGATGCATACTTCATTACCTGTAGCTTTCCATCCATCCATTTTCTGAACCGCTTAGTCCCCACGGGGGTCGCGGGAGTGCTGGAGCCTATCCCAGCCATCATCGGGCAGTAGGCGGGGGACACCCTGAACCAGTTGCCAGCCAATCGCAGGGCACACGGAGACAAACAACCATTCGCACTCGCACTCACACCTAGGGACAATTTGGAGTCTTCAATCGGCCTACCAAGCATGCTTTTGGAATGCGGGAGGAAACCGGAGTGCCCGGAGAAAACCCACGCGGGCCCGGGGAGAACATGCAAACTCCACACAGGGAGGGCCGGAGGTGGAATCGAACCCACACCCTCCTGACTGTGAGGCGGACGTGCTACCCAGCGCGCCACCTGTAGCTTTAAGCAATAAAATAGTCCCGTTTAGAGTCTCCAAAATGTCCAATTAAATTCGAAAGGGTTGTAAATATAGTTCTTTTATCTAGCTAAAACCATATGAAGCCAAATGAAAATGTGGCTCGTGAAAGTGCTGACTAGATAGTAACTCTGGGAAACCACTAAATGCTACTTCGCGCTTCACCTATTGCGGCCTCGGTTCATCGTGGGTTTTTACAAAAAAAACTAAATCTTACAGATATATAGAATAGAATAGATATTTGTCATTGTCACATGTACAACGAAATTTAAAAAGTGCCAACCGATCAGCGCTTGACAAAATAAATAAATAGAATAAAAAGATAAACAAATACAACCTAGAAACTAGGGGTGTAACGATACATCGATACACATCGATTAATCGATATAATGCTCTACGATTTATTGGCATCGATGCTAAAGGTAAACATCGATTTATATCGCCGTGTTTGACCTCGAACATTAGACGCGACTTTATTTTGAAATCCAGTTCATTGTTGCTTGCTTCCTCTCTCCGGGAGCAGTGCGCCCGGCGTTGTTGTGTTGTGAGCAGAGCACGCGCGTGAAAGGGGAGGCGACAACTAGTACGCGGCTCCTGGGCTGGTGCTATGGCTAGTGTCCAAAGAGACGAGGAAATTTGCTCCCCTTTAGGCTTCAAGTCATTCGTTTGGAAGCACTATGGATTCCAAAGAAAAGATGGCTCAACGGACAAGACACGTGCAGTTTGTAAATCCTGCCATGCGGTGATCAAATATTCAGGGAGCACAAATCTCGCCGCACATTTAAAGAAAAAACACGACATCAAAGTTCAGTGTTAAAATAAGCACTTTGTATACTACAATACTCTTGTAATTTCCTAAATAAAGAGTTTGCAGTACCTTGTTGATTTTGCGTATGAATTGTTATAAATCAGGATATTGTTCTATATTTTTTATTAAAAAAAAAAAAAATCGATCGTAGAGCACTATATCGCGATATATCGTGAATGAATCGCAGCAGGCTTTAAGATATCGGCAAATATCGTATCGTAGTTCTTTATATCGATATTATATCGTATCGTGAGAAAACCCGCGATTTACACCCCTACTAAAAACCCACAGAAGAACATACACAGACATAATCATTTACGTTTAGCGGCATTCAATGTGACTACCGCTGTAGGGTAAAAACTGTTGGCGAATCTGCTAGTCCTTGACCTAATTGATCTATAGCGTCTGCCTGATGGCAACAGTTCGAAAAGGGAGTGGCCAGGGTGGGAAGTGTCCTTCAGAATGTTCTGTGTTTTTTTGAGAGCGGGTTCTGTGTAGGTCTTCCAGTGTGGGAAGAGGGCAGCCAATGATCTTCTGTGCTGTGTTGATGACCCCTTGGAGCTTTTTCCTCTGAGCAGCAGTGCAGCTGGAGTAGCAAACACATATACAGTACGTTAAAGTGCTTTCTATGGAGCAGCGATAGAAGGACACCAGTATTTGGTGCATTGCAGCACTTGAAGCACAGGGCTCCTCGCAGCTGATTGCCTTAGCAGTTCTAACCACACTATGTCAGCCTCCCCGCACTGTATCTACTCTTTCACCCCGTTTACGTCAACATATCGGCAGACTTGCGCTTCATACGGTAGTTTTCTGTGTCCGTGCAGCTGATTACAACCACACTTCATCTCAGCCTCCCATACTGTACAAACGCTTCCACTCCGTTCGCGTCAATATATCGGCATCACCTCAGACTTGCGCTTCATTACGGAAGTTCTTTTTTTACTTCATAATTTTTAGTGAAGCCCTACTACAATGCCGTGAAAATGCCTTGCACCTTCTACGCCTTCTGGAGACTGCAAGTGTAAGAGGAAGATAATTACAATAGCAGAGTACGTGAAACTTCTCGACATGCTTAAGGGAAAATGTATGTGAAGGTAGGCTGCGATTATAGCATTAATAAGTCAACCATGCATTATATTAAGAAGGACAAGAAGAATATGTTCAACTGCAAGTATTACTTTTAATAAGGAGACAAAAAGGGTAGCAAGTCCTCGCAATAAGGCCATAGTATGGATGGAGTCGGCACTAGGCCTTTGGTTAAATTCCTGCGGGAAGAACACTCCTTTGGATATGAACTTCATCCGTGAAAAGGCCAGGCAACTGTACAGCCAACTTCCCGATTATGATACTAACCCTGACGACCCTCAACTTTAAACTTCACAGGCATCTACTTCGGCGAGTCAACACATTCCTTTCACTGCGAGCAAGGGTTGGTTTGTAAAGTTCACGAAGAGATTCAAACTCAAGAGTGTTCGGTTCCATAGAGAAACAAAGCAGACAAAGATGGCGCAGAGTTGTATAAAAATCTGACTTTTAAGTCCATCATTGAAGAAAGAGGCTATTTGCCTGAACAGGTGTTCAACATGGACGAGAATGGACTTTTTTGGAATAGGATGCCATTAAGAATGTTCATCATGAAGGAAGAGGCCGAAGTGCCTGGGTTTTAGGCCTCCAAAGATCGCTTCACTACTAATGTGTGGCGATGCTGCTGGCCATATGATACAGCCAGCGCTAATTTAAAAATCAAAGGTCCCAAGAGCCCTCAAGAACAAAAGCATGAATGTTCTCCCAAATATTGGTTCCACAGGTGCTTCATCCCCCAAGGTCAAGGTTTACCTCGCTGAAAAGGGGCTAAATTTCAATGTGCTACTACTGATGGACAACGCTGGAGGCCACGCACAAAACCTGAGTGCCAAAGGTGTGCGCATTGAATTATTTCCCCCAAGACTCAGATCCCTCATCCAACCAATGGACCAAGGCGTTATTCATGCTTTTAAGGCACTGTACACCAATCACACCATGCAAGACCTGATTGAAACCATAATCACTGAAATTAACTTTGCAGTTTTCATATAGCAACGTGTCTCCAGCAAATTGAGAAGGTGCTGAGTGACATGAAGACGGAGACTTCCAAACCCGCCTGGAAGAAATTGGGGCCAGAAGTGGTCCATGACTACAAAGGATACCTTTGAGGAAATTCCGCCATCAGTAATGTAGTAAAGCTGGGAAGGCAAGTCAAAGCAGAAGGCTTTTCTGATATGAACGAGGATGATTTTGCAGGCTCTTCGATTGTCACAGAGAACCGCAAACAAATGAAGATCTGACTGCAGTGACAAGATCAGTGAGTGAGAACGAAGCAGAAGGCAAAGAAGATGATCCAGAAGAAGTCGGTCTAACACTTGAATGCCTGGCAACCATAGCGCAAGCTGCAAAAGATCCTCAGAGGATGATGGAGGAATGGGACCCAGAGATGATTTGTGCATTGCAATTCAAAAATGAAGTCAACGGAGCCCTGTACGTGTATAAAAGCATCTTAAACCAGAAAAAAAAGCAATATCAGCAGCTGCCTATCACTATTTTTCTGACACGACTACCAGGAAAAAAAACAAGGGCAGAGTTTGTTGCAATCGAGATTCCGGAGAGTGAGGACATAGTTATGGAACCACCTGATGAATATGGCATCTGACCTTATGTTAGTAAATAACAATGTTTCTGAAAATCAGTTTGACTTTAAAATGTTTACAAAAGTGTTTAAATAGTCAATTAGTGAATAGGAATGTTTCTGAAAGTCAGTTTGAGTTTAAAACTTCATCAGAGTGTACTTCCGCCTTCATCACTCTGATGAAGGCGGAAGTACAAGCCGAAATATGTCAGGTAATGCAACCTAAAATATTTTGTTTGAGATAAAAGAACCAGTGAAGTGATTAACAAGTAAAAACAAAATGAACTTAGTACAACTATTGCTCCAAGTCTGTTGAGATTTCTAATCATTCGTGATTTGTTTTAGGTCTTGCTGGATTTCATTTTCCTGCCCCCACTCTTCCACTGGCCAGGAATTTTGACTCGCTTTTCACCCAATTTAATAAGTTTGCTTTCAGCTCACTGGAGAATAATGACATGTCTACAAATATTCTTGCTGAGCTTCAGAAATTTTATCAGGCAAGTATATTTAAAGAAGTGAGTGTTTACTATTTTCTCTCTTTACTTGTCGACACAAGGCAATCTCTTTGATTAGTAATGTATTTTGTGATGTGCTTGTTTCAGTATGGAGATGCAATCATGTCTGCTAAAGAAAATGGAAAAAGCGGATTTTTATACCTGCCGTCTTCTAGTATTTCTGTTGACTGTGTTGACCAGAGTCCTGTTGGTAGGTAACACTATACATACTCTACGCTACTAATATTTGGTTTAGTTCAAATAGTAGTGCTCTCTGTTTTATGACAAATGTTCATATTTAAAGTGCCTTAAAAATGTAAGGGAATGAAGAGTGCAGCCAAGTGCGTAGCGATAGAGACTTTATTGCGGGCGATCAGGCTGGTAAAAACAAGCTGTTCTGCGGCATCTTCGATTCTTCACGGACTTCGGTTTGTCGTGGACCGGAGGGCGAAACAATATCACTGGACAGACGGACACTCGGGTCTGCGCTGGCGGCGTTGATCTAGCGCTGTCCATGAGGCTGTGGCAGGTGGCGGCGATTCCGCTGATAGGGGGGCGTGGTCCTGTCACAGGTGGCGCCCGTACGTGACAGAACCCCCCCACAAGGGACGGCTCCCGACGTCCCCAGAGCACTAAAACACACAAAAAAACAGAAGGCAGAGGAAGGCAACCCCCCGGACGACCAGGCGGGTTAGTACTCCGTCGAAACGTCCGATTCCTCGTCGGACGCAGGATCGACGGACGCGGGGGCAGAAGACTCCGGCACTGGCGGACAAGGCCGCCTCGGGCCCTTACCCCTGGGCCCCTCAACCGTCCTCGGCCGTCCGCGCCGGGGGCCCGGTTGGTCCGGGTGACAGCGATGGAACTCCGTGATGAGCGAACGGTCGAGGATCCAGCGGCTCGGGACCCAGGAGCGATGGGCGTCGTCATAGCCCTCCCAATCCACCAGGTATTGGAAGCCACGACCGCGCCGCCGTAATCGGAGCAGGGAGCGGACGGCGTAAGCCGGGCCCCCCTCGACGAGCTGGGGCGGCGGCACGGGCGCCGGCGCCAGTGCGCTCTCAAAGACAGGCCGCACACGGGACACCTGGAACGTGGGGTGTACCTTCATGGACTCCAGAAGGAGGAGACTGGCTGGCTAGGCTGATCACATTCTGGATGGGAAACGGCCCAACAAAGCGCGGCGCCAGCTTGCGGGATCCCTTTCGCTGCGGCAAATCCTGCGTCAAGAGCCACACCCGCTGGCCCACTCTGTACTCCGGGGCCGGCGACCGGTGCTTGTTTGCCTGGCGGGCGTAGCCTGAAACAGAGTGGAGAAGAGCCGTCCGGGCCCTCGCCCAGGCACGACGACAACGGCGGACACAAGCCTGGGCCGACGGGCACGCCGTGTCACGTTCCTGGTGGGCGAACAAGGGTGGCTGGTACCCGAAGACGCAGTGGAAGGGCGACAGTCCCGTAGCCGAGCTGGGGAGGGAATTGCTGGCATACTCCACCCAAAGCAGCTGTTGGACCCACCCACGCTGGTCCCCGGCAGCCATGCATCGGAGGGACCTGCCCAGCTCCTGGTTCAGACGCTCCGCTTGACCGTTGGACTGAAGGTGAAACCCCGACGAGAGGCTGGCCGTAGCGTCGAGGAGTCGGCAGAACTCTGCCCAGAAGGTGGACGCGAACTGCGGGCCACGGTCCGACATGATGTCCTGTGGGAGGCCGTGGTGACAAAACCCCTCCCGCACCATGATGGACGCAGTCTGCTTCGCGGACGGAAGCTTAGGCAGAGGAATGAACTGCGTCATTTTGCTGAACCGGTCCACCACCGTGAGGACCACCGTGTTCCCCTCCGAGGGGGGAAGGCCCGTGACAAAGTCGATGGACAGGTGAGACCAGGGACGCCAGGGCAAGGGTTGGAGTAGCCCGGCCGGAGGACGAGTGAAGGTCTTACAGCGGTTACATATTGAGCAGGCTCTGACGTAATCGCTGGTGTCCACTTGTCAGGTGGGCATCCAGAAACGCTGCGCCACCACGTACCTCGTGCGCGCAGCTCCGGGATGACAGGCCAGGCGTGAGTCGTGTGCCCATTGCAGCACGGACGAGCGCAGGCCCTCAGGGACAAACAGGCGACCTTCCGGGCAGTTGCTGGGGCCGGGTTGATTGCGTGATGCGGCTTCCACTTGGCGTTCGATCTCCCATGACAGCGCCGCCACCCGCACCGAGCACATGAGATAACAGATTCAAGATTCAAGTTTTTATTCGCCATGTTTCAGCGTGCCAAACAAGGAATTCGATTTCGGTACATCATAGCCTCTATTAAATATTTAGGTGACTAACAACACTCCGGACATGTGAAAAATGACAAATATTCTCAAACATCCCCTCATCTTAAACTCCCAGGAGGGCAAGGAAAAACTCCAACTAGGGGAAATGAGAAACCTTGAGAAGAGACCACAGATGGGACGGTCCCTCTTCCAGGATGACCAGGCTGCAATGGATGCAGAGGACACATAGTACAAACGGTGTTGACAATTCAAAAAAGGTGTGGAGAGCAGGATGTTATTGCACAGCAATGACTCTGAGACTCTAAGAGTGGTGTGAGTTCATCAGAGCAACAGCTTGGGGGAAGAAGCTGTCTCTGTGTCTGCTGGTTTTGGCGTACAGAGCTCTATAACGCTGTCCAGAGGGGAGTAGTTCAAACAGACTGCAACCTGGTTGAGAAGAGTCTGTAGACATATTACCTGTCCGGTCCCTGGACAGGGACCAGTCTTGGATAGATGGGGGGTTGATTCCGGTTATCTTTTCTGCAGTCCTGATTGGCCGTTGCAGTCTGTGCTTGTCTTGTTTAGAGGCCGATCCAAACCAGACAGTGATGGAGGTGCAGAGGACAGACTGGGTGATGGCAGTGTAGAAGATCTTCAGTAGCTCCCGCAGCAGGTTGGACTTCTTGAGCTGTCTCAGGAAGTACACCCTCTGCTGGGACTTCTTCCGGACAGAGTCTATGTGGCCGGTCCATTTCAGGTCCCAAAAGATTGTGGTTCCCAGGAACTTGAAGGTGTCTGTGGAGAGAATAGTATTTCTGCGGATTGCGAAGTGTGAAGGGTCTCGCCTGAAGTCCACTGTCATCTCCACGGTCTTGAGCGGGTTAAGCTCCAGGTGGTTTTGGCTGCACCAGTGGACCAGCCGCTCCACCTCCTGTCTGTACGCAGTCTCATCACCGTCCTGGATCAGTCCGATGAGAGTGTTGTCGTCTGCATACTTCAGGAGCTTCACAAGAGAAATCGTTGGTGTAGAGAGAAAAGAGCAGTGGGGAGAGGATGCACCCCTGAGGGGCGCCAGTATTGGTGGTCCGGCTGTCAGATGTGATGCTCCCCAGCCTCACACGCTGTCTCCTGTTGGTCAGGAAGCTGGTGATCCACTGACCGGTGGAGGCAGCCACCGAGAGCTGGCTGAGCGTCTGTTGGAGGATGTCAGGAGCGATGGTGTTGAACGCCGAGCTGAAGTCCACAAACAGGATCCTGGCGTACGTTCCTGGGGTGTCCAGGTGGTGCAGGATGTAGTGCAGTCCCATGCTGACCGCATCATCCACCGACCTGTTTGCCCGGTAGGCAAACTGGAGGAGGTCAAGCAGGGGGCCCGTGACATCCTTCAGGTGGTTCAGCACTAATCTCTCGAAAGATTTCATGACCACAGATGTCAGAGCGACAGGTTTATAGTCATTCAAACCTGTGATGGCGGGCTTCTTGGCCACTGGAACGATGGTGGAGCCCTTGAAGCACGAGGGCACCTCACACAGCTCCAGGGTACGGTTGAAGATCCGTGCAAAGGTGGGTGCCAGCTGCTCAGCACAGACTTTTAAGCAGAAAGGTGACACGCCCTCTGGGCCCGGTGCCTTCCTGATCTTTTGTCTCCGGAACATCTGGCGCACTTCCTCCTCGCAGATCTGGAGTGCGGGCGCGGCCTCTGCAAGAGAGAGAGTGGGTGACAACGGTGATGGACGTGTGGACAGAGCGGTTGTCAGGGGAGATGAGTACCGTTTTTTTCCGTGTATAGTGCGCAAAATTTAACAAATTTATTGTCCTAAAATCTGGGGTGCGCATTATACATGGGTACAAAATTTTTTTAATTTTTCTTTTTTTTAAATTTTTTTATTTATTTATTATTTTTAGAAAACAAAACCAACAACAGGACTGACCGACAAAGTCGTGGAACAAAAAGACAGGGTACCAAAGACAGGAACAGAAAGCAACCTAGACACATAGCAAAACTGGGGACGAGACGTGACAAATGTCCCTCGTAATGAAACTTGAAATCACCAAGTTTTGGTTTCCAAGGAGCCGCCTTTTTCACGTCCGCACGCCTCTTTCCCGTGCGCGCACGGAGCGCGGTGGTGCGTTTATGGGCAGTCGGAGAAATCAACGCCAACAAAAAAAATTACATCCAGCCTAGTTAAGACCATACCAAAGACTATAAAAATGGGACCCATTGCCTCCCTGCGTGTGTGACGATCATTGGGACTTTAAAAAAAAAAAAAAATCATAAAAATTGGGTGCGTATTATACATGGGTACAGGCTTTTTTCCAGCATCAGCATGCCATTTTTAGGGTGCGTATTATACATGGGGGCGCACTATACACGGAAAAAAACGGTATGTAGATTGTGCTGCATGAGGTCCTGTTGTGTGGGAGGACTGATCAAACCTGCAGTAGAACCTGTTTAGCAAGCCTTGGGCTCTCCACAGGACGGGGTGTTTGTTTCTTGAAGCCTGTGATGCTCTGCAGACCTTTCCACACTGTTGAGGGATCAAGATTGCCAGAGAGGTGTCTCTCCAGGCTCTCCCCGTAACACCTCCTGGCTTTCCTGACCTCTCGGTTCAGTGTGTTTCTGGTCGGCTTGAACAGGTCCCAGTCGCCGCACCTGTAGGCCTCTTCCTTGACTTTGCGCAGCCTCCTGGAGTTCGGTGTAAACCAAGGATTGTCGTCGTTGTACGTGCAGAAGGTCTTAGTCTGCACACACAGATCCTCACAAAAACTGATGTATGATGTGACCGTGTCAGTGAGTTCATGCAGGTCTGAAGTTGCAGTTTCAAAAACTCCCCAATCGGTGTTGTCAAAGCAGGCTTGGAGGTCCTGCCTTGACTCCACTGTCCACTTCCTCACAGTCCTCACCACAAGCTTAAACGTTTTTAGTTTCTGCCTGTAGGCCGGGATCAGATCAACTAGACAGTGGTCCGAGAGTCCTAAAGCCGCACGAGCCACAGAGTGGTATTGAAGATTCAGGAGTTTGACTTCGGTAAATCACACCCTCTGTTCAACATTTAGGTGACTAACAACACTCAGGACATGTGAAAAATGGCAAATATTTTCAAACATCGCCTGATCTTAAACTTCCAAAAGGGCAAGGAAAAACTCAAAACTCCAGCTAGGGGAAATGAGAATCTTTGAGGAGACCACAGATGGGAACGTCCCTTATCCAGGATGACCAGGCTGCAATGGATGCAGAGAGGACACATAGTACAAACAGTGTAGACAAATTCAAAAACGGTTTATTGCATTGATTTTATGTGACTTTATTTTGGGGAAAGCAGGATGTTATTGCACAGTAATGACTCTGAGACTCTAAGAGTGGTGTGAGTTCATCAGAGCAACAGCCTGGGGGAAGAAGCTGTCTCTGTGTCTGCTGGTTTTGGCGTACCGAGCTCTATAACGCCGTCCGGAGGGGAGTAGTTCAAACAGACCGCAACCTGGGTGAGAAGTCAAAGTCAAAGTCAGCTTTATTGTCAATCTCTCCACATGTCACAACACACAAAGAGACCGAAATTACGTTTTTCTCTATCCCACGGTGACGAGACACATAACACGATAGACATACATGTACGCGACACAATATAAAACAAGAAGGCAAAAATTCTAACAATCAATAGTAAGAGTGATGAATAAATAATAAATAAACAGATAACACAATAAATAACGGAGCCAGCAAGCATAGCGCAAAAGTAAAAAACATAAACAAAAAGGCACAAACAATAAATAAGAGTAATAACAAATAATAAATAATAAGAGCCAGCGTGCATTCAGACAGTTCAGACAGTAAAAGGGTCTGTAGAGATGCTCCTTGCACGTTTCCTGGTCCTGGACAGGTATAAGTCTTGGATAGATGGGAGGTTGATTCCAATTATCTTTTCTGCAGTCCTGATGGTCCGTTGCAGTCTGTGCTTATCTTGTTTGGAGGCCGATCCTGGATGATGGCAGTGTAGAAGGTCTTCAGAAGCTCTCGCGGCAGGTTAAACTTCTTGAGCTGTCTCAGGAAGTACAGCCTCTGCTGGGCCTTCTTCCGGACTGAGTCTATGTGGCCCAGGGGTCTCAAACTCCAGTCCTCGGGGGCCGCATTCCTACATGTTTCCCAAGTTTCCCTCGTTAAACACACCTGATTCAAATGATCAGTTCATCCTCACATTCTGCAGGAGCCTGATAATTGAATCAGGTGTGTTTAACGAGGGAAACTTGGAAAACATGTAGGAATGCGGCCCCCGAGGACTGGAGTTTGAGACCCCTGATGTGGCCAGTCCATTTCAGGTCCCGAGAGATTGTGGTTCCCAGGAATTTGAAGGTGTCTGTGGAAAGAATAGTATTACTGCGGATAGTGAGGGGTAAAAGTGGTGAAGGGTCACGCCTGAAGTCCACTGTCAGCTCCACGGTCTTGAGAAGGTTCAGCTCCAGGTGGTTTTGGCTGCACCAATGGACCAGCCGCTCCACCTCCTGTCTGTACGCAGTCTCATCACCGTCCTGGATCAGTCCGATGAGAGTGGTGTCGTCTGCATACTTCAGGAGCTTCACAGGAGAGTCACCTGAGGAGAAATCGTTGGTGTAGAGAGAGAAGAGCAGTGGGGAGAGGACGTAACCCTGAGGGGCTCCAGTATTGGTGGTCCGGGTGTCAGATGTGATGCCCCCCAGCCTCACACGCTGTCTCCTGTTGGTCAGGAAGCTGGTGATCCACTGACAGGTGGAGGCAGGCACTGCAAGCTGGATGAGCTTCTGTTGGAGGATGTCAGGAGCGATGGTGTTGAACGCCGAGCTGAAGTCCACGAACAGGATCCTGGCGTACGTTCCTGGGGTGTCCAGGTGGTGCAGGATGTAGTGCAGTCCCATGTTGACCGCATCATCCACCGACCTGTTTGCCCGGTAGGCAAACTGGAGGGGGTCAAGCAGGGGGCCCGTTACATCCTTCAGGTGGTTCAGCACTAACCTCTCGAAAGATTTCGTGACCACAGATGTCAGTGCGACAGGTCTATAGTCATTCAAACCTGTGATGGCGGGCTTCTTGGCCACTGGAACAATGGTGGAGCTCTTGAAGCACGAGGGCACCTCACACAGTTCCAGAGAACGGTTGAAGATCCGTGCAAAGGTGGGCGCCAGCTGCTCAGCGCAGACTTTCAAGCAGGAAGGTGACACGCCGTCTGGGCCCGGTGCCTTCCTGGTATTTTGTCTCCGGAACATCTGGCGCACTTCCTCCTCGCGGATCTGGAGTGCGGGCGCGGCCTCTGCAAGAGAGAGCGTGGGTGACAACGTTGATAGAGGTGTGGACAGAGCAGTTGTGGGGAGAGGTGAGTATGTAGATTGTGCTGCAGGAAGTTCCGTTGTGTGGGAGGACCGATCAAACCTGCAGTAGAACCTGTTTAGCTGGTTAGCAAGCCTAAGGCTCTCTACAGCCCGTGATCTTCTTGTAGCCCGTGATGCTCTGCAGACCTTTCCACACCGTTGAAAGATCAGGATTGGCAGAGAGGTGTCTCTTCAGGTTCTCCCCGTAACACCTCCTGGCTTTCCTGACCTCTCGGTTCAGTGTGTTTCTGGTTTGCTTGAACCCGTCGCGGTCACCGCTCCTGTAGGTCTCCTTCTTGACTTTGCGCAGTCTCCTGAGGTTCGGTGTAAACCAAGGTTTGTCGTTGCATCCTTAATTACGGTGTAGCAGTGGTCCAGTGTCTTTGCCCCTCTGGTGGGACACGTTATGTGCTGTCTGTATCTGGGGACTTAGTGTGCGAGGTTCGCCCCGTTAAGAACAATGATTAGTGATTTTGGTAGAAGTTTCTCCATGTCTGTCACCTGGTCAGCCAGCATCTGCGTGGCTTCACTCGCACATGCGTGTGGTGGAATGTAAACAGCCGCCATGGCGATCGAGGAGAACTCCCGTGGCGAATAGAGCGGCCGGCAGTTTATGAAAATTGTTTCTAGGAGAGGGCTGCAAAACTCTTTCAACACCGTGACATCAGTACACCAACGTTCATTAATGTAGAAACAGAGACCACCTCCCTTTGATTTTCCGGAGAGCTCCGCGCTGCGATCTGCACGCATTAGCTGAAACCCAGCTAACTCCACGGCGTGGTGGGGGGTGCGTCCGCTAAGCCACGTTTCAACAAAGCGCAGCGTGGTGGATCTGCTGAAGTCCGTGTTCCTTGAAATGAGGAGCAGCAGTTCGTCCATCTTGTTTGCCAGGGAGCGGACATTCGCCAGATGAATTGACGGTAGCGCAGAACGGAACCCTCTCTGCCTCAGCTTTACGAGGGCTCCGGCTCGTTTTCCGCGTCGTCGTCGTCGCGCTAGCTTGTATAGCACCGTCGCTCCGGCTAAAATCACCGACAAACAGTCTGAATCAGAGAGAACAGGAGAGAAAATACCAGAAGAGGACTGTCCGATGTTTAACAGCGCTTCTCTGGTAAAAGTGAACCGGGATAGACAGCAGAGGACACAGAAAACACAAAATAAGACAAAGAAACAGAGTGACTCACCGTGGAGGCCATCCGCGGCGCCATCATGACGTCATAACAGGTCGTAAATGAGCACAACTATACCAGCACAACAAGCATAGGAGTCACAATTTTCAACAGCAGTTGCCACCAGGCGCCAGAGAATAGCCATGAAAATCCCATTGATGTGGGATTCTGACCTCCGACATGGCCTGCTGTAAATTCTTCAGGGAGTTCATGGCGTCGTTGATGAGAGTGTCATTAACTCCTGGAATGTATGTGCAACAGGAAGTCCCAATAATGTGGCACACACCACCTTGTGCTGCAGTCATCATGTCCAGAACCATCCTGTCTTGCAAGACCAATAGCCTGGATCTCTCTGTTTTGTCCATCAGCAAGAAAGTCATAAAAGATTGAAAATATTGCTGTGTCTCTATGAAGAGTGATTATTTTCCAACTCCGATCCAAGGAAAAAGCGCATAAACGACTTTGTCTCCGACGGACCACACTCTGTGGCTGTCAGGGACATTCGCACCCCAGATGGAGTAATGTGGTTCAAAGGTTGCAACAGCCCTGCGTCAAAGTCCAAAAGAGTTGTGTGCCGTTGTCGTCTGATGATGCTGTATCTTCAGGTGTGGTCTGTTACCCACACTCTTGTGACCACAAAGCCACCAGCTATTCTGAATGAAGTAGGTCCCGTTCGATGGTGCCGCCATGTTGGTAGGAGAACCCTGACCACTTGAAATGGCTCTCCTATCCTGGCACTCAGCGGTGATGTCCAAAGCTCCCATCCAGTTTCCTCCTGGAGAGCAGTCGTTAATGCGTTCGTGGGTTTCATTCTCTTGGATGAAACACGTGTAGTCCATTCCATGTAGCTTTTTTTGTTTAGGCCACTTGTGGCATCTTTCGTCCTTCCACAATCAGATTGAGATTAATCCAAAAGAGTTCAATCACAGGTACTTTTTCTGTGAGTCCAGGGCAGTAGGGGTAGCATCACTGACTGTGACAGCACGGTGTTGATATCCATCTCTTCCCATAGAAGTCATGCATTTCGCTTCAGTGACAGTCATTGTTCTGGCCTCCAGATGAACTTGCGTGGAGGAAGGGGGGAGTTTGGAATACACACAGCACCCCTCCTGTATGTGGGATCTCACAGTGAACTTTACATACTGGTACCAAGTGTTGGTTTCGTATGCGTTTCTGGGGTCCCATGACCAGTCCTCAAAGTTCTCATCATGTGACCATCTTTTTCCTCGGTTGACATTGTCAATCGGTCTATTCAGATGAGCCCATAGACCAGGGATAGGCAAACATTTTGACTCGCGGGCCGAACTGGGTTCTAAATTTTGACCGGAGGGCCGAACCAGGAGCAGATGGACGTAGTGTTTGTGTGAAGTTATATAAGCGACCTGTAAAGGTCATTGCATAAAAGATTTTGGCCTTTAGCATGGATATTCCAAACAAGTTTTTTGAAAACAAATGCATTTATTAACAGCATTAAAAAAAAAAGAAATTCACTAAAAAGCTGCCATCAGTGATTCTCATAAAATACAACACTGTTATTGTTAGGGTGGTGCTCACTCTAACTTATTTTGCAAGGACCACACTGGAGACAAGTTAGTCGTTTTAGACACCTGCGGGTGGAGAGTTCACTCGTCGCTGTGCTCTCAGCGATGGTCGAATGAAGTCTGACTCAGGCCTCGTCAGGCGCTTATTTATTGAGAGAAACAAAGTGGGGTTGAAAGTGGGGGTTTGGGAACACACAGGTTGGGTGAAGACGGGTCCCCTGCTGATCAAAGCATAGCAGGGGACCTTTTACGACGTTCTGTAAACAAAGCAACTTTGATTGCTTCCTCTGCAGCTAGTCAATAAGTTGAAATGATCTTAACACTTTGGTAAACTAATTTTGTCTAGACAGGACAAACTAGTTAAATTATTACAGGTTACATTCCAACATAATCATACGATGAAGATATTCTGCAAACCCTAACATCTCCCTCCTGTTTTATCATATGATTATGTCAACCTCGATCAATCAAACATAAGTAAGAAAATACAATGAAAGCAATAACTTCCAGTGAAGATGAGGTTTTTCCTCAATACTCCAGTCCAAAGTATGTGCAACTCAAAAAACCTGCGGCCAGATTATGTGCAGGAAAAGAGTTACACGGTCCCTCTGCCTTAGGCGACCAGACTGTTATCAATCAAGATAAAAAACTGCTCGTGATTGTTCAGCCGTTGGGGGCTTGGCACGCCCACTGGTGGAGGGTGAGCACGATTCTCACCCCCTTCGCAGATCTGCTCCGTCCGGGGAGAATTTGGGAATGTCTGCTGCGTGGTAGTTGTCTTCAGTGGCTCAGGGTGGACTACCTGGCCACCAAGGGGGAAGAGGATTATTCTGCCTCTGTATGAACCGGGGCGGGGACTGTCGATGGCTGGTCTGGTTCCTTGCAGGAACCCTTCACTGGGGCGCACTGGGACAGATGATACCACGATCCTCCTTTGCCGGCCAGCCGGACGGCACGTGAGATGCGCTCCACCAATTTATAGGGTCCAGTCGACGCAGGCTCCGTCCCCCTCCTTCTTGGGAACGTTGGGGTGATCTGGACCTGGATCCGCCACCGAAAGGACAGCAGCACGTCCGGAAAACAGCAAAAAACAGCACCTTTTCTGCAACCTTTGCATTAGTCATTTGAGATGTTTCTTCTGCTCCTCTCATCACTGTTTTGGTTGCCCTGGTTACAGAGGCGTTGCTACACCAAAGGGAGGGAAGATTGTGTCTGTAGCAACGTTGATTAGCTAAGGAATGTAGTGTGGTGTGAACTAGCACTTCATTGTCGGCCCGTGACCCCCGCTGAGTTTGTCCATCTGTTCTCCTCCAGTTGTTGGCCGAGTTGTCCGCGAGTGAGATCAGATAACTTCAATTGCCACTTTCCTGTGGAACAATGCAACTAGACCTTGGCTAGACTTTATCTACTTAGTAAATTAATACACAATAACAATAAGTAACTCGTCCTAAACACTAAAACAAATGTTAAGTAAATGTAAGGTATGCAGTTCCTTAAACAAACATTGAGTAAATATAGGATAACTTGTACGCAACTACCGTTTTTTTCCGTGTATAGTGCGCAAAATTTAACTAATTTATTGTCCTAAAATCTGGGGTGCGCATTATACATGGGTACAAAAAAAAAAAAAAAAATTTTTTTTTTTAATTTTTTTTTTTTTTTTTTTTTTTAAGTCCCAATGATCGTCACACACGCAGGGAGGCAATGGGTCCCATTTTTATAGTCTTTGGTATGGTCTTAACTAGGCTGGATGTAATTTTTTTTGTTGGCGTTGATTTCTCCGACTGCCCGTAAACGCACCACCGCGCACGGGAAAGAGGCGGCTCTGTATGGCAGAGACGTTGAAGAGGAATAAAAACACCCTTGGAAACCAAAACTTGCCCCTCGTCGTGACTCGGAGGCGCAACAAATGTTTCGGATTTGTGTAGGGTACATTGTGAGACAGCAAACGAGCAGGTGATCGAGCAAGCCTTGTCTGATACGAGAGCATTGCGGTCGCATGGAGCGTGTTTGAAGTGAACAGCAGAGAAGAAAGGAACAAGGCAAAGTGTTGTGAAATAAATATTACCTGTAATACGGATTTAGGTAGAGAACTGAACTCTCGCTCTTTATATAGTTGACGTGTCTTGCGCATCTGTCTGCGCATCTGTAATGGCGGCCTCCGTATGATATCCGGTTTGCGTGTGCGAGAGTGAGAGAGAGCGAGAGAGAGCGAGAGAGAGCGAGAGAAAGAGAGCGCGACAGAGAACGCTCAACCGTAGCGCGCCGCCGACCGAGCCGTCAGACAGAGCCGTCGCTGAAATTTAGAAGATATTTTTAAAGTCCTGATGTACTTTCTAAAATTTAAGTGGACCTCAGTGCGCACTGCGCAGGGAGCTTAATTTGGTGCGGTCGGGCAACCGCAGCGCGCCGGGCGCTCACTGTCGCATTGCTTAAAGAGCGCCTTTGTGTTTTAGGATGAACAGCAGAGACCAAAGGTACAAGGCAAAGTGTTGTGAAATAAAATATTACCTGTAATACGCATTTTGTTATTTGCTGATTGAAACTGCTAATTAAACTGTGAATTGAAACTAATAGGAAGAAAACAACTCTCGCTCTTTATATAGCTGACGTGTCTTGCGCATCCGTTCTGTGCATTTTATTTCACAACACTTTGCCTTGTTCCTTTCTTCTCTGCTGTTCACTTCAAACACGCTCCATGCGACCGCAATGCTCTCGTATCAGACAAGGCTTGCTCGATCACCTGCTCGTTTGCTGTCTGTCACAATGTACCCTACACAAATCCGAAACATTTGTTGCGGCTCCGAGTCACGACGAGGGGCAAGTTTTGGTTTCCAAGGGTGTTTTTATTACTCTTCAACGTCTCTCCCATACAGAGCCGCCTCTTTCCCGTGCGCGGTGGTGCGTTTACGGGCAGTCGGAGAAATCAACGCCAACAAAAAAAATTACATCCAGCCTAGTTAAGACCATACCAAAGACTATAAAAATGGGACCCATTGCCTCCCTGCGTGTGTGACGATCATTGGGACTTAAAAAAAAAAAAAAAAAAAAAATTTTTTTTTTAAAAAAATTCATAAAAATTGGGTGCGTATTATACATGGGTACAAGCTTTTTTCCAGCATCAGCATGCCATTTTTAGGGGTGCGTACTATACATGGTGGCGCACTATACACGGAAAAAAACGGTACTTCAAACTGTGTTTAACACTTAACAAAGAAAAACAGGTCTGATCAACAACAATCTATGAACCAAACCTACAGTTAACTAAAAGGAATAAAGTTTCTTCCAACCAAATAAGAACATTTCGCCTATGCAAATAAGCTCTGCATAAACTCGTAAAGACAAGGCCTACAGGTCTGGCAGGCCAAGGCCTCACTTAAATTATTCCAACATTTCCCCCCTGTTTATCACAAGTATGCGCACAAATATTTCCACCAAAGAGGATAAATGTTGCGACATCATTATTCGGAAACACACAGATCTGGGAAGAAGTCTGTAAACTCAAGTGCAAAAATTGCATCATCATCATCGTTATCATCAACATGTTGCTGTTCAGACATTAGGCATACCCGGGCCATCTCGTCGTCCATGGGCGAGATTGCTGTAGTGATAAGACGATTAAACAGAGCACGGAGACATGGAATACAACAACATCCACACAAGGTGAGTATAGCAGTAATTGAGGACACAAGGGCTTTATACTTCCCAAAAGCAGTCATCCACTTGTTGTGCTCTTTCATCCTCGTGTTGAGGGATTGCAAGTTTGCAATCATCTTCGTCAGGCTCCCATCAGGGGCGGTGTCCTTCTGGATGAAGGTGCAGCATTGTTCCCTGAACATTGCGCAGACCCTTCCTTTCCCAGACAACAACATAACAAGAGCATTGCGGTTCTGGATTGACATTAGGGAAGGCATGGCTAGCTGTTCGTGCACTGCCTCAAGTCCCGCTTGTGTCCGTTTGCCCAATTTCTGCATGTTGCAATGGATGTAATTTATCCTGTCAACGTTCTTGTTCATCGTCCACCAGCAGCAAATGGAGGACTCCCATCCCGCTTCAATTTGGTCAATTAATTCTTATTAATCAGGAACTCCTCTGGGGATTTGAATTGCATCAATTTCAGTCAGATCATCGTCGCCTCTCAAATTTAAAGACATTATGTTTTTATTTTTTCCAGCTTTTTCCCAGATCTTGGCATGTCGGTACATATATAATTTTGGTTGACTACATTCTCTAAAAGCAATGGTTTCTTTTCTTTTTCTTCCATTCAACGGATATTATATAGAACACTTTGTCGCACATTTTCACAATCTGTAAACAAACTATCCACATTCATTTTCGAGATATTGATTCCATTCTTTAACATCTACAGCAGTTGTTGACAAACTATTATTTCTTTACATAACGTTTTTGCCACTGTTAAAGCCTTCAGTGTTTATTTTGAAGCCAATTCAATCCATTTTTAGAATGCATCTATTATGACCAGGCATTATAACCCTGTGGATCGTGTTAAGCACATGTTAAACAAGCTCTACAAAAATTTTTTTTATAAGCGTTTTGACTATGAATCAAATTCATATGTTGTATAAAGCTGATGAACTGCCCTTCCATCCCCCCTGTTGAGCCAGGTGTCAACGGCACGTGACAACCCCATGGCTCAATACAGCTGCCCATTTGTATCGTTTCCTTTCCTCTCTCAACGTAACAACCCAATCCACCAATCGAATAAAAGAAATAAAAAAAATTAAAAAAATAACTGCTGGTAAAATAATATAATAGCTAACTGTTGCAGTTTCATAACTTTAACTAACTTAATCGCTCTCTTATTCTCAGATTTTAAATCTAGCTTCGAAATGTCGGTATTTCATAATTGTACATCATCTAATTCCAGAAAGCAAGTTCTTTCCATCTCTCAAATTTTGTCTAACCAAGGCTAGGCACTAAAGGAGCGTGGACCAGTTACTGCCCATAAACAAATTGCTCGCTTTTTTTTTTTTTTTTTCCTATCTTAACAAAATCGGTTTTGTTTTGCGGTGCAAATCAGATAGACTACAGATAAATAAATTATTTATTGCACCTATATTAGTGAATTTCATTCTTTTAACACAACACAACACACAGACAATACAAAAACAGCAGAGACAGAGCTCACAAACAACACCAACAAACAACGCTGCGCAGACGTCATCCTCTATTTTGACGTGTTGGTTATACTTTTTCTTTTT
Organism: Syngnathus typhle; assembly: GCF_033458585.1. Lineage (NCBI taxonomy): Eukaryota > Metazoa > Chordata > Actinopteri > Syngnathiformes > Syngnathidae > Syngnathus > Syngnathus typhle. Next base: position 2,372,419 of record NC_083738.1, on the reverse strand, counting down.
CTTTTTTCTTTCCTCAGTGCCTTTTATTCTTCGTGCAACTATTGTCACACCTTCCCTAGGCATCACCCTGCTTCAACATCACTTGCCACCACGCACTCAGCACACCCCTGGAGTGGGTACGACCCTACTCCGCGCGTAGCCACAGCAAGGGAAGCAAGAGGGGGGGGCCCGGCATTTTCATACTGATTTATCCCAGCCTGGCCAGTACTGGGACAATCAATGGCGCCGTCCCCCACTCGCGGCAACCCAGCAAACAGCTACCCGCAGAGTCCAGAGCCCCACACCTACATCAGTCTCCCCCACAATCAAATTACAATATCAATCACCACAGGAGCCGGCTCCTACACCCTTTTCACACCACAATACCACACTCCCCCCTCCACAGTCCAGTCTAAGTGGAGACAATGGAAGGCAGGAAGGCACAGGTGAGACACCGAAGGAGCAAGCTCCAGCAGTCCTCCCACTAACCAATTACAACATACAACAAAAGCACAAATCACTTATGTCTGTTTGGGAGGATCACAACAGCCAAACGTTACAAATGACAAACCACAAGACACAGGTCTGGGAACCACATCAACGACCGCCAAACGCAAATGCCGGGTCAAGGACTGTTCTTCGTCTGTTCTTTGCAACTCTTGTCAAAAGCAACCTTTATTTTTCTTTCGTTTGTATTTGCTCGGGTTTTTTATTTCCCTTCCTAGCATCTAACTTACTCAAAATAATTCTTCCTTCAAAGTCGCTCAACTACTTGCCCATAGCAGTCTCCAACAACTTCAACCATTCAACCTGTATTTTCCCTTCAGTCGGGCATTCAGTCATCAATGCTCATTTGCATCTCACACACAGTCTCCAAAAAGGAGTCTTTCCATCACATTGGTCCCAATTCATCCAAGCACTCCACACAACATTCACATACCATTTTCAATTCAAGGTTCCTGATAGAACAATCCACTAATGCCAAAAAAAACTCAATACAATAAAAACGGCTGGCAAATTAATTAAATTAAGTTTTTTCTTTGTTTTCAAATTTAAAGAACTCAACCTCTCAGATTCAGCTTGCATATAGAAGATCGTATAATCTTACAACACAACCAATCAATAATTTCTAATAAATGTAGCATACAATGTCTCTGTATTAGCATGAGCGGTCAAAAAAAGGGGGGGGGGAAGCTTGACATGTTGAAAATTTGGCTTTTCCTCTGCCTCCTCCTCCACCCTTTGATTGGTATTGTTTTACACGACGACACACTCTCGCCAAGTGGCCCCGTTTCCCACAGTTCCAACAGTCCAAATTTGAGCTGGAGTTTGAATTGAATGGCGGCCTGCGGCCTTGTTGGTCTTTTACTCCTCCTCTGCCCTTTTGGGAGCTTCGGAAGAAGATCGTTGCATCTTCATTTAGATCATTATCATCATCAAATGGGATGCCACTGGGCACCCAGAATTCTTTTCCAAACCTTAATTGAATGGTGGTCTCATCACTTTTTATCTCTTGAGGATGGTTGACTACATTCTCTAAAAGCAATGGTTTCTTTTCTTTTTCTTCCATTCAAACTTGAGAGCCTCCCCTTAATTTTCAGTGGGAACAGTGTTGTTGGTCTCCCTTTTTTGCTAGTGCGTCATAGTCCGGAGTAAAATTTGTTGTGGCAATTCTTAGGAGAGATCCGAGGTGTACCTCGATCTGTGACGGGTTGATGTTGACGTTCATGTGGCTGAAAGTCATGTCGCGTACGTCGAGCCAAATTGGCCACTCTTTTTTAAACACTCGGCACTGTGTCCACCTTGCTTTTCCTTGGGCGACTCATTTTAATAGAAGGATTCCAGGGGAAGGTTTGTGGGTGGCTTTAGCGTAAAACTGTAACTGAAAGCTCAGCGCGCGAATTACAAGAATGCTGTCGTTACAGCCCACGCTCTAAATTCGGGACTGATACAAATAGAGCGCGAGTGCGCCATGTCCGTACTACTGAGTACGTACACGCACTTGTGAGTGTGCACCGAGCTTTCTGACACGGCTTCCGGTAGTAAATGCGCAGGGGAGCGGTTCCTCATTTACTGGGGAAACGCAGTCATTGCAGGCAAAATGACCCAAAAAAATGTTTAGTACAATTTATTCAGGGTTGGCGGGCCGGATTGAACGGTCCCGTGGGCCAGATGTGCCCCGCGGGCCGTAGTTTGCCCACCCCTGCCATAGTACGCTTCAACCACAACGCAGCAGATGATCCACCTGGCATGTGGAGTCCCCCTTGCTGCTCGGTTGGCAAAGACACCGGTATATTCTATTGCCTGTCAGTGTGGGGATCGTTGAATTCTTCACCAACATTGAGATGCCCCACACTAAACGATGAGGCCCCTTTGTAGTCAGACTTCCCCACCACTCCAAAAATGGGGTCCAACACTCTCTGTAACTTGCTGTGGCTGAGGTGAATCCAGCTGGGTCTTCCAGCAAGGTTCAGTGCAGTGGGGGTAGTCAGCAAGACTTGGAATTGTCCCTCCCACAATGGCTGGCCCAGTTCTTTTGATGACTTTGATGTAGACCCAGTCTCCTGGCATGATGGAGTTGTCAGCCTGAGAGGAAGAAAGATAAAGCGCCAGTAAATTTGCATTTGTTACATCTTTTAGTTTGAGTGCTCTGATCATACTATCTGCCAAGGACTGTTCTTCGTCTGCTTTTTGTAAATCTTGTATCATTCACCAATCAATTTTATTGCCCTTTCGAACTGGGCAAATAGGAGTGTTTGCAAGGAGAGTCTGAGCACTTCCTAATGATTCCTCCTGACCAAAGACCATTTATCATAGGGGCTATCCCATTTATTGCCTCCTGTTTTAAAGACGATTCTCTGATCTTGGTTACTGGGGGAATGGACTTTAAGTCCTGTAGCAAATGGTTCCTTTGCCCACCTCCTTATCAGTTAAATAAATGTTGATTAGCCAGGGAAATGCATAAGCGCGTGCCCTTAACAGCTACACCACTTCCTCATACGTAGCTTCTTTAGTCACTTTTCAATCATTTTCCAATTGTTTACAGCAAAAGTTTGAGAAAAAAAAATAACTTCATGGTTTAACTCCATATGTATTAGAGAATGTATATGTAGTAAAGTGTTGTATTATTACTATCTTTCACTATCTGTCCTACTCCCTCCCTCCTTCTGAGGCTTGGCGACGCCCATGCCTTGACACCTTGACAAACCTTTTGGGAGGATGTGTTCCTTACTACATATGATTCTATCATCATTTAATTTGACTTGCTTTCCAAAACGCTACTCAGTTTCCCAGTTCACAAATCTTCTGAACGTGTTACTGGTTCTCCAGTTTTTTTTCTCTAGTTAAGGTGTTCTACTAATTTTCCATAGTAGTCTCCAACAACTTCAACCATTCAACCTGTATTTTCCTTTCATTCAGGCAATCATTCATCCTTGCTCATTTGCATCTCACACTCAGTCTCCAAAAAAGAGACTTTCCATCACATATTGGTCTCACTCTTTTCAAGCTCTTCACACAACATTCTTATATCATACTCAACTCACATTCTTTATCCTATTTTTTTCCTAAGGTTCCTGATAGAACAATCCACCAATCCAAAATAAACAACACAAAAAAACTACTGGCAAACTAATCAGAATTCTTCTTTGTTTTTAAATGTAACCAACATAATGTCTTGGGTTTAACTCACATAAAGAAATTTGTATAATCGTATAACACAACCAATCAATTATTCCTCTTAAATGTACCATTGCAATGTCTTAAATTCACAATTTTGCTTCATCCAATTCCTGAAAGCATGTTCTATCTTTTTTTTCCCAATTTCTCATGAGGGCTCGACACTAATGTGCACTAGTGTGGATCAGTTTCTGCCAACAAACAGATTTTTTCTTTTCCTCTCTTTTTTTATTTTTCAAAATTGTTTCTGTTTTACGGTGCAAATTTCTTTGCACTAAAGGTTTAGCCAATTTCATCTTTTTAACACATAGGCACACACATGCACAGCTCTCGCACGCGAGGAGTGGGGGCCTGGCACCAATTATTCGTCACAAGCTGGCCATTTCCTGCAGTCAATCATGAAGCCGGTTCCCGCCCACACACGCGAGGACAGCACATTAAATTCTTTATTTATCTTTTAGAAGCAATTTGCATTGCTTTACCATATTCAAGATGGCGGCGGGTGCATACGCAGCGACCTCTCTCTGTCCCGCCCGAACGGTGTTTTGTTCGTTTAATGAGTGTTTCTCCAGCAGTTTTATGTGTTCGTCTCGTCGTACTGAGTCGTGCTACAAGTACAGCAGACAGGTTCTGCTCGACATCGGCGAAAGCGAGTTTTGTGGCGTTATGGACTTTGATGCGGGGACATTAAAGGAGCTCGGAATGCTCCGTCCTGAAGCGTCGTCGGACTCGCCTGCTATTGGGAAGCGTCGGAAGCGGTGTGCGAGGAGGCTGAAGAGGGGCTGGCGGCCAACCCAGCTCGCCCGGCCGTGCCTTCCATTCTTCTGGCGAATGTTTGATCGCTGGACAACAAAATGGATTACATTCGCCTGCTGAGATCTACAAACCGGACAGTGCGTAACTGCTGTGTGCTCGTGTTCACTGAGACTTGGTTGACCGTCAACATTCCGGACTCTGCTGTACATCTGGAGCGGCTAGCGTGCTATCGGGCGGACCGGGCCATTGTTCAAGGGGAAAAATCTCGAGGAGGTGGAATATGCGTCTACATCTGTGACGAATGGTGCCGGGACTCTGTAGTGGTATGCAAGCACTGCTCGCCACTGGTGGAGTTTGTGATCATTAAGTGCCGTCCTTTTTATCTGCCAAGGGAATTTACCGCGATTCTGCTAGTCGCGGTATACATCCCGCCTTCCAACGTCGAAGACGACAGGATCGCGGCTCTTAGTGAACTGTACCAGGCTGTCAGTGAACAACAGGCGGCGCACCCTGACGGTCTCACCATCTTCCCTGGGGATTTTAATTATGCTAACCTGAAGTCTGTTTTTCCGAGGCTTCACCAGCATGTTAATTTTCCGACACGTGGCAACAGCTTCCTGGACCTGGTCTACTCTTCGCATAAAGGAGCTTTCAAAGCCGCCCCCCTCCCCCACCTTGGACTTTCTGACCATATCACTGTTATGCTTTTGCCCACATACAGACAAATGGTGAGAGCATCCAGACCGGTTCGCAAGCGGGTACGGGTGTGGCCTGAGGGTGCGTCTGATGCGCTTCGTGACTGGTTTGGCACTACTGCCTGGGACATGTTTAGGCGGGCTGCCACTTGCGACGATCCGACAGACATTGAGGAGTATACTGACTCTTACAATTAATTCTCTGGTTCTTCTATATCAAACAATTTGTTTTAGGTTTATTTACCTGACATGTTTCGGCGGATTCTTCATCAGAGTGTCACTGATGTGGTTGTGACGCGTCTTTATCAGCTGATGTCAGGTAAATAAACCTAAAACAAATTGTTTGATATAGAAGAACCAGAGAATTAATTGAAAAAGAAAAAACAAGATGAACCTAGTACAACTATACTGACTCTGTTTCCTCCTACATCACGAAGTGCATTGATGATGTGACTCACTCAAAATCCATCGTCACTCAGGCTAACCGGAAGCCATGTCTGACAGGGGCTGTCTTCAGGCTGCTGAGGGCCAGGGACAAAGCCTTTAGAGCGGGTGATGAGGCTGGCTTGAGGACTAATTGCAAAATTACCGCCGACTTCAAGGACAGCAGAGACGCACGGAGCCTTTGGCAGGGCATTCAGACCATCACAGACTACAAGCCCGCGCCGCAGTGCTGTGCAGGCGAGGTCCGTCTGCTAAATGATCTTAACCGCTTCTTTGCTCGCTTCGACGCACAGAGCAGCACTTGCCCGCTGAAGGCCACTCCCCCTTCACACGAGCAGCCCCTGTGCCTCTCTGCCGACAGCGTGAGGAAAGCGCTTGCCGCTATCAACATCTGTAAGGCGGCGGGCCCTGACCACATTCCAGGTCGAGCGCTGAAAGACTGCGCTGGGGAGCTGACGGGTGTCTTCACGGACATCTTTAACATTTCCCTGCAGCAGGCCATCGTCCCGTCGTGTTTCAAGGCTGCCGCCATCGTGCCTGTGCCAAAGGAACCTGCTCCGTCCTGCTTCAATGACTACCGCCCCGTGGCACTTAAGCCCATCATCATGAAGTGCTTTGAGCGGCTTGTCATGGAGCACATCCGATCCGTTCTCCCCCCCACCATTGCTGTTTGGGGTGGTAGCTGCACTGACTACAACATGAAGGCCCTGCAGAGCATAGTGAACACGGCTGGTAAGATTATTGGTGCTTCACTCTCCTCCTTGAAGGACATTTACTCCTCCCATGTCACCGCAAGGCGACCACGATTGTGGGTGATGTGAGTCACCCCGCTCACTCTTTGTTCGATCTTCTGCCCTCTGGGAAGAGGTACAGGAGCCTGCGCTCCCGCACCACCAGACTCACCAACAGCTTCATACTCCAGGCTGTTAGGATCCTGAACTCTCTCCCCCTTTCTGCATAGCGTCCTGTACTTTTGCGCTATGCTTACTGTGTGCTGTATGCACACTTGCTCCGTTTTGCTCCTCTTATTTATTGTGTTATTTATTTATTATTTATTCATCACTCTAATTATTTATTGTTTGTGCCTTCTTGTTTTTATTTAGTGTCGTTTACTTGTATGTCTATCGTGTACTATGTCTCGTCACCGTGGGATAGAGGAAGCGTAATTTTGGTTTCTTTGTGTGTCTTGACATGTGAAGAGATTGACAATAAAGCAGACTTTGACTTTGATTTGAAATTTTAACTTTAGGGTGCACACATAATTTGATGTCTGGTCATTTGTCATTCTGTAGTCCGACAATGAATCTAAACCAAAAGTAACATGTTTGTTTTTTTTCTTTTAATGCGCTCAGAATGTCTCATGCTGTATGGACATCTACTATTTCATTCTCTGTAGAAGCATGAGCGGTCAAAGGGGAAGGAAGCTAGTCATGCTGAAAATGTGACTTTTCCTCTCCTTCTTCCTCCACCCTTTGGTTGGTTTTGTTTTTTTCTATAACACTCTTTTGAATGGTGGCCTGCGACCTTGTTGGCCTCTACCTGTTCCTCTGCCCCGTTGGGAACTTTGGAAGAAGACTGTTGTATCTTCATCTAGATCATTATCATCATCATCTAGATGAAATACATCAGAACTTTTGCCTTTCTTGATCACTTTGTCAGCATCTCTGGCCCACTGCATGGTTGTTGTAACACAAGCAGTGTCCACTTCCACCAAGTGTTTTCTCACCCAAATGCCTAATTCAGGGCGGAAACCAGTGAGGAGCGCATTTTTAAGCTGTTGCTGATAGGCACCCTCAGCTGCATCATTGAATGGGATGCTGTCAGGCTCGCAGCAGGGAGAGGACTCGAATCCAGAGTTCAAACAAAGGAGTTTTATTTCCTCCACGGATGAGGGAAAAAAGCAAAGACAAAAGCGCCTCAACACAAGGGAAAAAAGGCTGAGAACAGCAAACAAAAAACGCCTCAAACTGAGGGAAATACGAAGGCAAAAATCTAACGAACAAAACACAGAGCTTGGGCAAAAAGTCTCTACTATCTAGGCTTTCTGGGGGAATCTCTGTGACTACGGGATCGCTAGTGATCATGACAAGCAAGACGCACTGGCAGAAGGCAAGGGGAAAACACAGGCTAAATACACACACGGAAGGGGGAGGACACAGGTGCAGACAATCAGGGCGGACGACAGAGGTGTACGTAGTTGGGAAACAGAGAGGTCAAGTGGACTGACGTGCAGAGGAAGGACCCACGAACTGAAATGAGATATACAAAATAAAACAGGAAGTGATAATACGAAGGACAGGACAAGACAAAACACGACAGCATGACAGGATGCCACTGTGCAACCTGAAATCTTTTTCAAATCTTAATTGAATGGCGGCCTCATCACTTTTTATTTTTCTGTTTTTTGTCTTTTGGATTTGTTCTCTTTTCTCTTGTGAAGCTTCCAACCACACTCTAGCACACTGCAATTCTCCCTCTTTTCTTTCCTTCCTCAATCCCTTTGTCTTCCTAGCCACACTTCTCCAAAAATTCTACCACTATGTTCCACATTTCAACTTTCCTTCTACTCCATACTTTTTCTTCCACCTCGGCATTTATTGCATACAATTAAGACATCGACTCGCCATGTACTTCTCATCTCCTTCAAGAGCCCCTTTATTCAGGGATTTACAGTTTTTATTTCCCATCTTAATTTAGTAGTTTTAATTTTTTCAAAAATTTTTTGAAATTTTTTCCTTTGAGGATTCTCAATGCAGGTTTAAATTGACCTTTCAACAAAATACTAGCCTGTGTTATTATCGTGGATTAATGCTAGAACTGCTTTTTAGTCAATTTATTCTACCAGTCACTCTCAACCACACAACTTTCAGGCAAACAGCTTGGAAAAATGGACAAAAAGAATCTACGCCCTTCTTCAATTAAGAAAAAAAAGCTCTGTTTTCCTTAACCTGTTCCTTCCACTGGGTCTTGGACCCAAGCTGTTTCTTGGCTCAGAAAAACCAAAGCCGTATCTTATAGCTCGGATAAACCAAAGCCGTATCTCATGGCTTGGACAAACCAAAGCTGTATTTCATGGCTCGGACAAACTAAAGCCGTATCTCGTGCACTTTTAACTTTAGGGCTTTTACTTACTTGTCTCCTGGTTTGTTGCACTTCCGAATCCCGTCAATCCACTGTTGTCAGACGAAGGCAGAACTAAGATGCTGGCCCAGCGAATTTTCTTCCCAGGTCTTTCTTTCCCAGGTCCTCCTAATGGACGCTGGCTTGTCGACAGTGCAGCACGTCGTCCTCCGTCAGTCAACAGTGGGTATGTTGGAATCCGGGTCACGACACCAAAATGTTAGAGTGGTGCTCACTCTAATGTACCGTAATTTTCGGACTATAAGTCGCGGTTTTTTTTCATAGTTTGGGTGGGGGGGCGACTTATACTCAGGAGCGACTTATATATGTTTTTTTTCACAAATTTTTACTTGATCATTAACACATCACTTACAAGTATAGTTGACCACTTCACATGTTATTTTTAGTATAGTTGATCACTTCACATGCTTTGATATTTTTATCTTGAACATATTCAAAACATGAAAAATAGAGAGAAAAAATCAAATAAAGTAATTAACACTTTAAAGCGCCATATCCTCTGGACATGTCCTGTCACCAGGATGACATAAAGGACGAGAAATTTGATCGATGGATTTAATGAATTGGAGTGACACAGATGGTTTTATAAACGTGTTATTTATGTGATATATTTTTTTTAAATAACTGAATGTTACGTCAGGCCCGTTCTCAGCTCCTCGTTTGTGTTTGTCACGTTAGTATACCGTATCGTTTAGCCTGTTGTTGCTCGTTGATGTCTGTTCTTGGTGTTGGATTTTGTCGAATAAATTGCCCCCCAAAATGCGACTTATACTCCGGAGCGACTTATATATGTTTTTTTTCACATTTTTGGGCATTTTATGGCTGGTGCGACTTGTACTCCGGTGCGATTTATAGTCCGAAAACTACGGTATTTGCAAGAACCCCACGGGACACAGTATTCCTTTTGAACACTTGCAGTGGAGAAATCGTTCGTCACTGTGCATACAGCGATGTTCGAACGAAGTCTGACTTTGGATTCTTGCAAGAGCACATTTATTGAGAGAAGCAGGGTGGGGTGAAATTGGACTGGTTTGGTGAACCCCTGGCCTCTGGTCAAATCAGAGCAGGGGGGGGGTTACGATGTTGTGTAAACAGAACAGCTTTGATTGCTTCCTCTGCAGCTGGTCAATCAGTTCAAAGGATCTTAGCACTTTGTTCTACTACTTTGCTAAGACAGGACAAGTTTGGTTAATTATTACAGGTTACGTTCCAACATAATTATAGCATCAAACTTAACTATCAACCCTAACACTTGTTCTCCCTACTGTATAATTGCTAACATGTGACTTCAATGTGTTGTGTCTATCTGCAGCTTCTCAAACATAACATTCGTCTGAGACCAAGATTATCTTTCCTTTGCTTGCATAAACTTTGCACATTCTCAGACAGAATATTTTTGGAAGCTCGGGTGTCACGATACATTTATTTAAGTGATGTATCAAAGTGTCTTCCCTGTGATCCAGCTACATCGATGATAGCTTGATCTATTTACATTAATGTTGGCCACACCGACAATTTTTTATAAATTATCATTTGATTTAATATATTTAATTAAATCATTTTAGACATAAAATTGCCAATATCCTTTTATTTTTCATATCAAGGAGAATGTTTGTTTTTAATCAACTTTTATTCTCCTTTCAAAAACATATTAAGAACATAACTAGAATTGTGTTTTTTTTCACCTCCGTAATATTGCTTCAACTCGTGATGCGGAAATTATTATAGATGCGTTTATTACGTCACGGCTTGACTACTGTAACGCTATCTATTTACATCAATGTTGGCCACACCGACAATTTTTTATAAATTATCATTTGATTTAATATATTTAATTAAATCATTTTAGACATAAAATTGCCAATATCCTTTTATTTTTCATATCAAGGAGAATGTTTGTTTTTAATCAACTTTTATTCTCCTTTCAAAAACATATTAAGAACATAACTAGAGTTGTGTTTTTTCACCTCCGTAATATTGCTTCAACTCGTGATGCGGAAATTATTATAGATGCGTTTATTACGTCACGGCTTGACTACTGTAACGCTATTGCGATGACACATTATCAGTAGGGTAAAACTAACCTGTCTCACGACCTGCATGGCTTAGCGCCTTCGTATCTCGTCGACCTAGTTGTGCCTTACGCTCTGTCCCGTAACCTTCACTCGTAAAACGCTAGTTTTTTAATGACACCGAGGGGCAAAAAGAAGTCTGCAGGGTCTAGAGAATTTTGTATTCGGGCTCCAGAGCTTTGGAATGCCCTACCGATACATATCAGAACTGCTACCTCTGTAGAAACATTTAAGACATTTTTATGCTATGGCTTTTAATAAACCTGTGTTGGCCGATCCGGCTGGAGTATGTGTTCCTTGTCCTGCGCGCTGATGCCCTCTCCGGTTACGTGACACCCAAACGGAAAATTGCTGTCTGGATTTCTTGTCAATCAATCGGGATGAGGGATGTGAGGTGGACTACCACCCTCGAAGACACTGCCAGGGCACCTTGCTGCAGCTCTTCACTGAAATAGACATCCACTTTTTCTCTGGATTGTTCAACATTATGTGTTGTATGTGCCCTCTCTGCATCCATTGCAGCCTGGTCTTCCTGGAAGGGGGATCCTCCCATCTGTGGTGTCTTCTCAAGGTTCCTCATTTTCCCCAGTAGTTTTTTTTTTAGTTTTTCTTTGCCCTCCTGGGAGTTTAAGGTCAGGGGATGATACGAATAATTGTCCATTTTTGTACATGTGAAGCCCTTTGAGACTTGTCTGTGATTTAGGGCTGTATAAATAAACTTGACGTATTTATTTTTTGGTCTTACATGCCACCGTGGATGTACCTCAAGCACACAACTGGGATAATGGCAACGAGGAAGAGTTGAGGAGACCATAAAATGCACCCGTTTGTGTGGTAACACTAGATTTTGCAAGAAAATAGATTGTCTTGATAATTGCTGAGTTTGTTTTGTTGCGAAAACCACATTGATTATTACACAAAGGTTAATGGTCTTCCAAAAATTGCTCTAGGCGCGACGTAATAGGTGCGACGTAATAAACGCATCTATAATAATTTCTGCATCACGAGTTGAAAGAATCGGACGAATCTTAGCAATATTACGGAGATGAAAATACACAATTCTAGTTATGTTCTTAATGTGTTTTTGAAGGGAGAATAAAAGTACATTCATTTGTGAGCAGTAGTATTATTTAGTATATTAACTAGGCAATTTTTATTTATTATCAGAAAATGTTATGTGGTAATGTGATTTCCAGTGTCCCTTTTTCCCACAGCATTCTTAGTGGTAATGTAATTTCCATTGATAATGTAATTTTCAGTGTCCTTTTTTCCCCACAGCCTTCCTAGTGGACAGGCAAAGTCGATGTTCTCGTCGTGTGGATCTGAAAGAGGACTGCAGCTCTCGACCAAGCATAAGCATTGATACCTACACAAATATCAACCTCTATGCAGTGAGTTATACCTCGCATGTGTTTGCTATAATGTCTGTTTTCTCTATAAACAGCTCAGGATGTACAGTACACCTTGGATTAATTTACAATTTTTCTCGTAAGTAAACTTTATTTAGCAGTGTTGATAACGCAAAGTCAAAGTCTGCTTTATTGTCAACATCTTCACATGCCGAGACACACAAAGACATCGAAATTACGTTTTCCCTATCCCACGGTGACAAGACATATTACAAAGGCTAATGAAGTGGTGGCGGTGCCAAGAAATGCCAAGCAACCTTAATGGAAATAAAGATTGCCATTACTGTACTGTAAAAGCAATTCAGTAAATGTAGTTAATTTTTAATTAATGCTTAGACACTATATGTGTCAGTATATCAGTATGTCTTACATAATTTATTTTATATTTTTAAGTTTTGTAAATAATTAATTTTTTAATTTAATTCAATTTACTGTTTTTTTCCGTGTATAATGCGCGAAATTTAGCTAATTTATTGTCCTAAAATCTGGGGTGCGCATTATACATGGGTCCAATTTTAAAAAAAAAAAGTTTTTTTAAAGTTTTTTTTTTTTTTTTTTTTTTAAGAAAATCATGGTACAACAAAACCAACAACAGGACTGACCGACAAAGACGTGGAACAAAAAGATGCTCTCGTATCAGACGCTTGCTCGATCACCTGCTCGTTTGCTGTCACAATGTACCCTACACAAATCCGAAAAATTTGTTGCGGCTCCGAGTCACGACGAGGGGCAAGTTTTGGTTTCCAAGGGTGTTTTTATTCCTCTTCAACTTCTCTCCCATACAGAGCCGCCGTTTTCACATGTCCGCACGTCACTTTCCTCTCTTTTCATCTGATCGCGGTGGTGCCTTTACAGGCAGTCGGAGAAATCAACGGCAACAAAAAAAAAATACATCCAGCCTAGTTAACACCACACCATGCGTGACGATCATTGGGACTTAAAAAAACAAAAACAAACAAACCAAAAAAAAAATTTGGGTGCGTATTATACATGGGTACAGGCTTTTTTCCAGCATCAACATGCCATTTTTAGGGTGCGTATTATACATGGGGGCGCATTATACACCGAAAAAAACGGTAATTGATCGTCGATATATATTTTTTTTCTGTGCGGCTTGGCGGCTCGGTACCAAGTGACCCACAGACCGGTACCGGTCCGCGGCCCGGTGGTTGGGGACCACTGCCCTAGATGGATTGCCCTCCCAAGCTGATGAGCTCCATCTACCCGAAGCAACTGGTTTTGAGGCGGCAGTCACACGCCTTCGCCCCCTCTCCTGTTAGTAGAAGCAGTTCTGCCGGGCTTTGAGTCGAAGCCACGCGTGCAGGCCAGGAGTTGGACTTTGGTTGTCAGAGACTCTTTGAGACGCATGCCTTATGGGAGCTTTTTATAGGCAGTGGGAGCTTATCCCCGCTAACGCAATCCCCCCTCCCCCCCCCCCCCCCCCCGCGTAACAACCTTTGGAAACTCAAAGACAGTATGATTATAACAAGGGTTAATGGGTTTCCAACTGTGTGAGTGGTCATTGAACACACCTCGCGCGGAACGCGTGTGAGAACTTAAAAAAAGAAAAGAAAAGGTGTCAAACATACGGCCGGGCACACTGTTTTGATCAGAGTAGAAGACAACATCGTTTTGATCAGAGAAGACAAACCCAACACAGCAGACAGCAGCAATGCCACTTGGTGTGCCTTATATATGGACCAAATTCCGGCCCGCGTCTAAATTTAAACTGGCCTGAAGCATTGTGTCATAAAATCAATCATAAGTGGCCCACTGAAGACTATGAATCATGAATCAAAAAGACTATGGATCATTATTTTGTGATTATAAAGTAATTTGTGGCGTCTGAAGTAGAAATAAAAAAGATAAAATGGAGAATGATTTGATTTGGATTAAAAATCTGACATGATGCAACCTGGCCTGTCACAAACACCAATATCACCCTTCTTATTTACTTATTAACGTAATACATCTAATAAAAAATTCATTCACTTTCATAAAATTGTTAATTTATTATTTTAATCTTTAACCATTTACTTTTGAAGTTTACTGATCTATCTGTTTAGTTTTGTACTTATTAAAGTAAGCCTTACGTTTATTTTGAGTGTTGTGTGATATTAATATTATTGATATATTGTTATTGTTTTCAGTTATTATATTGTGATTGCATTAATGGTGCGCCTTATAGTCCGGTGCGCCTTATATATGGACAAAGTTTTAAAATGGGCCATTCATTGAAGGTGCGCCTTATAGTCCGGTGCGCCTTATAGTCCGAAAAATACGGTATTCGTGGAGTTGATGAGACATTGATTGTTACTGAAGAGTTTCTTGAGTTGGTGCCAATGATGGACACCACAACAGCCAAAGACATTTTAGACATTTGTCTAAGGAAATCTGAGGTGTTTCATACGTAAAACAAATGTTCATTAAATTTCAACATTTTCCTAATACTCTTGTGCTTCTTTACACTAAAAAAAAGGAAGGACATGATATTTTGGTTATTTATAACAGACTATGGTATAATTTTAACAGTCCGGCCCACTTGACATCTACCGAGGCCGCGTGTGGCCCACAATGTGAAATGAGTTTGACACCCCTGCCCTAAACCATGACGTTGAAAAATTTTTTCAGGTCATTTGTCAGTTGTTTTGAGGCTCCCATGTTGCTACTCTTCAGAGAAGATGCAAAGAGGAGAGCAACTGCCCTCACCAGTGCTCCATCGTGCCAACCCCTTAATATTTATTTACAATTATTTGTGATGTAATGTAAAGCTTGTTTCATATATAAGCATAGATTCACTAAACAAGAGATGGGAGTAATTTTCCGTTTATCATGCACTTAAGCTTTTTGCAAATATTTCTGTTTATTATTCTCATTAGTTTTAATTGTCGTATATGTTCAGAATAAAAATCGCTCACTGTGTCTGTAGGGGGTTATCGGATAATATCTTCTAAAATATGCATACAATACAGCTGTCCATTTTTGTAGTGCTTGCTAGCAAACAATATGAACAAGAGGAATATTGTTAAATGCTTTGTGTAGCTAATTTTTGTGACGTTATGCATACTTTGTCAGGCGACTAACGGGTATAAACAAAAAAACTCAACTTCCAACATAGCGAATCAGTCGATTTTATGAGCAAAATTCACAATGACACTTTGAGTTCAAGACTTGAGTTTTCAAAAGAAAAGATAACAATAAGGACTATTCCCAATCAAGCCTAACAACCAAATGTTTCATTTCCCAAGGTGATTAATGTGACGAAATGTTATTTTAGCAAGTGTTTTGGTTTCAACGTCTCTCCCATACAGAGCCGCCTTTTTCACGTCCGCACTGATCGCGGTGGTGCCTTTACGGGCAGTCGGAGAAATCAACGCCAACAAAAAAAATGACATCCAGCCTAGTTAAGACCATACCAAAGACTATAAAAATGGGACCCATTGCCTCCCTGCGTGTGTGACGATCATTGGGACTTAAAAAAAAAAAAAAAAAATGGGTGCGTATTATATACATGGGTACAGGCTTTTTTCCAGGATCAACATGCCATTTTTAGGGTGCGTATTATACATGGGGGTGCATTATACACGGAAAAAAAACGGTAAGTTTAAAACAAAATTTAACATGTCTTGATCTACAAACAATTCCTCTTACAAACCTCTCGGAACTCATTGTGCTTGTAAGTTGAGAAATCATGTAATAGTGTCTATCTTGTGTCTATTCTGCTCTTCATATATAATTTATTTGATTGTTTTAAATTTTGTAAATTAATTATTTTTCAATTGAATTCAATTTGATTTTAAAACAAAATTTACTGTGTCTTGACCTACAAACAATTCCTCTTACAAACAGCCTCTCGGAACCCATTGTAAATTGAGGACTCCTGTAATAGTGTCTATCTTGTGTCTATTCTGCTCTTCATATGGTGCCATGAAAGTATTAAGTACGCAAGTACGAAAGTAAAGTGCACTTTATTTGTTGATACTCACTAAACAACATTAAATATTAGACAAAGAAAGGGGTAAAACAATTCAGGTAATAAGAGTACAATAACAATACAATACAATAAAATACAGGATCTGTGTACTGCTAATCCAGCCATGAGATTCTTTGTTTTTGCAATAACCATTATTGAAAAAAAGGGGTCCTGATGCTCGATCGATCTCTAATATCCAATTAAAGCGAAAATGGGGTAATAGATAAGTAATTCATTAATACCGTATTTTTTGGACTAAATATAGGTCGCATTAGCCATAAAATGCATACTAACGTGAAAAGAAACATAAATAAGTCGCTCCAGAGTACAAAGTTGCATTTTGGGGGAAATCTATTCGACAAAATCCAACACCAAGAATTTTGAAAATTTGTGAAAAAATTCACATATAAGTCGCTCCTCAGTATAAGTCACCCCCCCACCCAAACTATGAAAAAAAACGTGATTTATAGTCTAAAAATTACGGTAATTTATCATCCAAGCATGCATTCGTTCATACATTAATTAATTAATTAATTTTCTCGTTACCTCGTCAATCAAGGCAACACATGCTGCGTTGGGGGTTAAGCTGCAAGCGACCGACTTCCTCATCGTTCTTTACAATGTAAAGTTACCGTGATCGGTTAACTAACATAATGTTGCTGAGAGCCCCACACACAACTCTTCTTCTATATCATCGGATGACATGTTGAAGCTGTGTGCTGTCCAACCCAGCCTCCACCCCTCACATGAACGACGCCGTCTCCGTTGAGACACACATCAAGCGTCCAACTTCGACTCGGATTGGTTTTATAACACTTTTAATTTTAAATGAGAAATTTCCCCTTGGCCTACATAGGCTGAGAAACCTCTCACTCCCAGAGTCAAGAGGTAAGCTGTCAGGTCTAAATACCATCAGACGTTTATTTACACACTGGAAACAAAGGAGAAGACAACCAGTATTCTTTTGCTCGCGAGGAGAATTAGGTAGAGGGCCCAGTTCAGTCCTCCACTAATTCTGACTTGCCCTACCATCATCTCCTCTTTTTATATTGGGTTGCCCTGGTTACAAGAGGCGTTGCTACACTAAAGGGAGGGGAGAGTGTGACTGTAGCAACGCTGTTCAGCTAGCTAATAATGTTGTGTGGTGCGAGGTCGCATGGCCTTGGCCGATTCGTGACCCCAGGAATGCAGAGTCTGTTCTTAGATGGTTGGCCGCCTCGTTCCCGGCTGCAATCTCCAAACCTGGATGCCGTGTCCCTGTAAAACAATGCTCTCGACTTTCTTGCTACATTTCACACAATAATAATAATGAGTAAATAATCAGATACCTCTCGTGCATACACTCCAACAAACGTTTAAGTAGATGTGAGATAACTTGCATGGAGTCTACTTAAACAAACATTGAGTAAATATGGGATAACTAAAAAACTGTCTTGGACAAAAACAACTTCTCTTGAACTAACAAAGAACAAAGGTGTTCTGTTCATAACTAGTGAGAGCCTCTCACAGATAAGACAAGGAAAGGAGTATAAGGACTCCCCAAGGGTAGCTGGCAGATATGTTGGCTTGAGCGAAGATATGTGACCTCCGGTTTCAGGTCGACCAGCGCTTCAGCAAAACTAATTATTCTAACATAAGCACAAACTTCCCCCATGCTTTTAGTTTGTTCCTTCAACTTTTAGTAACTTCAAGATGATTATTTTACTATAACAGCTTTTGCCACTCCTATGCACTGTCCATATTACACAATAAAGCTTAAACCATAAGTATAAGCAGAGATAAGAAGCTTTGAAATAATGGGTAGCACGTCCGCCTCACAGTTAGGCGGGTGCGGGTTCAATTCCACCTCCGGCCCTCCCTGTGCGGAGTTTGTATGTTCTCCCCGGGCCCGCGTGGGTTTTCTCCGGGCACTCCGGTTTCCTCCCACATCCCAAAAACATGTTTGGTAGGCCGATTGAAGACTCCAAATTGTCCCTCGGTGTGAGTGCGAGTACAAATAGTTGTTTGTCTCTGTGTGCCTTGCGATTGGCTGGCAACCGGTTCAGGGTGTCCCCCGCCTACTGCCCGATGACGGCTGGGATAGGCTCCAGCACGCCCGCGACCCCCGTGGGGACTAAAGCGGTTCAGAAAATGGATGGATGGATGGTTTAACAAAAATGTAAATGCAGAAAGTGTGTGTTTAGGTGTGTGTGTGGACGAGCGTGTGTGCAGGTGTGTGTGTGCAGGTGCGTGTGTGTGCGTGTGTGTGTGCACGTGTGTGTGCGCGTGTGTGTGTGCGCGTGTGTGTGCGCACGCATGCGCGCAACATAACATCCATCCATATCCATACATTAGGCATCTTATTGACTATGTCATTGTCAGAGCCAGGGATCAGCGCGACGTGAGCATCACAAAAGCCATGATGGATTCAGAGGCCTGCTGGACAGATCACCGCCTGATACGATCCACGATGTCCATCAGACTCAAGAGGAAGAGGAGACTGCAAAAGAAGCTGAGCCGGCAGAGACTAAACCTCGAGACCCTGAATAACACTGCCGCCCTGCAGCTGTTTCAGGCCTCTCTTGGAGAAAGCCTCAATCAGGAATACCCCGAGGACATTGAAGAACACTGGAGCCTGCTCAAGTCTTCCATCCTCGACACCTGCCGTGCCACTCTCGGGTACAAGGCCAGAAAGCATCAGGACTGGTTTGATGAGAACGACACAGAGATAGACCAGCTCATCTCCAAGAAAAAGGAAACCTTTCGTGTCTGGCAAAATGACATCACCTGCACAGCAAAGAGACAGGCTCACTCCAGAGCCAAGGCTGACGTCCAGAGCCGGGTGAGACAGATTAAAAACTCCTGGTGGAAAGAAAGGGCACTGGAAATCCAGCGTTTGGCAGACTCTGGTGACACCAGAGGCTTTTTCAGCGCTACTAAGGCTGTCTACGGCCCAAGCCATCGTGGCCAAAAACCCCTACGCTCTAAAGACGGGCAGGAGCTGTTTAAGGACAATGAGTCCATAAACAACCGGTGGAGAGAGCACTTTCAGGAACTCCTCAACCGTGACAGCACAACTCAGTCAGATTTCCTCAGTCACATCCCTCAGATTCCCATCAGGGAAGACATAGGTGAACCTCCCACTTTAGTAGAGTTCCAAGATGCGATCAGGAGCCTCAAGAACAACAAGGCCTCTGGGCCAGATGGGATCCCAGCTGAGGTCCTAAAGGAAGGTGGACTAGAGCTCTAGCGCCACCTCCATTCCCTCTTTCTGAAGGTCTGGGAAAAAGTACCATTTTTTCCGTGTATAATACATTGTGACAGCAAACGAACAGGTGATCGAGCAAGCGTCTGATACGAGAGCATTGTGTTCGTATGGAGCGTCTTTGAAGTGAACAGCAGAGAAGAAAGGAACAAGGCAAAGTGTTGTGAAATAGAATATTACCTGTAATACGCATTTTGTTATTTGCTGATTGAAACTGCTAATTAAACTGTGAATTGAAACTAATAGGGAGAGAACTGAAGTCTTGCTCTTTATATAGCTGACGTGTCTTGCGCATCCGTTCTGCGCATCTGTAATGGCGGCCTCCGTATGATATCTGGTTTGCGATGGAGATTAAAAAACAAACAATATTTGACAATAATACACCATCAAGGATTGCACCATCGCATCAAACCATGTGTCGTCAATTATGAATTTTACTGACTAAGTGTGTTGGGCAGGATGGCTGAATGTGATGCGCGATTGACAACAAACAAGAAGAAAGGTTATTTCAAGTTTTATTTCGAGGGA